>NC_091639.1:16864137-17227209 GCF_027580195.1 Bos mutus
TGGAATCATGATGTCCAATAGAAAGCCAATGAGAACCTCAAATGCAAATTCTTTGGCTGTTGTTCTTTAGTCGCTATGTTCGACTCTTTCGAGACCACATGGATTGTAACCCACCAGGCTCCTCTGTCCATGGGATTTCCCAGGTAGGAATACTGGAGTGGGTAACCATTCGCTTCTCCAGGGGATCTTCTGAACTCAGGGATCAAACTTGGGTCTCCTGCATTGCAGGCGGATCTTTACCTCTGAGCCACTGGGGAAGCCCCCCAATTCTCTGGTATCCACTCACAAAAGAAAGAGTAAGAAACAGGTGACACTCACCATAATTGTACATTTTACTTAACACGATAGGTCTACAATGTTAGTTCATTTTGTCATCACTACAAAATTATTAACAAGACAGGTTGCATTTTTTTTTCTTGCTAAGTCTCAAGTTCCATGCCTACTTTACACTCAGCACATCTGAAGCCACATTTCAAGTGCTCCATCGTCATAATGTGGGTCAGGGATGAGAGTTCTAGAGGGCAGTGCCATTTTAGAACTTAAGAGTGTGTCAAACTGATTTATGTAACCGTTTCGAGTTGAGAGATTCCAGGTACTGCAATAGGAGCTGAGAACTCAGTGGTGAACAATGCAGACAGTTTTCCTATTAGAGGATAGGGCTTCTGCTGACCTAAAAATTCTGTTTGGGTAATTGGACAAAGGCACTCTGCCCTGGACAGAGCCGTCCCACTCCAGGGATCACAGAGCACAGGAGGGATGTTTCTGTTTGCTCACCTCTTCCACACTGAACCTTCACTTGGAACAGACAGCACCACACCACCAGTGGGGACTCCGGGAGGAATACAGGCATTTATAAGTAATTAGAAGAAAACAGGGTGAGTGGTATAATGGAGGACGCTCATGTAAGGGGACTCAGTTGTGCAAAAATCAGAGAAGTCCACCCTGAAGTCATGCCATCTAGGCTAAGACCTGAAGGATGACCTGGAAGAAGACCAAAGGGGAGTTGGGAGGGCGTCCCAGCAGAGGGTAGGGTACACTGAAAAATCACAGAGGCAAGGACCTCAGGGAAGGTCAGGGAATAAGAGAAGTTCAGACCATGCGTGGGAGCAGATGTCTGGCAGGGCACGAGGTTGATGAGTCCAGGGGCTCCTCTGCCAGGGGGATCAGGGGAGCAGGGGACAGGCAGAGTCCTTGTTATGGATATCAGTGGTCAACAACAAGGGATCTGGCAAGGAGCAGTCAGAAACACAGAGCAGAATGCAGGAATAGGTCATGTCATAAAAGGCACAGAGAGAAAAAAATTCACCTTTTGAAAGAAGCCAACCAGATGTCAAATGCAGCCAGCAAGTCAAGGAAGAGGGGATATGAAGAGTGGCTCTTGAATCAGGCACTGGAGGCATCACTGAACACCTTGGTGAGCACAGTGATGAGGAAAAGGGGGAGAAACCAGTTGGCAGTGATGGCAGAACCAGTGGAGCATGCAGAAGGGAAGCTGCTTTAAGGGAAGCAGACTGTTGGGAAGAAAGTGCAGAAAGTAACATTCTTACAAAAAGCACAGTGCAGTGGAGAACCTGTGAGTTGCTGGCCTTTTGCTTTGTTTTCGTCTTTAGCCGTAGGATACCAGCGCCTCGCTAAAGTTCATTTTTCCATTGTTCGCTCTCCAGTGCTGTTACACCAAAGCAAAGAAATAACCTACCGAAAAGATAAATTCTCACCCATTCAATACATAGTCTTCAAGCACATACTTCATGCCAGGAGCAAAGCAACAGCTGCCGCAAAAATATGCTGCTGCTGCTAAGTCGTGTCAGTCGTGTCCGACTCTGAGACCCCATAGACGGCAGCCTACCAGACTCCTCCGTCCATGGGATTCTCCAGGCAAGAGTACTGGAGTGGGGTGCCATTGCCTTCTCCAGCAGCAACAATATAGGAGTGGATTTATTGATAATTCATTATGTGTCCATCACTCAGCTCACTTTTTTTGAGGTCATGTGTCATTCAGTCATTCCCATACGTTCATTGGGCATGTGCTACTATTTTCCCATTTTACTAGTGAGAAAAACTGAGACTCAGACAAATTAAATAGCTACCCAGAATCACATGATTATGCCAATCTGGCATATCTGCTCTAAAACCACATGTTCATGACCGCCCTGCTACCAGCCAACAGAGTCAACGGGTGTCCTTTGGTCCATTATCACTTCTCGTTGGAATTTTGGTCAAAACTCTTCTCTTGAAATTCTTCCCTAATTAACTCCGAGCATCGCAGGACACTGACTTCAGCCTAGTCACGTGCTTCCTTTGAGTGATTTGCATTTTTCTCATTAGGTAGTACAATATAGTGTTCCCTATTCACGTAGCTGATCTTGTGCCAGATCTTTATTATCCTTGCTTTCGTACCTGGTAGACTTAAGGAACTTTCCAGTTCTAAAGTTGTCTAACATTCTCTGATTTTTTTTTTTTTATCCTTTGAATGGAAGGATCCCATGAAGTTGTTTCTTCCTGGGTTTGTCTTGACACCTGAACCATGGCTGGATGGAGAACCCTATCTCTGACACCTTTCTCTTTCTGTTCTTCTCTTTCTTTCCTCCATTTCATTCAGAGTGTTGATTCAATGACCAAAGGCATATCCAATGCCAGTGGATACAGACCACAGGAAAAAGGTATCATCACTGTTTTACAGACGCCTGCATTCCAGAGGATCTCATCAGAACATAAGAGCTCTTTTGGATAATCAGTAATTGGTCCTCACAGCACCCCGGGGAAGTACCTGGGTGCATAGCAAAGATACACAGAGCATAAATGAGCATTTCCGGAGTGCAAGACAATTTCCTCCTCAGTGAAATGGGGACAATTACAGTGATCCACCTTACAGAAGTGTCAATTATTCACAGTCTAAAAGCCCTGGGAATTGTAAACCACTCTAGGAAGACATACACACCGCGTAGTTGTGTTGCACTTAATTGACATTCTTCTTTCCCTACCCTGCATCCTGCAAATCACAGCACAATGACACCCGTGGGTTTACCTTGGGCCCTGGTTATTGACATGAAGCCTGCCTCTCTGCATCACAGATCTGCCTGGATCACACCAGAGGATAGAAGAACAGACCTGCCAGGTGGTGATGAGCTGATGACAAGCAACTTAAATGGAATTCTGACAGGCCTTTGCAGCTTTGTACATAAATATAATTAATCAACACAGAATACACGCTTAATAGCTACAGGTAAAGCAGGAAGCAAAATATGAGGATAAAGGGGAAACAGCAGATTGATTGAGGCAGGTGATGGGAATCTCAAAAGCCCACCTGAGTGGTGATGGGCAGAAGTGAGGTGTTCCAAATAAGCTGCCAAGACACCTGCCTCCAGCAGCCCACCTACTTTGGTCCTGTTGACGTGGGCCTCTGTCTTTCCCATCCTCTATCCCCACCATCTCATTCTCATCTTTTTGTGTGTAGCTATCCTATCTCTCTGTTGAATTGAAGTTTGAGCCTCAGGCAAGGAATACAGCCTATATGTTATGTTGATTCAATTAAACATGAAACATTTATTAGCACAAAACCACCATTTCTGCATCACTGCTCTTCACCTGTGGAGCTGCTTATGCATTTCATTATTGGCACATTTCCCACTCGATTCCTTCCATGTTCTTTGTTTCAACATTGTTTCTTTATATAACTTCTCATTTTATGCAGCAGCTCTGATTTTTCTTGTCCTTATACAAAACCATATATTGTTTGCTGCAAAGGTAGTTGTAGGAATGAGTGACTCTAATAAAATAAATGTGAATAATATTTCTGGATAAAAGAACTCTTCTTTTTCTCCGCTGACCACCTACATCCAAGATTCGTCTCAAGATACATGGGACAGGGATGTAGTCCAGAATGTAGAGGGCAAACTGAGGAACAGAAGAGGCTGAGTGATCAACAAAGGGAGAGTCAGAAGCAAAATAAAAAATTGATAAATAGACTATCCAAAGAAGAGTCTTTCAAAATACAAGCTAGACAATTCTTTAGAACCTCTTACTAGAGAACATCACGACTGAATGCTTTTTCTCCCAAACACATGTGGTGACTTATTCTCCATCTGGACACTTTTTAGGGAGAAGTAATGGTAATCCCATTACCTCTGTGATTTCTAGAGAAGTTGAAATAAAACAGATCATCCCTTGCTATAGAAAAGGAGGCAGAAAGAGTCAGGTGCATTAAAGTCCAAAGGTCTTGGGACAATCACACAAACTCAGACCGTGGCTAGCCACATTCATGTTTTTTCACGTGACTGTAAACCTGACCCGTGATTGATTGCCTGCATCAAGGGGGAAATTGGTCCAATGACCAAGATGGAGGTTTCTATATTTGCTTTAGGAAAATGAGGAGTGAGCGTGTGTATTTTAATTCTAAAGCTGTATTGAATAAAAAAACCAAAAATATGAAGCTAGTTATAAGTGTAGCAAGGAATGATTTCCAGAACTCTCTCTCCAAACAGAATGCATCAAAGTGGCTGGAAAATCATCCACTGTAGAGCTAAACAAAGGGCCTTCATCTCTCACCCCTTCACATTAAGTGAGAAAATAGAGCCCACCAACCAAGGAAATCAACAATAACTCTCCTCCGTGAGCTTAAGGAACATTCTCAGCTGCTCAGGTCATTGATATCAAATAAGAGGAAATTTAAAGAATCCCACCCAGACCTCACAGCGGTGTCCACGGCTTGTGTGGATATAGACAAGCACGCACTTGGGAGACATCTGACTCACAATAAGCTTGTCAAAGCTGATTTAAAAATACTCTATCATGCTGTTAGAAAACACCTCATTATAAGGAGGAACTCTGCTTTGGGGTAGTTGGTATAAACAAACACGGTATTTAAGCTTTATAGAATAATGTTTTCTTGATTTTTGTGCAACACTTTAAAGATAGGGTATCATAGAAGATAGGAGATTGCAGAAACCAAGAAATCTATGAACTCACACACTGCAAATGCATATAACATACATTGACATAATAAGCACCAAGCTACAATATATTACTTTGCCTGAATTATCCAATTTAGGCATTTACATACATTAAGGTTCTAGTCAGTCCGTTCTACCAGGTTTGTGCTGTATCAGTCTGGTGAAGGAAGGGCCCAGGGCATTCATTTATTATTTATTCACTTATTTGCAAGATTTATCCAGCATATAGTCTCCAAACAGCTAATAGCATTTTGCCAGGGTAACTCTTCTTCTTAGATTATTTAACGTTAGCACCTTGGAAACATGAAGTTGGTGGGGAATTAGTTTGGCTTTTGGAGCATTGTGGCTACATAGAGGAACACAGCGACATGGGATTCATTTAATAAATTTTATTTTTAAAAAGATTAAGGAATAACATGGCTCAACTATTTCTAATTCGTATTCTGAAGAATGATAATTCTGTGTCCCTAAAGATACTGAAATAGTGTTAATATTTGATATAACAGCCTGTTAAGACACTATCCTTGGCTGGAATTGATGCTGATTAAATTTCAAGGTAGGTTGGCAATCAGGTGATAAAATGTTTATAGACCTAAACACAGCAACACGAAAACAATTCTGACCCCCTTTTTTTTTCTCATGAGATCACCAAGAACTTGTTCTTGGCCCCATGAGAGCTCTCTTTGTCAGTTGCCTGCATTTATTTACCTGCCCCCTCCGATGCCTCTTTGAATGATTTTAAATAAATACCTCTGGCTCATATACAGCAAAATCCCAATAGTATAGTGCTGTAAAACGTCATGGGCTTCCCAGGTGGCCCAGTGGGTAAAGAATCCACTTGCAATGCAGGAGACGCATGTTTGATCCCTGGGTCAGGAAGATCCCCTGAAGGAGGTCATAGCTACCCATTCCAGTATTCTTGCTCAGAGAATCCCAAGGATGGAGGAGCCTGACCGGCTACAGTCCATGGGACTGCAAAAGAGTCAGGCACAACTGAAGCGACTGAGCACTCACACAAGCATAAATTGTCCTGTGTGAGTAGAAGGATGAGATTTTGGGAGTTCAGGGAACTAAAACAGGATGGTCAGCATCCTAACAGCTTCCAATTGGAAGCAAAATCTCAGGTAGCATCCAAGAGCTAGTGTCTTGTGATTGTAGGGAACAAACATGGATTTAGTTGCAGGTAACAGCGGTTCTAACATCCCAGGTCAGCTGGGGGAATTTGTGCGCATTGCACAATACTGTTCAAGTTGATGGAATTCCCACAGGATCAGGTGACCCCATAGCTCACCTGGGTCTTTCCTCCAAAATAAGTGGGAAACAGAGATTCTTTTCAAATAAACAGTAGAAGAAATCCATTCTTCCAAAATAAGGAGAAACTTTCAGTTTCCATGTATTTTCTGCAGAGAGTAAGGTGGTCACCGTGTCACTGGGCTTTGCTGCTGCTGCTGCTAAGTCGCTTCACTTTAATATCGTGTTAAAGGGAGCTGGGCGTTTCAGTTGGAGGCTTGAAAACTAACTGAAAATACTCGAAGCTCTCTGTACTGGATGACCTCACAGGATTTTCTATCTGTACCTCCGTGGACACGGCTCCTTAGAAATTGCCAATACCTTGGAAAGACTTCAGACCACATCTTTTCAATGACAGCCTGAGTTTACAAGACCTCTCTGTGACAGCGGCCAAGTGATCTGGCCAGGATTTTTGTTCCATGCCTGAACTCATTCTTTGCTGATAAAGTCAAACCTATTCCAATGGCCAATCTTTGCACCCTAAAGTTCCACAGGGAATTCCACAAGCTCAGTCCAGCTCTCACTCAATCCTAGTCTCTGTGAAGCCTCTACATGGAATCCTGGCTGCGGCAGCCAGCACTTGTTTGTCTCCCGCTTCTCTTTCCAGAAAATTGACCCCCCTCCCAACTACTTCAGCAAGGTTATCTAGTTTCATTCTGAGGTTAACTACACTCAAACTAGAAAGAGATCTTTTTCTCCCTCTGTTTATTAAATGAAACGTTTTGGAGTCTACAGAATTGCTCTGGGGAGACCCTTTGTTATAACCCTTCCCTCGTGATGTGTCTTTTCTGCAACATACAGCACAGGGCAAGATGCTGAAAGGGAACTGTGACTTGATGTTACAAGACTTAGTTCTAACCCTGTAATCAATTACCCGTTTGCATTTGGCCAACTCTTTAGAATCTTTGTGAGTCTCATCTTCCTCATATCAACCTGAAGGAGACCATCTATGTACCATGCGGGCAGGATGTATTAATATAAGAGAGTTTGGAAAAGTATTTAAAGGGCTGCGAATGCCTTGCCAGTATAGAGTAGTTTTCCACTTACAGAACAGTCATTACTTTTCATTTTGCCTTTCCTTTTTCCTCTTCCTCTATTTTTGCTTTTGTGTCTCATCTGTTTATTTAACTGGCTTGAGGTAGTGATTCCAACCATGTGTCCATGAGCTATGACAGGCACTGGGGTTTTCAAGATTAATAACACAGGTGTCTATCTTTAAATAGTTTATAATCCCTTAGGAGAGACACAGCAAACCTAAGATGACTCTTTGAAAACCCGAACAAACACATCTATGGGCTTTCATCCTCCAAGAAGACCTCCTGGATGAGGTGATATTTCAAATGGGGGTTGAAGGAAAAGATGCAGGAGACAGCAAGTTGAAGAATTGGGAAACCATAACTTCATTTAAAGAGAGGAGTATGTACAAATGCTCGGGGATAAATTAGCATTAAATATTTGGGAATTCGAATCAGCTTGATATTGCAGCCACACAATGTGAATGGTGGAGGGAGCGGGCAGGGCGTGAGGCTAGCATGATGGTCAGACCCTTTCAGCTCAGGCAAAAGATTTCAGTCTTTACCCAGGGTGTGAGCAAAAGATGAACCTTTGCTGCTGTTGTTTAAAGAGAGCCCATCTGTGTTGTTATGAACGAGTGCAGATGTGTGGGGACCAATTGTGATATGATAGTTTCCCTTTTGAGATCATCCAGGTTTGCAGCCTCCTCCCTTCCTGTAAGGGTTTCCTTGGTGGCTCAGATGGTAAAGAATCTACATGCAATGCAGGAGACTTGTGTTCGATCCCTGGGTCGGGAAGATCCCCTGGAGAAGGAAATGGCAGCCCACTCCGGTATTCTTCCCTAGAAAATTTCATGGGCAGAGGAGCCTGGTGGGCTACAATCCATGGGGTTGCAAAGAGTCAGACATGACTGAGTGACTAAGCATATACACACACACACCCTCTTATGTGGGGCTTCCCAAGTGGTGCTAGTGGTAAAGAACCCACCTGTCAATGCAGGAGATGCAAGAGACCTGTGTTCGATCCCTGGGTTGGGAAGATCCCCCGGAGAAGGAAATGGTACCCTACTCCAGTATTCTTCCCTGGAAAATTCCATGGGCAGAGGAGCCTGATGGGCTACAGTCCATGAGGCTGCAAAGAGTTGAACACAGGTGAGTGAATGAGCATCCCTCCTAATAAATTAACTGGTTGGGTGATGTCCTTCAAAATGACTTAAGTTTTATTCCATTGCAAAAGCTGAGTAATTAGAGTTGCTAAAGATTGGTAGGTGTTCAGTAACCCAACTGGAATGAGTGATTTTAATTAAAACGCAGGTGAGGAAATGGAACCTCACACTCCAAAACCACAAGCACAATGGCCATTGCATTGGACTTGGCAGGGTGTTGGTAGTTATTACGTCCTGAACCAAATAGATATGGTGGCTGACTTAAGGTTTCCTGGCAGTTATTTTAAGAGAACTGAAGTGAAGTTGCTTAGTCATGTCTGACTCTTTGCGACCCCATGGACTGTAGCCTACCAGGTTCCACCATCCATGGGATTTTCCAGGCAAGAATACTGGAGTGGGTTGCCATTTCCTTCTCCAGGAGGTCTTCTTGACCCAGGGATTGAACCTGGGTCTTCCACATGGTAGGCATTGTAGGCAGATGCTTTACCATCTGAGCCACCAGGGAAGATCTGAAGGAAGTTTGAAAAAATAAAATTATTATGACTTTCTTGATCACATGTAAAGACACATTAATTTTGACTTTACAAAATATTTAATTCTCCTAAATAGTTTCAAAATAAAATATAGTCATTGTACTGAAAAATATCTGCCCCCTCCCAAAGGTGGTTACTATGGTTAGATATTAATCATCATGAAGATTGAACCATTGCATTCGTTTGGTCAATTTATTGGTGCTCCTGTATCTGTTTCTAGATTCTCCATATTTCTAATGGTAAACATTAATTTATGGAAGCTAGATACATCTAAATTCAAGTAAATCAATTAACACTAGAAAGTTTTCAAGGGGAAATGTTTCTATTGTCTCTACTGTTGTTCTTGAAAGCTTAGGATTTTTATTAAAATTTTCAAATCCCTTTAACTTATAAGCAGTATCAATAGTATTTTATTAACACAGGCAATAAGGGTTCATTATGTATTCTGTACTTACAGATATTTTGTTTTCTTTCTCCTTCCTCTACCTCCCTCTTCTTCTGCCTTCTCCTCCTCCTTCTGTCGCTATTCACTACAAGTAATCTTTTTTGTTGTTGTTCCCCAGGCAGTCTTTAGCACTGATTTTGTCAAGCCTTCAGAAATCATTTCAAAGTCTCTTCTTGATTATTTTTGGATACAGAGTTTCACCCCAAGGGAATTAATTTCCTGACCTTTACTGGCTCCTAATAACTAACACACCCACTCTAACCACATCTATCCAATTACAATTTATCCATAAACTTTGGAAATTAGTTAAAATTACTTAAAAATATTTGTCTTCCATTTACATGGGAATAGCAACCTAGGTTCATTTCCTGGTATTTCCTTTTGCAGGTTAAACCGAACAGTTTCTGTGCCTCATGCTCAAGGACACCGCAGTAGATAGCTTCATGAATTTTCTAACTGAATGTCCATGTGGAGACATATGTCTATTGTTCATTTGAGGCCAGTATACCTGTCATTAGAAGACCCTTACTTCTCAGTAAAGCAATAAGCAGTTAGTAATAGCATTAAGGGCTTCCAGATGGCTCTGTGGTAAAGAATCTGCAGTGCAGGAGACTCGGGTTTGATCCCTGGGTCAGAAATTACCCTGGAGGAAGAAATGGCAACCCACTCCAGTATTCTTGCCTGGGAAATCCCATCAACAGAGGAGCCTGGCAGGCTATACTCCATGGAGTTGCAAAGAGTTGAACTGGGACACTACTAACTGTCACACACATCACACACACACACACACACACACACACACACACAAACAGTAAGTCCCAAGGTCTTTTTTATTTTTGTTTTTAAATAACAAGCATTTCTTACCACACTCTTCTGGTTGCAACTATATTCAGTGCTCTGCAATTTATATTTTAGCCTTTATAATGTTAGCAAAAAATTAATATATGCATGAAGAGTTGCAGTGAACATAATTACAGTGGCAAAGTGATAAACACATAGCTATTTTGCCTGGTAATATTATGTGTTTAACAGGTTTATTTGTTCAACAGTTCTAACTTTAATTATATTTTGCCATTTGGGATTTTTAGACATATAACAATCATAGCTCTTCTCTGGCTATTAGTCTAAGAAGATTGCATTCATTATAAAAATAATCTGTATTTGTTTATTTAATTTTTTTTCTTAATGCTGCACAAGTAAACTAAAAAGTGATAATTTTCTTTGCTGCCGGTGTTATGTGACTCATTTGGATGCTAGATAAATTATTGCCTATTTCTGTGCATAGCATCAAAGATACTAAACAGAGTTTTGGCCCCAGGCCTGTTGGATCATGGGAACAGTGCTGAGTTCTCTCACACAAGCTTGGAGTTAGGCGTTAGCCCTCAGGACCCTGGTTCCAGATCACTCTGAGAATCTCAAATGCTTTGGGAAGAAGTCTAGCAAAAAATAAATGGGCCACAAGGACTGAAGCTGATATTTGAATGCCTAAGGGCCAGATTTTCTAACAGCCAGGACTGGCCCTTTTGTGTTCAACTACAGCAAAATTTTCTCTCTCAAATTCTGCCCTTCAGACAGTGAAGAGAAGGTATGGGTAATCCCCAAGGATGGGAGTTTGTAAGAATGTGATAAACTCATGTGGCATTAGTGAATCTTTGAGAAACGTACTGATGAATCTTTTGCAAATTCCCTTCTATAGGAGGACATCAATACATTGGAGCTTTCCTTGTGACTCAGATGGTAAAGAATCTGCCTGTAATGCAGGAGACCCAGGTTCAGTCCCTGGGTCTGGAAGATCCCCTGAAGAAGGGAATGGCAACCCACTCCAGTATTCTTACCTGGAGAACTCCATGGACAGAGGTCCATGGGATTCCCCAAAAGTTTCGCTTTCATTATATTGGTGCTTAGACAGAAGGCAAGGAAGGCTTCAAGACCAACAGCTTTCTTACCCGTGTGCTATTTCCAGATGCCTTTTCAGGAATTGACCTCTGAGGGGCTCTTTTAGCTAAGCCAAATTATTTCTGCAGTACATTTTTTTTTTTTATTAAAGCAGATTGTTTTCCCCCATATCTGGCCTCAGGACACATTTTATTTGGCTTACACAGTGTTGATGTTGGAGGTATAACTTACACATAGTCAAGTGCACAGATCATAGGTGCACAATGTGACGAATTGTTCTTAAGTGCGTTCTCATGTAACCCCCTCTCAGATCTGTGGGACCCCAGAAGGCTCGTTCATTCCCCACCTTCCCCTTCCCAAAGGCTAACTTGCTTAGAGATGTTTATTTATATTTTTGATTAAAAACAGATTTAAGGTTAAAAAAATAATGACAACTGTCTGATAAGATATGGTTATTAATTTTTATTATTTTGGGATCAAAGTATTTGAGTACAACTGTTCATCCCTGATAAACAGAACTGTAAAGCATAGTGTCGTAGGAGAGACAAAAGTTCTTCCTTATTCAATCATTAAGCAAACATTCATTGTAACACATAAAACGTGTTACTTTCTGGAAACAGAAAGATTAAAAAAGCAAGAACAAAAAACACACCGCAGACGCTGCCCTGACATGGCTTGCGGTTATGTCCCTTTGGGCTATTATTTTTAACTATGGTTGCAAATGTGTGTTTGTGTGTTTGCACACACATCTTCACATACAGCTTTTATTTGTTTCCCCTGTTTTTTCTCATACACAAACTAAAAGAAAAGACCAGATGATGTGATCATCACGCTGAAAGAACCAGATGGGTGGCCTTAATGTCTTCTCTCTCCCACTCAGGCATGAGGTTGAAAGCATCCTACAAAAGCCACCAGGCGAGCCAGCCTGTACTGCACCTGGTAGATTTACTCTGGTCTCTGGTTGGCATTGTGTTGCCTTGGGCTGGCTTCTGACTTTTTTCTCCCCAAGCTTCCTTTGGACCACTTGCTTGGTTCTTGTTAACCCCTCTCCTAGAAGGGGCTTTCATTTTCTCTTGCTCCAGGCTCAGAAACCCACGGACCATCTCCCCAGACAACTCTGGCTGCTAGCATCCCTTTCTGGGTTGTACCCTACCATTATTTAAACAAAAGTAGAGTTCTGATTGTAGGCTTTTTGTGTAAGTAATGAGATTCTCTTGTCCTCAATATGTATAGTTACAATCAATTTTCCAGTTTCCTTGTTTCCACTGGAAAATACAACTTTTTCCTTGGAAATTCTGTTTCTTTGGAAATCTCCTTAAAATTCTCCCCGAGATTTTCTATATAATTTACCAGGTAAATAAGTTATCATTTTTTTTCTTAAATAGGTTTTCCTCATACCCTTGAATTAGGGTACCTTGTAGTGGAACTCCTGTTTTTAAGGACATAAATATTTACTGTGATCAACAATCTCCAGTTACTAAGACACATACATGCCTGTACTCATAACTCATAATATGTTTCTATTTTTTGCAACTGTTGTTTACCATTAATTATTCTTGCAACATTTAAAGTGAAGATAGGAACCCACCATGAACTTGTTCTCCTTCACAAATTTAGCTTCAGTTTGAAAGGAAATGCAACTGATGAAGCAGTGTCTGTGTATCATGAATTATAGGAATGGGCATGCATTATAAGGAACGGGACAGTAAAATGCCATGGGGCTTTACACACATGTATGTATTCTGACAGAGAAGGAAAAATACCACTCTCCCGACATCAGTGTTTAATCTGCCATAGTTTTGTTTTTCTCTTTTTTGTTGGTTCCAGTTTGAAATATTTGGTTCTGTGTTTTGTAGCTGTCTGCAATTAGCAGGGTGTTTATTTATAAAACAGAGGAAATTGAAGCTTACTCTATATACACTCAAGAATATGGTGCCCTTTCAGCTAAACAGAAGTAGGGTAATCCAATAAAAACAATTGATTTTTTTCTCTCGTTCTTGTGCTTTTTCTGAAGTTTTGGGATATGATCTACTTTTACTTGTGACACAAATCTCGACTATTTTGACACTCTGGAGGATACATTGCAGTTGAACCCACAAAATGATGACTGCCTTCTTGAGAGCACTCTGTCTTGGTCAGTAACATCATAGCAGACTTCTACATTTTGGAAGATGCCTGATCTGGAGGGTACACAAAAAAATACCACCCTAATCATTTACCATCTCACTGTTGAGCTGTTTTTTTGTTTTTGTTTTTTTTTTTAATATGTATGCTGTGAGAAACAGAATAGAATTTAAAAACTTAGCAAAATGATTCTTTAGGAAAAATTCAGTTTTGGTGAAAAGTCTATTGTTGCTTAATTTTGTAGAGTATTATTTGCTTGTATGATTGCTTCTGGCATGGGCTTTAGTATTCTGTAAACTATAACATAGCTGGAAATATTGCCTTCATGTGTTCTCAAAATCTTCTTTTAGAAGCTGGCTGTCTTTTTCTCAGAAATGTATTTTGGATCTAATAGTTTCAAGCTGCTCTTAGATACACATAATAAACTGGTCTGTGACATTATGGTCATATTATGAGGTCTCCCATAAATTATATGATCTCCTATATAATTTAATTGTTTGAGCAGTTATTTCTCATTTGTTTTGCAAATCTGTAACTTCTTTATAATTTTCATTTTTTTCAATGCTTGGCTACACCAGAGTTTATTATCTGAGAAGAAGCTGATATTTTCCTATGACATTTGCTACAGTAAAATAAGAATGTTGCTCAGTATTCTCCTCCTATATATGTATGTGCTTACGTTTTCAGTACAGTAAAGTCTTTCCTTAAAAATTTTAACCAGAGCTCTCCTGACATATTGGTATGTGACAATATAGGCAGCTTAAAATGTTTTTCTTTTAAAGTCATGTACGGCATTTTAAAATATAAACAAATGTGGATAATTAACATTTTTCTCTAAAACTCAAAATTAGTAAGAGTTTAAAACTGTGATAATTTCTCCTGAAGTTATTCTTTGATGATATTGACACCTTTTATAAAATTTAAAGCAAGTTTATCTTGCCTGTTACACTCTACAGTCTGTGAATTATCATGAAAGCTACCACTAGACCTTTAATTAGCTATAAGATGGATGAAGGGCTGTGCACTTGGATCACCGTTGGCCACCAAACATTGAATTAAAAATAAAGAGAGGCAGTGAAGAGATAGCTTCCTAATTTTGTACTCTGTTGGCACTTGTGGGGGAAAACTGCAACATGCATACGGGTATAAATAATGAAACATAAATCCATAAAACTGAGAAAAGGTCTTTACAGAAAGCAATCACATGTCATCATTTTTCTGCCTTGCAAGGTCCAACGTTATAATGAGTGTATTTCTGGGTAAAGCAAGCATGAAAAGACTGTATTACAAATTCCATAAAAGGCTGCAAAGTGTATGAAATTCATGACCAACAACAACTAACCAAAAATCTTTAGTTTTGTGCCTGGATAATCTTTAGCATTTTAGCTAAATGCAGCTTAGTTAGCACTAAGTGGTTCTGCATGTCCTGGTTAAAATTACAAGCTGCATGAAGGCTACTTGAGTAGGTTCTTACAAAATAATAGAAAGAATAGTCCTTCTCACTGATAACCAACTGATATTGTAAGAAAACATATATTTATACTATTAAAACTCAAAGTAATATCCAATGAGTTTGTGCTGGATGAAATGGAAATAGTTGACAGACTTCAAAGTTTGGTCTAAACGGGGAGTAAGGTTATATCCATCAGAACAAAGAGCCCAAGTCATGTTAATGAATAAAGTGAAGTTTCTTGGATTGTTGGTATGAAGACTTTATGTCAAGTTAACAATGAAAATCTGGCTATGCCCAGAATCTAGCAGATCTTAATAATATAGTTATTATTACCTTATTAATAAATGTTATATATTTATTCATACATTGTATCTTAAACACAGTGACTAGTTTCATTATCCTCACATAAAATAACTAATTCACTATTTGGATTTTGAGGAAGCAACATGTCATTGTCCAGAACTAAATAAAGGTTTCACAATTATAAGCAGATCCTACCAAACATCATCCCTGGAACAAACTCAAAAGCATATACATACTTCATGACTTACTCTAGGCACCTAAGGTTCAAAAAATTAGCACAGCTATATACTGTAGAATGAATACACATTGTTGTAGAAATTACTTGAGATTTTTAAAGTAATAAGATAATAAAATTCTCAAATATTTATACTTTTTTAAAAGATCAACTGTTGATGAAGGAACAGTTTTCAATTATTTCTGTGACTGCTTGAAAAAATCGGTTCAGTTCAGTTACTCACTCAGGTCCAACTCTTTGCGACCATATGGACTGAAGCACACCAGACTTCCCTGTCCTTCACCAACTCCCAGAGTTTGCTCAGACTAATGTCCATCAAGCCAGTGATGCCATCCAATCATCTCATGCTCTGTCGTCCCCTTCTCCTCCCACCTTCAATCTTTCCCAGCATCAGGGTCTTTTCCAGTGAGTCAGTTCTTTGCATCAGGTGGCCAAAGTACTGGAGTTTCAGCTTCAGCATAAGTCCTTCCAATGAATATTCAGGACTGATCTCCTTTAGGATGGACTGGTTGGATCTCCTTGCAGTCCAAGGGACTCTCAAGAGTCTTCTGCAACACCACAGGTCAAAGGCATCAATTCTTCAGCATTCAGGTTTCTTTACAGTCCAACTCTCATATCCATTTATGACTACTGGAAAAACCATAGCTTTGACTTGAAAATTAACCAAAATTTTTGTTTTTTGCACAGACGCTTGATGTTTAAGCATAAATTTATTGGAGTAATGATGTGAAGAAGTATACACAGCTGTACTTTTAAGAGAAATAACCAAGATATTTATGTAGTAGATAAAAGGTAAAGATGACCTTCTGAATCTCCAAACAATCTAACATTCTCCTGTATTGTGTATAGGACTGGTGCTCAAAGGCTGCAGGGGCAGTGGCTTGTGTCCATAGCAGTTGGTTTGTCTAGCTCCATTAAACATCCATTAAAAATGAGTTGTCAGTCTTGTTTAGGAAGTAGTCAGTGTATATAAAAACATGCAGGAGATGCCATAATCAGAGTCTGTGCTCATGCTCAGTCGCTTCAGTCATATCAGACTCTTTGTGACCCTAAGGACTATAGCCCACTAGGCTCCTCTGTCCATGGGATTCTCTGGGCAAGAATACTGGAGTGGGTTGTCATGCCCTCCTCCAGGGGATCTTTAAGACCCAGGGGTTGAACTTGCATCCCCTGCATTGCAGGCGGATTCCTTACTCTTGTGCCACTGGGGAAACCCAATCAGAGTCTAATTAGGGGCAAACAGGATATTAAACCACTGTCTCCAAAATGCTGAATTTGCAAGTGAAGGATGTTGGTGACAGAAAAACCAAGTGGAAATGGTATCTGGGAATAAGAGTCTAAGCTTGAGTGCCCTTCATGGATCACAACCTTGTTGTGGCGAAGGGGCTTGAGTAACTTAATGAAACCATGAGCCATGCTGTGCAGGGACACCCAGGATGGACAAGTGACAGTGAAGAGTTCTGACAAAACCATGGTCTGCTGGAGGAGGGAATGGCAAACCACTCCAGTATTCTTGTTGTGAGAACCCCATGAACTGTATGAAAAAGCAAAAAGATATGACACCAGATGATGAGCTCCCCAGATCAAAAGGTGTCCAATATGCTGCTGGGGAAGAGCGGAGGGCAATTACTGATAGCTCCAGAAAGAATGGAGTGGCTGAGACAAAGCAGAAATGGTGTATGTGGTGGATGTGTCTGGTGGTGAAAGTAAAGTCCAGTGCTATAAAGAACAATATTGCATAGGAACCTGGAATGTTACATCCATGAATCAAGGTAAATTGGATATGGTCAAGAAGGAGATGGCAGGAGTGAACATCAGCATCTTGGGAATCAGTGAACTAAGATGGATGGAAATGGGCAAATTTAATTCAGATGACCATTATATCTACTACTTTGGGCAAGAACTTTATAGGTTCTGCAACTTAAGTCAAGGCACTTAGCCGCTCTGAATCTTATTTTACTCATCTTTAAAACAGGAATAATAATGGTCTTGCCTCTTAGGGTTATTGTAAGAATAAAATGAAGTTGTGCTTATAAATGTTTAGCTCCATGTCTTTTATAGAGTAAGGACTCAATAAATGGGAGCTATTATAGCTACCTATTATATTTGCTTACATAGACTATATAAAGCATTTATATATTTATTCAGAGATGTATATGTCCAAGGCTTAGCTCAGCATGATTTTATGTGATCAGTAAATGCCAGGACATCTTTTATGGAGGAATCAGCCAGTAAATAACACCTAGTTGACCTTTGGGAAAATCTTATGAAAATAACACATGGCTGAAATTTAGGGAGTCATAGCCAACCATTGTATATAAAATCATGTCATTAGGTATTAAGGGAAAAGGAATGCTGCTTGTATTAAATCTTAAAGTGTATCTTTGATACTCTATATACTAAAGGATTCCCTATAGATGTGTGACAAAGTAAATGATATAATAATGCAGGGTTTGAGGAAGACATTTGGGTATTGTTACTTGGTCAGCAGAATCTAGGAGAGTAAAAATCTCAGAGTAAAAATCTAGGAGTAAAAATCTCAGATTATCTGACAAGTTTCCATAAAGATAATATAGACCTTTATATATATATATATAATGGACTTAATTTTCTTTTATTCATTACTTGGTCAATGTAGGCACTTAGGTACTTGACTCATACAAATAATGGCCCTCTTACAGATACTATATGATGTGAGTTTCTTGGGATTTTTTTCTGTATGATCCCAGAGGAAGTCATGAACTACCGCCAATTTTCTAAAGTTCTTTTATATTCATAAAGCACTAAGTTTTTTTTTTTTTAGAAACATATTAGATATAATATATAAATTTTGCCAAGCAAAGAGCCAGAGAGGCAAAGGAATCACCCAGCTTTATGAAACAAATCACTGTAAACCAAGATTTACACACTTTTGAGCCATTACTTTCAATCTCACTCATACCACTTTGGTCATATAGACCATTTTGGACAAAATGGCGAATGCTTGTATCTATAGTCCAGAACACAAGTCTTTCAAAATTTCACATTGAATTTGCTTTACCTGTTTGTTTCTCAAACTTGCTTATTAAAGCAGCTTCTCTTTATGACTAAGTTTGAAAATATCTAAGTATTGAAGTAGGACCGCCTGCTATTTTCACCCAACTTCGAACAGGAAGCGTTGGCAAGAATATAAAGCTCTTCTTGGATGTTTTCCCACTGGTTTCCAAAGAGAGTAGATAAGCAATGTATGAATACCCAAACATTTGGGGTTTTTTTAATCTTCACCAAATCCTTATACAAACTTTAAAAATCCCATCCACCGCTCATTTATCTACACAATATATTTGGAAACAATAAAGGAAATCAATGAGGCATTGAGTTGGCAGGAGAGTGAAACCTGAATTCCATGCTTGGCTTTGAAAAGCACAGCTGTAGCTGTGCTGCGGTTACAAGCCAGTGGGGAAAGAAAACCTGATAATAAGCCAGGAGAATATGTTGCATTTTGTGTCTGTGGAAATGGTGGGCATCAAGTGTGTGGACCAGAATCCCTAGCAAGATGTCATTCCTCATCTCAAACTCAGTCACCTGAGTTGATGAAATGGATGCCCCACAGCATAAAAGAACTGCCACCCAAAATGCACTTTAGATCCTCCACTTTAATGGTGGTGGTTTAGTCACTAAGTCGTGTCCAACTCTTGAGACCCCATGGACTGTAGCCTGCCAGGCTCCCTTGTCTGTGGGGATTCTCCAGGCAAGAATACTGGAGTAGGTGGTCATTCCCTTCTCCAGGGGATCTTCCCAACCCAAGGAATGAACCTGAGTCTCCTGCATTTCAGGCATATTCTTTACCGATTGAGTTACCTCCACTATAATGGGAACCTGCCAGTTCTCTTGGGGATGATGAGTAGGGCAGTAACAGCAAAAAAATGTAAATAAAATGACAGTGTAAAGTCTGTGATAGGCATTTTTTTGAATTTTCACATATTCTGAGAGTGAGACTGAGAGGGAAAGGGTCGGGGACACTCAAGCTTGGTGTTGGACGCTAATGTAAGTTATCTATTTACACCATCCCTCTGTTCATTAGATGAAGTACAAATTATTTTAGGTGCCTAAATATCATAAAGAAAGAGGAGATTCTGTAGCCTTAGATTGTGCTTCACTGAAAGGCAATGGGCTAGACTTGTTCTAGACTACATAGACTAGAGTTTCTGTTTTGTTTTTCAAATCCTAGAGTTCTGTCTACAAAAAAAAAAAAAAATTCTATGTTTCTTAAGTTAAACATATGACGATCTCTTGAGTGTTTAGATCTAAATTTTTTTTATTGCCAATTGTGTTGTTGATTGCCAACTAGTACAATGCTCTCCATTCGTTTTATCTTTCTGGTAAAAATGCCACATCAGTCTTACAGTAAAGACTGAAATATTATTATTTACAGATTGGCGTGCATTGCCATTCCCTTCTCCAGGGGATCTTCCCAACACAGGGATCAAACCTAGGTCTCCTGCATTGCAGGAAGATTCTTTACCATCTGAGCCACCAGGGAAGCCTAGAATAGATATTGACATGCTTGGTTGTTTGTTATTGACCTAATTCTGGAAGAACAAATTCTGTTTATTTTATTCCATATTTTAAAATGTGTTTTTATTTAAGTATAGTTGATTTGTATATTCCATATTTTTAACTTTACTACAGTTACCCTACATTACCTACAGCATAACTTTTTTTGGGTATGCTCTTCAATTGTATATATTATGTCACTTTTCTGAACTCAGCTGTACATATGAGACAGAGAACTCTAAGAAACTCTCTTTCAATTGCTTTAGAGTGGAATGAATAATGGTAACATCCTTAAATGTAACACATTTTTTAAAGTATTAGTAAAGCAATACACCCATTGATACTTTTTAAAAGTGGGAATGACTGTAATGATATCTGTAGCTTTCTGCTTTCTTAAACACCTCTAGTAAATGGAATTCACTTAGTTTTATAGAGAAAAGAATGTATTTTATTAATTTATTTAACATTTATTAAGAAGTGTCAGTGCCAGTTTGTGAAAAAGAGGGTTCATGATTTTCATGGAGATTGCATCCCATTGGGAAAGGAAGAATATATATATATCACAGGTACAGTAATTTCATATCCAGATAAGCCCATGGAGGAAGTCAAACAGGGTACTGTGTTGGAGTTTGACTGGTTGGTAGGGAAAACATTCAGAAACAGCAATGTGAGAGAAGTCCTCTTGGAGGTATTGCATTTAAACTGAGACTTGAGTGATGAGGAGGAGCTGACATCCAAAGATATGAGGAATTAACACAGTGGGATCTGAGACTGGAATGTACTTCACAGATAGGAAAAGCAGAAGCATTTTAATAAAACACCTTTCCCAGAGCTAGAGTTCATCTGTGAATCTCAGTGGCACCTTTTCTCTACTTATGTGATTAAATTCTGACTTACTGGAGTCCTAGAGAAGCAGTTTGTGTAACTAACAAGCATTCAGCCTAACTTTTAGACAAGACCATCTCAGACTTTAGGTGCTCTTCCATTTCATGAGATCACTGTGGTCGGTGCTGTGGGTGTGAATCTCCAAACCTCTATCTCTTCTTCTGCGGTACATAATTGATCTGAAACCTCTGTCCTCTGCAGTTAGGTATTGTGTGTGTGTATGTATGTGGGCTCAATCGTGTCCAACTCTTTGTGAACCCATGGACTGTAATCCGCCAAGATCCTCTGTCCGTGGAATTTTCCAGGCAAGAATACTGGAGTGAGTTGCCATTTCCTACTCCAAGGGATCTTCTCAACCCAGGGATCAAACCTGCATGTTCTGTGTCTCCTACATTGGCAGGCAGATTCTTTACCACTGAGCCGTAGTTAGGTACTGCCGTGTGACTAATTAATCTGTAAGAAAAGGATGTGAGAAGAAGTGATGAATGCCCACACACCCTCACACACAACCCTCTCTGTTCTTTCTCCATGTGCTGGCAGAATACCCAGAACTTCAAGACCCCGAAAGAAGGTGAATTCACAAAGTAGACAGTGCCTGGATCGCTATATAGCCACATGCAAGGTGATCTGCTGTTGAGGAATACTTATTTTGGACTAATCCTGACAAAATAATCAACTTCCTCCCGTTGTTAGATCCCTATCTGTTAAAGCAGCAGATGTTGCACTGACTAAACCATTATCCATACTACATCTTCTCTGTGTACGCTGTCTCCCTTCTCTCTCCTTTTCTTGCAACATATCTTACCATATAGCCTCCAAAGTACTTTCTGCTGCCCAAATATCTCTGTATCTCCCTAATTCAGAATAAATCAGCTGCAGCTTCCAGAGGCAGAGGCGCTACAGACCTAGAAGCTGTGAGTCATAGGCGTGTCCATCACCCTTGAGTATGAGAAGACAGCAGGGACCGACACACTGAAGGTGTGATCCTTTATTCTCTGTATGACTTAATTTATCCTTTGGACTGACTTCTAGCAAAGCTTCCAGAAGCCCAAGTGCCAGGCTTTTTCCTAATTTAGGGACTTAAGGTGTGCCTGATTTAGCACATTGAGAATGAGAGAGAAAGCAAGGTACATCTTGCTCAAATCGAAACCTTCCTGATATAAAATAGGAGTCTACTTTAACTTCATATATCAGAAGCCTTTTCTGATATATGTACTTGTCTCTCTTTCACACAAGGCTCTCTCCTTTGTTTCTTGTGTCCTTCCATCTGTCTTCAAGTGACATGTGATTTAATGCTTACTGTAAGGCATTACAGCTTCCGTGGACAATGGTGGGAAATTACACTGAGAGTGGTAATAAGCTGTTTTTCAGAACCACACAAGAGGAGAGAGAGACTTAAAGTTCAACTGCAGACACATGAGTGAAGCAGGAGACAAGCTTCTTCTTCCTGACTGTTTTGTATCACACGGAGAAGGAAAGATGTTTCTTCTTTGGAGACCTTCGCATTCTCATCTCCTGGTTTGGGGTTCTGAAGGACATTAGAGATACCATGTACAAGTTATGACTCTTCAATGCATATGTTAAAAAAAAATGGGGCTGCGAACATCAAGGGCAAAGCATGGACTTTGAAGCCAAACAGGTCAGAGTTGGAAACGTGGCTCTGCCACTTTCTATTTCCACATTCAATCTTCTGCTTTGGAAAGCAATTTGGCCATCTTAAAGAAGTTTAAGATACACATGCCAGGTAACTATCGTTTTACTGCAACATGTTCTCCCTCTTGACACACTGCTACATGTTCACAGGAAATCATACAAAGAAGGTCACTGCACTGCTGTTTGTAATAGCAAACATAGAAATTTTATTTTTCAATTTTTTTAAAGATTTTTTAAGTGGACCATTTAAAAAAAAATCTTGATTGAATCTGTTACAACGTTGCTTCTGTTTTGTGTTTTGGTTTTTTGGCCCTGAGGCATGTGGTAATCTTAGCTTCCTGACCAGGGAGTGAAAATGCAGCCCCTGCATTGCAACCACCAGATCACTAGGGAAAGACTAAAAACACAATTTTTAAAAAAAGACAAGTCTATACAAAAAAAAAAAAATCGAATAGAATCAAATATGTAAATATCATCACGTTTAAATCTTAAAAACGTAACATTGAATAATAAAAGCTAATTATAAAAAAGATTTTAGAAGATACCAAATGTATGTGAACTGAGAGACTCAAAATCATGTAGCTAGAGAAATAGGTAGATAAATAGATTGACAGATAGACTAAAAGATAATCTGAGAGCACAGAAGTGTGGATGCAATGATAAGTAGCAAGATACAAGATAATAGTTATATCCAGGGAACAAGCAATAGTAAAATAGTAAAACAAGTAATTCTGTAATGTTGGATATTTTTTAAGCAACTGTGGTATTGAAGAAAACTCTTGAGAGTCCCGTGGACTGCAAGGAGATCCAACCAGTCCATTCTGAAGGAGACCAGTCCTGGGTGTTCATTGGAAGGACTGACGCTGAAGCTGAAATTCCAATACTTTGGCCACCTCATGCGAAGAGTTGACTCATTGGAAAAGACCCTGATGCTGGGAGGGATTGGGGGCAGGAGGAGAAGGGGACAACGGAGGATGAGATGGCTGGATGGCATCACCGACTTGATGCACATGAGTTTGGGTGAACTCCGGGAGTTGGTGATGGACAGGGAGGCCTGGCGTGCTGCGATTCATGGGGTCACAAAGAGTCGGACACGACTGAGCGACTGAACTGAACTGAACTGAAGCAACCTAAGGCAAATAAGCAAAATATGCTAACATCTATTTAATCTCAGTGTTAGGTACCTAGATATCAGTTACTTGACACTTATGTACTTTACATATTTAATAATGTTAAATAATTTTGAAAAACAGGAATGAAAAGCAAGCCAGAAAGAGGTGATGTACTGGCAGAAATTTTGTGAGGAATAAACCTCTACCCTCCTGTGGCAGTTTTGTTTTAGCCTTCAGGCTCCCAAAGCAGCCCTCTGGAGAATGACATCTTCCTCAGTGAGGGCTGAATGGGGACGGAGGAGGTGACAGGTCTTCCGGGTGACAGGCTGAGGGGCGGGGCTGGCATGTCGCAAACAAGCCTCTTAGTTGTGTGTGCACCCCAGGGTCAGGACAGCTGGGATGCTGCTGGGATTTTTAACAGAAGGTAGCTTGGCAATATTGTAAAGGCAGTTCTCTCAGGCTGGTAAAGATATTCAGGAGTCCTCACACCTGGCTGCTCAGGGCTGTATCTTAGCTTGCGAAGGTCAGCGGGATGGGCGAGGATAGCCTGTCTCCTCACACCCTTGACAGCTTGGAAAAACACGCCAAGTGTGGCCATCCGTGCTTTCTTCAGCCACCACAGAGTCTTGACACAAATGAAAGACTTTTCTTCTCCTCAGCAATTACTCAGGGAAGAAGTACCTATTCAAAATGATTAAATTCCCAAATAATTTCCAGACTATTGGTGAACTTGGGTCCTAGCTGCCTTTTTTTTTTTCTTCTTTCTAAACTTTTATTGTTTCCATGGGTCACTCCCGTTTCCAAGTGGCAATCAGAAATTTTGTCTGGTTCATAGAACAACCGAACAATTCCTTCTTAAATACCTGAAGTAACATTTCTGCCTCTGCCACGGTCTGTCAAATATATATTTATTTTTATATTTGGCTGTACCGAGTCTTAGATGTGGCCTGTGGGATCTTTAGTTGTGGCCTGTGGGATGTCATTTCCTGGCCAGGGATTGAACCCAGGCCCCCTGCATTGGGAGCATAGAGTCTTAGCCACTGGACCACCAGGGAAGATCCAGGAATACCTTTGAATGAACTGAAACTTTCTTGTCCCACCTATAAAATAGATTATAAATACAGTTGTTCTCAATGAAGATTCAGCAAAATTACTTAGTTCTAGCTAGATAAATTAATATGTCTATTGTTATTAATTATGAGGGTAATTATAACAGTAAATCTTAGAAGTGATCATGAGCCTAAAGATAATGAATACTACACCCAAAGAAGTTGGCCTGTGTTCTGGAGTATGAGGAGACATTTTGATAGGAAAAGCAATTTGCTGTTGATAAAAGAACGTTGAACATTCTGGAAAATGTTTTTTAAAGCATCTGGAAAGATTGAGTCCAAAGAAAATCAGCAAAGTCATGGTGGAATATGGTCCCTGGAAGCAGGCCCAGGCTGAAATGTTATTTTAGAATTTATTTACAAGACAGTCTTGAGCACTTTACTCTTACTCCATTACTCTGTACCTTCGTTTCCTCATCAGGTTGTTGGGAGGTTAATAAACAAAGTGATGTATGAAATCCTTAGGATAGTGCCTGGAACACGCATTTTGTGGAGATCTTATCAGTAATGTGAGTATTGCGGTGAAGGTCCTTGGTGGATTCCTTTAAAGTCCACGATCAGTTGAGTTTAAGTCAGGGAGAGCTAATCCTAGATAATATGAATGGCCTGATCCCATCAGTTGAAACCTTCAAAAGCAGAACTAAGCCTCCCTGAAGAAAAGGAATTTCCTCCTGTGGAACTTCAGCTTCTGCTCGTGCCCAGTATTCTGACAGTAGGCATTATGGATTTCAGACATACCTCACCAGACCCTACAATTCCATAAGCAAGAAATCTCTTAATATCTATTTCATGCTGGTTCTGCTTCTCTCATTGAATCCTAACTAGTACCCATATACCAGATCAGATCAGTCGCTCAGTCGTGTCTGACTCTTTGCGACTCCATGAATCGCAGCACGCCAAGGCTCCCTGTCTATCACCAACTCCCGGAGTTCACCCAGACTCACGTCCATAAGTCAGTGATGCCATCCAGCCATCTCATCCTCTGTTGTCCCCTTCTCCTCCTGCCCCCAATCCCTCCCAGCATCAGAGTCTTTTCCAATGAGTCAACTCTTCACATGAGGTGGCCAAAGTACTGGAGTTTCAGCTTTAGCATCATTCCCTCCAAAGAAATCCCAGGGCTGATCTCCTTCAGAATGGACTGGTTGGATCTCCTTGCAGTCCAAGGGACTCTCAAGAGTCTTCTCCAACACCACAGTTCAAAAGCATCAATTCTTCGGCGCTAAGCCTTCTTCACAGTCCAACTCTCACATCCATACATGACTACTGGAAAAACCATAGCCTTGAGTAGACGAACCTTTGTTGGCAAAGTAATGTCTCTGCTTTTGAATATGCTATCTAGGTTGGTCATAACTTTCCTTCCAAGGAGTAAGCGTCTTTTAATTTCATGGCTGCAGTCACCATCTGTAGTGATTTTGGAGCCCAGAAAAATAAAGTCTGACACTGTTTCCCCATCTATTTCCCATGAAGTAGTGGAACTGGATGCCATGATCTTCGTTTTCTGAATGTTGAGCTTTAAGCCAACTTTTTCACTCTCCTCTTTCACTTTCATCAAGAGGCTTTTGAGTTCCTCTTCACTTTCTGCCATAAGGGTGGTGTCATCTGCATATCTGAGGTTATTGATATTTCTCCCGGCAATCTTGATTCCAGCTTGTGTTTCTTCCAGTCCAGCGTTTCTCATGATGTACTCTGCATATAAGTTAAATAAGCAGGGTGAAAATATACAGCCTTGACGAACTCCTTTTCCTATTTGGAACCAGTCTGTTGTTCCATGTCCAGTTCTAACTGTTGCTTCCTGACCTGCATACAAATTTCTCAAGAGGCAGATCAGGTGGTCTGGTATTCCCATCTCTTTCAGAATTTTCCACAGTTTATTGTGATCCACACAGTCAAAGGCTTTGGCATAGTCAATAAAGCAGAAATAGATGTTTTTCTGGAACTCTCTCGCTTTTTCCATGATCCAGCGGATGTTGGCAATTTGATCTCTTGTTCCTCTGCCTTTTCTAAAACCAGCTTGAACATCAGGAAGTTCACGGTTCACATATTGCTGAAGCCTGGCTTGGAGAATTTTGAGCATTACTTTACTAGTGTGTGAGATGAGTGCAATTGTGCAGTAGTTTGAACATTCTTTGGCATTGCCTTTCTTTGGGATTGGAATGAAAACTGACCTTTTCCAGTCCTGTGGCCACTGCTGAGTTTTCCAAATTTTCTGGCATATTGAGTGCAGCACTTTCACAGCATCATCTTTCAGGATTTGAAATAGCTCAACTGGAATTCCATCACCTCCACTAGCTTTGTTCGTAGTGATGCTTTCTAAGGCCCACTTGACTTCACATTCCAGGATGTCTGGCTCTAGGTCAGTGATCACACCATCGTGATTATCTGGGTCGTGAAGATCTTTTTTGTACAGTTCTTCTGTGTATTCTTGCCATCTCTTCTTAATATCTTCTGCTTCTGTTAGGTCCATACCATTTCTGTCCTTTATCGAGCTCATCTTTGCATGAAATGTTCCTTTGGTATCTCTGATTTTCTTGAAGAGATCCCTAGTCTTTCCCATTCTGTTGTTTTCCTCTATTTCTTTGCATTGATCGCTGAAGAAGGCTTTCTTATCTCTTCTTGCTATTCTTTGGAACTCTGCATTCAGAAGTTTATATCTTTCCTTTTCTCCTTTGCTTTTCGCTTCTCTTCTTTTCACAGCTCTTTGTAAGGCCTCCCCAGACAGCCATTTTGCTTTTTTGCATTTCTTTTCTAAGGGAATGGTCTTGATCCCTGTCTCCTGTACAATGTCATGAACCTCATTCCATAGTTCATCAGGCACTCTATCTATCAGATCTAGTCCCTTAAATCTATTTCTCACTTCCACTGTATAATCATAAGGGATTTGATTTAGGTCATACCTGAATGGTCTAGTGGTCTTCCCTACTTTCTTCCACTTAAGTCTGAATTTGGCAATAAGGAGTTCATGGTCTGAGCCACAGTCAACTCCTGGTCTTGTTTTTGCTGACTGTATAGAGCTTCTCCATCTTTGGCTGCAAAGAATATAATCAATCTGATTTCGGTGTTGACCATCTGGTGATGTCCATGTATAGAGTCTTCTCTTGTGTTGTTGGAAGAGGGTGTTTGTTATGACCAGTGCATTTTCTTGGCAAAACTCTATTAGTCTTTGCCCTGCTTCATTCCATATTCCAAGGCCAAATTTGCCTGTTACTCCAGGTGTTTCTTGACTTCCTACTTTTGCATTCCAGTCCCCTATAATGAAAAGGTCAAGGGCGACGGGCGGGAGGAGCTACCCCATGCCCCCATGCCCAAGGCCAGGGGCGGCGGCCAGGAGGAGCAACCCCACGCCCAAGTCCAGGGGTGGTGGCCAGGAGACCAACCCCACATCCAAGGAAGGTCAGGAAGGGTGGCGGTGAGGAGATACCCCTCGTCCAAGGTAAGGAGCAATGGCTGCACTTTGCTGGAGCAGCCGTGAAGAGGTACCCCACGCCCAAGGTAAGATAAACCCAAATAAGATGGTAGGTGTTGCAAGAGGGCATCAGAGGGCAAACACACTGAAACCATACTCACAGAAAACTAGTCAATGTAATCACACTAGGACCACAGCCTTGTCTAACTCAATGAAACTAAGCCATGCCTGTGGGGCAACCCAAGACGGGCGGGTCGTGGTGGAGAGGTCTGACAGAATGTGGTCCACTGGAGAAGGGAATGGCAAACCACTTCAGTATTCTTGCCTTGAGAACCCCATGAACAGTAGGAAAAGCAAAAATGATGGGATACTGAAAGAGAAACCCCTCAGGTCAGTAGGTGCCCAATATGCTACTGGAGATCAGTGGAGAAATAACTCCAGAAAGAATGAAGGGATGGAGCCAAAGCAAAAACAATACCCAGCTGTGGATGTGACTGGTGATAGAAGCAAGGTCCGATGCTGTAAAGAGCAATATTTCATAGGAACCTGGAATGTCAGGTCCATGAATCAAGGCAAATTGAAAGTGGTCAAACAAGAGATGGCAAGAGTGAATGTCGACATTCTAGGAATCAGCAAACTGAAATGGACTGGAATGGGTGAATTTAACTCAGATGACCATTATACCTACTACTGCGGGCAGGAATCCCTCAGAAGAAATGGAGTGGCCATCACGGTCAACAAAAGAGTCCAAAATGCAGTACTTGGATGCAATCTCAAAAACGACAGAATGATCTCTGTTCATTTCCAAGGCAAACCATTCAATATCAGTACCCATGTATAGCACTGTAAAATAAAGCACGAAAAAAAAAAAGGCACAACTGTTTTGTTAGGGAATTACCTATGTTGACAGAAGAGAGGAGAACAGAGTTTGCTTGGGAAATTCAGGACCAGGGAAGAACACTGAAAGTATTTGGAGGACAAGTAGTTCCTGGACACTGAGAAGAAGCCAGTGACCAGGTCCCTGCCTTCTTGTCCTGTCACAAGACCCGGGAACAGGCCCTGCGCACCTTCAGCCACTCCTGGCCTCACCTGGACTGATCCTTCCCACAACTGAGTCCCTCTGTGGGTGATGGAGTGTCCCTCCCAGCACCCTCAGGAATGGCTCTTTGACTTTAAAAGGAGTGGTGCAGTCTTCAACAAATTACAGCAGGTCTTTTTTTTTCTTCCATTTTATATAACTCATTTAATTGTAAAGGCCTTAGAATTTCCAAGAAGTGATCCCATCTCACCTCCTTATACAGACAAAAGTGTCGATCTGACTGAGGCCTGGATAGCAAGGAGACTGGCTGATCCTTTTGTTGGTGTACCTTTGACTGTTTGAAAATAAATAATCTTTGAGTTCACCGAGGCATTTCAGAGAAAGCATTCTGTAAGAAGAGAAAAGAGAATCCTTCTGATAAGGGGATACTTTCTAAGCTGGTCAAATGTGAGGATGGAGACACGGTTTGGCAGCTGGTTTAATTTTGCTTTGCCGAGTGTGTGTGTGTGTGTGTGTGTGTGTGTGTGTGTAGGATTCTATCCTCTGCCAACACTCACTTTATTTTCTTCTACTTGGTTTTCTTTTACCTGCCCAGTATTTCTTTATATTAAATATTTTCCCATTAATTGCAGTTACTGACAATTGACTCAGTACAGTGCCTTCACAGAGGGCAAGAGGCAAGACAAGGTGAACTCTTGAGGGTTTCCCCAGGCTTCCACTTATATTTGTGCAAGTGGGTTAATGAGATATGTGAATATTTTCTCCTTTGTGCCTATATTTTGTTTACTTCACTATTTTTGAGTAAAGAGAATGCATTCCACTATAGCCCCACATGTTGTCATATTTAACATTTCAGTGGAATGCACTCTCTTAGAAATAAGGCAAATTTATTTATGTTCCTGTTGTACATAAAACCATTCATAGCAATTCTAGGCCAAATGATAAAATCAGCCCACCCTTTCTGGATCTATCCTCTCTTCCCGTCTAACCTCCAAAACTGTCTCAACTATTAGCATCTAACCCCAGGACATGCTGGGAGATGATCAGTTGCACAGCATTTCCACAATAATGTAAATTAATCACTATACTATGAGTTGGGGAGAAGCAGTGTTGAAGTCTTTCCTCTGGTGATATAAAGAGTTTTCAATCATCAGTCCAAGTGTGCGGTGGAAGGAGGTAGTGGGAAGGGAGACCCCCCTTTTTTTCAGGCAGGGAAGATTATTGCCAGCTCCTTGGGTACAACAGCAGCTATACTGAGACAAACAGTGCTGAAAACAGAATAGGAAGATGCGGATTCAAGCCATGACTGATACCTAATCTGTGTGTGCCTCTGAGTAAGCCATTCCACTCCCTAAACTTCAAGGTCTTAATCTGTAAACTAGAAGTCATAGTGCTGCCTTCACAGATTTGTTTTGGAATCTTAAAATAATCGTTTGCTTTAACGTTCTGTGTAAGTGGCAAGCATCCTGTAAGTAGAAAGACTGATTTTCTCCCTCTGTAAACATATTGCCATCTCCTCCTGGCCCCTGATGGGAAGATCTGACTCATTGTAAAAGACCTTGATGCTGGGGAAGATTGAGGGCAAAAGGAGAAGGGGGCAGCAGAGGATGAGATGATTAGATAGCATAACCAACTGAAGGGACATGAATATGAGCAAACTCAAAGTTAGAGATAGTGAAGGACAGGGGAGCCTGGTGTGCTGCAGTCCATGGGGTCCCAAAGGGTCACCACTTAGTGACTCAACAATAGCAACAACTTGGCCTTCAGGTCAGGCTTCCTGCCAAGAGTACACTGTCCAAAGGGCTAAACGTCATAAGAGATTATGCTTACTGCTGCTGCTGCTACTGCTGCTAAGTCGCTTCATTTATGTCTGACTCTGTGCGACCCCACAGATGGCAGCCCACCAGGCTCCCCCATCCCTGGGATTCTCCAGGCAAGAACACTGGAGTGGGTTGCCATTTCCTTCTCTGATGCATGAAAGTGAAAAGTGAAAGTGAAGTTGCTCAGTCATGTCCAACTCTTAGGACCCCGTGGACTGAAGCCTACCAGGCTCCTCCGTCCATGGGATTTTCCAGGCAAGAGTACTGGAGTGGGGTGCCATTGCCTTCTCCAACTAATTCACTAGTTTAGTATGCAATAAAATAACAGAGGCTTTGAATAAGTTAAACTGGCTAGTCCTTACCAAATGCTAGACCCTGTTCTGATCACCTTAGTTCAGTAACTCATTTCATCAGCATCACAACCTTATCAGACAGACACTGCCAGTGTCATCATCATCCACATTTTGCAGAGAAGGAGACTGAAGCACAGAAAGGTTAAGTAACTTACTCGCATTTACACATCTGGTAAGCAAAAGACTGTAATTTGAATCCAGGTCAACTGGTTTGAAAGCAGGGTTATAACAATTCCAAGCTGGCACCGCAAGTATAAACCCTCCATAATGAATGTTTTCTCTGTGATGTAAGGATTTTCAAAATAAGACAAGATAAGGAGTCAAATAAAAGAAGTAAAGGAGAAAGTTACTTGGAGATATGTTGGATGTAGATTAAAGCAAGTTGGGCCTATGTCTCTGAAGATGGATAGGAAGGAATGGAGGGACCTAGAAGACAATATATATTCATGAAGTCTTATATCAGCCACCCATGAGTGGTACATATTCTGACCTGTGTTTTCTGCCTGAGAAACATAGATAAGTTATAGCTGCTCATTGAGCTACTTGGCAAGTCACAGCTATTGGCCGGATGGACTTGCCCTGTGTCTTTTGGAAAGTGTAAGTGTGTGTTGGCTCCAGCCAGCTTCCATCTGCTGAGCCTCCAGCTCAAAGCTTTGCTGGACTCCCTGCAATTACAACATCCATAAGGATGAGTGATGTGGTGGAAGGAGGCATAGGAACATTGCATACCTGGGATTCAGATAAGAGTGGTTCTTCTGTGCATTTACACACCACCCCAAATTATTCATACCTTATTTCTTCACCTTTGTCTTCTTGTATGTTTGAAATTGATTTAATAAGCAATGGGATCATTTGGTCTGTGAGCGTCTCTGCTCTGTGAACTCTGGACAGCACAAAAGTGTACTTGGAGGTTATATGGAAGCTATTTTTTCACAGGGCACCTTCGGTTCCACTGTGGACAGTAATTTCAAACTGTTCTACCAAAAAACATTTATCAAGTTACTAACAAGTAGTAAACGTCATATTTAATTTTTTATAACCTCCCTTTCTTTAGCCACTTACTGATGATGAAAATGAAGCTGGTGATGATAATGATGACTTAAAGCTGATGATATGGTTTTTCATATTTATTGTATATGTGATGTTCCAGGACTAACTATGCTTGAGCCGTTTGCATGTAGCATCCCATGTAATCCTTGCAACAACCCCATTCATTGCTTATTACTATTATCCTGATTTTGAAGGTGGAGAACTAAAAAATGAAGTAGTTAAAGATATTTCAAAATGGTTGTATAGCATTGTTAATAATGAAGTCATGTAATTATTAAATTTTTAAAGAGGGGATTCAAACCCAGTTCTGTTGCCTGAATTATTGATTTTAAGTGATATTACTAGGCCAAACTTCCCCAAATCAAGTGCATGCTTAAAGGAGAGAGCCCAAGGAACCTACAAACTGAAATTATAGCCTTTGATATCAAGTGTTGATAGCATATATATACTTAACTGAACACTCGAAATATGTGACTAGAATGAAAATAAATTTTAAGTGACTATTCAAAAGTAGTACTTAAAAATGAGTACATTTCACAAGTGAGTGATTGATAGTCACTCAGTCATATCTGACTGTGACACAATGAACTGAAGCCTGCCAGGCTCCTTTGTCCATGGGATTTTCCAGGCAAGAATACTGGAGTGGGTTGTCATTCCCTTCTCTAGGAGCTCCTCCCAACCCAGGGATCAAACTCGGGTCTCCTGCATTGCAGGTGGACTCTTTACCATCTAAGCCACTGCATTTCACATGCTAAATGCTAAAAGCAATAACCTTTGGAAAGTTACCTAACAGGCAGTTAAAAAGACCTTCCAATTTTTATTTTTGTAATTATATATTATTGGAATTTTATACACCTATATGATTTGATGTCATTTTAAATACAATAAACAGGAAGAAAGATATATCATTTACATCCCCAAATATGTTACTGGTTCAGTTCAGTCATTCAGTCATGTCTGACTCTGTGACCCCATGGACTGTAGCACACCAGGTTTTCCTGTCTATCGCCAACTCCTGGAGCTTACTCAAACTCATGTCCATCGAGTCAGTGATGCCATCCAATCATCTCATGCTCTGTTGTCCCCTTCTCCTGCCACCTTCAATCTTTCCCAGCATCAGGGTCTTTTCCAATGAGTCAGTTCTTCACATCAGGTGGCCAAAATATTGAGTTTCAGCTTCAGCATCAGTCCTTCCAATGAATGTTCAGGACTGATTTCCTTTAGGATAGACTGGTTGGATCTCCTTGCAGTCCACGGGACTCTCAAGAGTCTTCTGCAACACCACAGTTCAAAAGCATCCATTCTTTGGCACTCAGCTTTCTTTATGGTCCAACTCTCACATCCATACATGACTACTGGAAAAACCATAGCTTTGACTAGACGGACCTTTGTTGGCAAAGTAATGTCTCTGCTTTTTAATATGCTGTCCAGAGCAAATTTACCATTATATTAGTGAAACTTCAGCTTCAGAGCCCTTTCCCAGACCCCTATATTTAATTTTATATAGATTTTCAGTGCCAGAAAATTGTTCTATGAAGACATACTTGGTAACAGAGAAATACTAAAATATAAAAGAGTCAGTTAAATGTTATATTTAATATCACCATCCAAGAGTGCTATGAGACAAAATGCTAGCACACTTAAAAGCAACTTCAAAGAAATTTGAATAAAATTTAAAATAATTTAAGCAATTTAATTTAAATAATTTAAAACAAAATTTAAAAAGCTGTCTATATCCTCTTCTTTGTTTCCTCTCTCCGTGCCTTTTTATTTCCTCTTTCCTCCAAATGTGTTTGCTTTTTTGTAGGAGGCTGAAAAGACATGGCAAGGTAATTTCAGCAGGGGATTTTATGTAGATGCAGTATTTATGACACTAGTGCTAGGGAGACTTGGTGATTAATGATCACATATAACCTGGTTCAATATATATATATTTTTAAGTCTTCCTCCTTATTGGCAGCCATACACTGCGAAAGGGAATCTCCATGGCAGGATCTCTTAACCCGAGAACACAGACCAATGGGTCAGTTGGGTATTGTTTATAACCTTTAAGATCAATGATTTTCAAGGTCATGAGTGGCACACATTTATTTAGCCTGCGAGCAGCTTGTCTATTTCCTGGATGTGTTAACAAAATTGCTAACGTTGACTATTTTCTTTACCTGGCCTTGAAGGCTCTTTATTTTTTCCAAACAGCTATTTGGAGGCAGGTTCCCCATACACATGAAATGGTAGAGACACTCAGACACTACATTTCTCTGGCTCCTTGCTTCTTCTCTGTAGGAATTAGCCAAGAATTCACACACTTCGGAGGATCATTATGTATCAGAAGTGGCAGCAGATACAGCCATACAAATAAGAAACTCACGCAAGTGAGGTCACTAGAGAGGTGTGTTAGAATCACACCACTTGTCAATTATCTTTTCATTTTAGTTCCCCCCACCACTCCCCAGAGTCCTTCCATCGCAGGATTTTTGCCTGCCTTGACATTCTAAACCCTGGCTGCATTTTATAAATACCTGGAGAGAGCTTTTAAGAAGTACTGTTTCAGGGCTGTATTGATAGAGGCTTCATTCAATTGGCAGAGCCCAAGTGTCGGTATTTTTAAAAAGCTTTCTAAGAGGATTTGGAGGTGTTGCAGGGTTGAAGCTACTCCTCTATGCCCTGACTAAGCAGTTCCATTACTCTGCTCTGCCAAAGGTCTGCAGTGTATTTCATGTTTTGACTTGTCCTTCTCTCCTCTCCCTTTCCTCTGCCCTTCATAACCTTCTCAAACGCGCTCATTCATATTCATTCAAGAAATATTTACTATGTATGTACTAAGTGTCTGACACTGGACTAATATTGAGGATACAAACAAATAATAATAATGGAGGGAATTCCCTGGCACTTCAGGGGTTAAGGGTTAAAGCTCACACTGCCGAAGAAGGCTGGGATTTTAGCCCTGGTTGGGAAGCTAAGATCCCACTAGCTGCTTGACCAGTAAAATAGAATAATAATAATGATAGTGATGGAAATACAAGCACTGTCTTTAAAGAGTCCGAGTTTATTGGACCAACTGTACCGATTTGCCTAGGGCTGGGGAGGGGGGTGGGGTTCTCTGGATGTAGGATTTTCCGAACTAAAACCAGGAAAATTCTGGCAATAAAGTAAAAAAGGTAACATTTAAATATATATATATACCTTTCATCTTCAAGTTCTTATAGGGTAGGGGTCCAGACAGGAACACAGTACCTAGTTCAATTCAAATTTCAAGTAAACAAATGATTTTAAGTATATTTGTTCTGTATTTTTTTCTAAATCATATAGCCCTAGTAGAGGTTGAATTCTCATTTTGTTTCCAGCTCATCTAATAGGAAGATAGCAACTCCCCAGAAAGATATACCTTCCCATGTAAAGGGCTGTTCCAACTGAGATGTGATGAGGCTCCATCTCTTGGTAAGAGATGCGAATGACTATGGTGGACAGAAATATAAACTGAGTGGAACAGGTGCTTTTGAACACTTAAGGGATTCTTGCTAACAGCAATTGGTAACTTGCACTGAATGGAAGACCCATCCTGCCCCCAGCATATTATTCCGATAGTGTTTTATACTGATGTAAAGTAAGTTCTGACAACTCGATGCATATCTAGTGAAATCTGGGGGAAACGCAGAAACCATTATTTTTGGCTCATTGTCAAGTACTGTTTGTAATTCATGACATTTCACATTAAAACTTGGCCAAGGATTGCACAGATATCTGGTGTTTAATTCTGAGTTAGAAAGTGAAATGAAAGTGTTAGTCACTCAGTTGTGTCTGACTCTTGGCAGCCCCATGGACTGCAGCCTACCAGGCTCCTCTGTCCATGGAATTTTCCAGGCAAGAATACTGGAGTGGATTGCCATTCCTTCTCCAAGGGATCTTCCCAACCCAGGGATTGAACATGGCTCTCCTGCATTGTAGGCAGACTCTTTACCCACTGAGCCACCAGGGAAGCCCTTATTTCTGAGTTAGGGTCTACCCCTATCGTGTCTATTATTATTTCAACTGATGGTTCATCTCAGAGCACCTATACTAGATCATGTGCTTAGAAGAGGCTAAGACCATAATATGCTAAAAGCGTTCCAAGAAAGACGTGAAATATCATGAAATCAGCCTTCTTAGTAGTTTGCTAATGATCTCTCCTCCTTCCTGTGTATTCCTATGTATTTGACTTGGTCCCTTTGCCCTTCCAGGATGGAATATATTGACCTAGTCTCTGAACACAAGCTAACCCTGTGACTTGCTTTCACTAGTAGAATTTGTCAAAAGTGACATTCTGAATTTCAGAGCTTAGGTTTCAAGATGCCTGGCATCTTCTGACTCATCCTTCCATCTATATGGCTGAGCTGTCAAAAACACCTGCTCTGAAAATGGGCAGGTTATAGCTGGGGACTTGCTGGCCAGTGGGTAGATCCAGCTCCTCTCCAAAGATGCAGTATGGAGAGAAGTGAGTGGGATTGTTTCAGAGGTTCAGGCTAGAGAAATACTTCTGATGTGGAGAGAAATGAACCTCCCAGCGTATCTACTGTCTCCACTGGACTGATCTTTCTTAAGTGCAGTGCTTATTATGTTGCTTCTTTGGTTAAGATATTTTAATAATAAGACCTACCCCTAATATTTTCAGGGCTTGGTGTGGAAGTACACATAAAAACCCACATAGCTAAATATACAAAAATTATAAATCAATTTAAGAAACTGATAAAAATAATATGTCCTGTGAAAAATATGCTTTATGTTGATAAAATTTATACATACATGTGAATCTATGGTTTTTATAATGATGGAGTCAAGAAAAATATTAAAAAAACACTCATTATACATGTCTGAGTATTCTAATATAGTTGATGATGTTAAGCTGATTAAGAAAATAAAGGTATATATATAGTACTTAGCTTATTATATATTTATTCTATAATAATTGTCTTAGCCAAATCACTGTCATTTTAATCAAGATTTTCACATGATTATGTTCTAGGGACTGTAAGGAACAAGAATTAAAATATGGAAAGTGTACAAAATTAATTTAGGGTATATTTCATCAAATATGTATGGTAAAGTAAAATATGGAATATGAAAATCATTTTTCACATGTCTTTTCAAAAGAGACTTTCCTCCCCAAAAGTGAAAGTTATCTATAAAATTAAAAGGCAGAAGTCAAATTATAATAAAAAGATTATCAAAATCTTAAATATTTTTCGGTAAAACTTTCACCTTCTTGGAAGAGTTTTGCCACCACTAACTGGAGGATGAGAAGCCATGAGGAGGAAAAGTAAATCATGGAGGGGAAGCTCCAGTCAACTGTCAGGACCAGAGAGGGAGGGCCAGGTGCCTCACATGAACCCAGGTGATTCTAATCCCCAGAAAACCCACCACTTGAATGCAGGCTCCCAAGAGCACTCAGGTGAGATGAACACAAGAACCAACCTGCTGATACCCAGAATCATGTGCTGCGCTGTGGGCTTAGTCACTCAGTCCTGTCTGACTCTTTGTGACCCCATGGACTGTAGCCCGTCAGGCTCCTCTGTCCATGGGGATTCTCCAGGCAAGAATACTGGAGTGGTTGCCATGCCCTCTTCCCGAGGATCTTCCCAGGCCAGGGATCGAACCCAGGTCTCCTGTGTTGCTAGCAGATTCTTTACCAGCTGAGCTACCAGGGAAGGGCACACAGAATCATAATAGTTGTTATTAGAAATCAGAGAAAGTATTATTCCCACTTACAAACATGGAAGATGTACCACTGTCACTTCCTGCAGGAGCTATGATTTAAAACAGCAAAAGAGACACAGGTGTATAGAACAGTCTTTTGGACTCTGCAGGAGAGGGAGAGGGTGGGACCATTTGGGGGACTGACACTGAAATATGTATAATATCATATAAGAAATGAATCACCAGTCCAGATTCGATATAGGATGCTTGGGGCTGGTGCACTGGGATGACCCAGAGGGATCGTACAGGGAGGGAGGTGGGAGAGGGGTTCAGGATGGGGAACACGTGTATGCCCGTGGCGGAATCATGTTGATGTGTGGCAGAACCAATACAATATTGTAAAGTAATTAACCGCCAATTAAAATAAATAAATTTAAATTAAAAAAATAAATAAATTAAAAAAACAATAAAACAAACATTTCATATTTCTTTTTTCCCTTTCTGCTCTTTCTAAGGAAGCTGCAGAGAATCTTCAGGAAATTGGAGAAAACCTTAATTGGATTTAGATTATGGCTTTGACCATAGATTTTATCTGTCAAGTAAAGTTTATCCTCGTTTTTAGATTCCCTGACACTTGTAGAGCAGCAGAACATTAAATGCACATTTTTTATTTGGCACTGAGTTAATGCAGGATTGAAGCTATGTCAAGTGAACTAAATAGATAAGGTGACATGAAGGTGTGTTTAGCAAAATCCCCAGTTCTAACATAAATATTATTTCACTTTCTAGCTGCATACATATAGACCTGACCAAATATACCTGACCAAAAATTTGACTTCATTATATTTATAAAACCATGTGCAGCTGGTTTTATAAAACTTATCTGAGGCATCATTAATCAAGCATATCAAATTAACAGACATATGTGTTGAGTTCCTACTGTGCCCCAGGCTCTGTGCTGGATGTTGTATGACATGTTCCACCTGAAAAACTGGTGTGGATGGCCTGTAGTCAGCTCAGATGTGAGTATTTCTGTTTGGTGTGAATGAGGATGAATGGATCATGGATGAATGAGGACCCTGGATTTATGGTCATGCACATTTGAGTGTATATGACATGTTGGTCATCTGTGAAGGATTCCTGTTCTATATCTTTTGCCCAGAACTGTATCAATAACATCACCTATTCAATTCAAATAGAAGTACAGAGGGGAAGCAACTTTTATTTTAAACTCTGGACTTATTTGAGTATTTCTTTACTCTATGCAAATGTTATTTTTATCTAATAGTACTAAATTTTCAAACTACAGTGTGGTCAGAAGGGAATATTTAAGATGTGTATATCTTTATTTTCTCACTTGTATTTATTTATTTAGTTGTTTTTATTGAATCGAAGATTCGTATTTTTTGGCTGCACTGTGCAGTTTGTGGGATCTTAGTTCCCCAACCAGGAATCAAATGTAAGCCCCCTGCAGTGGAAGTATGGAGTCCTAACCACAGGACCACCAGCGAATTCCCCAAAATTCCTTAAATTCTATAGTGCTTTACAATTTTCAAAAGTATCACATACAGGATTTTATACAATCCCATAATGAATCTTTTTTAAGTCTTCTACCCCTATGTGTCTTTTTAATCATTGTTGTGTAAGCATTATTTTTATTATTTAAAATACTTCCATTTTTGTTATTAGTTTGCTCAGGCTCCCATAACAAACTACCACAGATGAGAAATTAAGCAGCAGAAGTTTGTGTCCTCACAGTTCTGAAGGTAGGAAGTCCAAGCGCACGATGTTGGCAGCTTTGGTTTCTCCTGAGGTCTCTCTTCTCGGCCTGCACATGGCCACTTTCCCTCTGTGTTCTCACAGTCTTTTCAGGCGATTTGCTGTGCATTTTAATCTTTGGTGTCTCTGCCTCTGTCCAAGGACACTGGTCAGATTGGATTAGAACCCACCCATATGACCTCATTTAGTCAGTGTCCGATCCTTTGTGACCCTAGGGACTGTAGCCCCTCAGGCTCCTCTTTCCCTGGAATTCTCCAGGCAAGAAGACTGGAGTGGGTTGACATTCCCTTCTCCAGGGTATTTTCCCAACCCAGGGATTGAACCCAGGTCTCCTGCACTGCAGGCAGAGCCTTTACCATCTGAGCCACCAGGGAAGCCCCTAACTTTAGTTACCTCTTTGCAGGTCCTATCTTCCAAACACAGTCCCATTCTGACATAATAGGGGTTAAGGATTTAACATATACATTTAAGGGAGCGCCATTCAGCCCGTCACAATTTTCATTATCTTATTTATAATGACAGAATGTATAAATCTTTTCATATTATTATTAAAGGACATTTTATGTATTCTACTTCACGTTATGTCAACATTCTACATTTTACAATTGTAAACAATCGTAACAATAATAACAATGTAACAATAATATTTAACATCTATTTAGTACTTAGTATCCATCAGGCTTGGCAATAATTATTTGAATTATGTTGTGTAAGCTTTATGCAACCATGTAAGCTAGATTCTGTTATTATTTCTATTGTGGTGGTGAGAAAAATTAGGTTTAGTGAGGTTCATGGAGGTTCAAAGTTCATGACTGACCAATGGAGAAGACCAGTGTCCCTTTGCCTTCAGAGAAATCTGTATTACAGGTACTATGTAATTGGGGTGAAGGGGGAGGGACACTATATAGTTCCCTTAGCAGATTTTGAACTCCTACATGGCAGTTCTGTTTATTCTTCTTGCATTTCTAGAATTCTAGTTCAGTATTTGGTAAATAATTCGGACTCAATACTAACTCTGGTTGGTTTGAATCACTATTGCCGTTGCTTTTATTTAAATAAGGAAACAAGTAACTTTGCAGTTGATAAAACCTAACAGCCCAAAGCTACATATCAGTAAACTCTCTGCTGAATGCAAGCTTGCGCCCTACAGGTTAGAATCAAACCAAATTAAGAGATTGAACGGTTTGCCTAAGGCTACTCAGTTAATTGGTGATGGATAAACTAGAACTGTATCTATTTCCGGTCCAGTTATTTTACTTTTACACCAAATTGCTCCCTTTAAGAGTGAAATAGCCTGCTAAGGTTTGTAGAAGAGGGAAAGAAACATATATCGCACATTCTTTTAAAAATGCTTGTTAGAGTTCCCTCAAAAAGTGAACCTCAATGCACAGCTTTTCTCTTTTGGCAACCAGATATTTATTTAATAACTCAGAGCCAGCTTGAAATGAAGTGAATTTAATGCTATCCTCAGAATAGCCACAACAGTATTTTAAAATACATATATACATATAAAAACGCAGCTCTGTTGGGCACTAAATTAGTATTACATCCGCCTGCACAAGTTAAGATCACCAATGCACCTGTGCGTTGTGAGTGGTGTTCCTGTAACGCCTCCCCATTGTGCTTCCGTGTTATAATTTCAGTGTTAGCTCTGAATGGAAAGCTCTGGGGTCTCAGTGTGCTTTCTATTAGAATCCAATTCATCATTGTTTCTCTCCTTCAGCCATCTGGTTACTACTGTGAGTAAGCAGGAAGCACTGATGCTTTATCAAAGCACAGAATGATGAAATCCCAAGCAAGTCAAATGATTTCTAGTTCTTCCACTTACAAATCAAATTTGATCCTGTTACTCTTTTCTTCCTTTTAGCATAGCCGTGTTCTGTGTTATTTTTATCAGTCTTCTTTGACTCTCCATCTTGTAAAAATAGGATTGAGGGTGTTCTCTGGTGATTTCCTAAAACACTTTCTTTACTGAAATGATCACAGAGGACTTGCATGCTCAGTTTCCAAGTCGTATCCCACTCTTTTCGACCCCATGGACTGTAGGCTGCCAGGCTCCTCTGTTCATGGGATTTTCCAGTTAAGAATACTGCAGTGGGCTGCCGTTTCCTCCTCCAGGGAATCTTCCCCATCCAGGGATCGAACCCACATCTCTTGAGTCTCCTGCATCGGTAGGCGATTCTTTACTACTGCACCATTGACCAATGGTAATCACAGAGGCGTTTCACCCAATTCTAAGTAGGCATGTTCAATGCACACACCTGTTCATGAGGTACATATTTACTTCTTCATATTGTTTGATGCCATATGTAAAATTGACTAACCCTGCCATTTTACTCCTACATCATTTTAAGGAAATAATTTTATCTATTTTTACCATTTAGTTGGCTTACCTGTAATGTGGAGATAGTAAATGTAAATTATTTCAGAGGTAAACCTGGGAAAATAAACTCCAGTTTGTTGGGAAGAAGTTTGAGTGTCTCTGCTGGAAGATTTTTAAATTGATATTATTTTCATTGCCATCAAAAAGCTACAGAAAGTAATTGAAAAAAATTTCAATGAAGAGTCCAAGCCTCGTGCTCAACTGTTCAAGTGTAATTCTGTTTCAATATAGAAGCCTTTAGTTCCATTCTGTATGTGATTGGACCCACAAAAGGCAGAGACTCCACAAACTCATTACAATCAAATGGGACTTGAATTCTCTTGTCTAATGTCATAATAAGCAATTATGAGCATCTTCTCAGCATTCAAATCGGGTAATGGTGAAACCCTAGAGACACATTAGATGCTGGCAGACTCTGGCTGATGGAATGTGCATATGCTCAATGGATCCCCGAAGGCAGGACGGGGAGTGAGATGCCAGGGCAGATTGCCCTCGGTATTTAGGGTAGACGCTACCTTCAATTATGACTTGTGTTTTATAATCTGAGCAGTTATAATAATATGTGTGTTCATTCTGGAGCACTCTCTGTGGCAACAGAAGGAACAGCCCTTTGCATCTATTTCCCATTTTCATGAGAGAATAGCAAACAGAACTCTTCTTTCAACTTCATTTTTCTCCAATGGCGAAGTCTGGGAAAATACAAGTTGCTACTGTATGCTACCATTTCATTTTAAGTTAAATTTCCTTCTGTTCACTCTGGGAAAGGTGGTAGATTTTGCATTATCAGTGGGCCTCTTTGTAAAGATAATTAGATAAGTAAATACGTGCAGCCCTGCAGCAAGACACTGAGTCGTGCTTCTTATTGGAAAATTCCCCTGCACACAAGCCTGTTACTAAATTGCACTGTTCTTTTCAGCTGAGCCCTTACAGCAGAATGAGATGGCCTCTCTTTCTTCACTGTTAAAAAAGAAGGTTCAACCATATGATTTCCAAGAGGTGTTTCTACTCAAGATTACGTGATTACATGAAATACTGATTGCATGACATTTACACATATTGTAGAATTCTTAAAGATCTTTAGAAGAATGTACCTTCCATAAGGATCAGTCTAGATAGTAGAAATAAAATAAATAGAAATAGAAACAAAATAGAAAGTTGGACCAAATTAAATAGCTGTAAAAAGATAGTATTTGGTGGGGTGAGGGGTGATTTTTAAGGGTAAAGAAAAACCAGAATGAATTGTTTCTAGGAATTATTGACATTATTTTCACATATCCATAGTTTGTATCTTACCTACTTCTGAAAATTATTTAAGGCATATAATACACATTGAAAATTGAACTGGGAAGTCTCCGGCAGTTCAGTGGTTACGACTCCACACTTTCAATGTCAAGAGCCCAGGTTCAGTCCCTAGTCAGTGAACTAAGATCCTGCAGGCTGAGCAATGCGGCCAAATACATAAATAAAATAGGGTTGCCTGATTAAATACAGTTAATTTGAAAAAAAAAAAAAACGAAACAACAAACCCACACCCATTACAGGCACTCTAAGTGTGTGTGCATGCATACTAAGTCACTTCAGTTGTGTCCAACTCTTTGCGACTCTACAGACTGTAGCTCACCAGGCTCCTCTTTCCATGGGGATTCTCCAGGCAAGAATACTGGAGTGGGTTGCCATGCCCTTCTCCAGAGGATCTTCCCAACCCAGGGATCGAACCTCCATCTCTTTTGTCTCTTGCTTTGGCAGGCTGGTTCTTTACCACTAGTGCCACCTGGGAAGAGATCTAAGTATGTAGAGTAAGTCATAAAACTTCAATATTTAAAGATGTTAGATCTATTATGTGGTTAACTTCCCCCCAGCATAATCAATGTAGTTATATTTTTTTTTATTGCATTTTAATTTTTATTTAGTTGATTTAAAATATTATTATATTATCATAGAAACAGTACATGTACCTTTTAAGAAAATTGATAAATACAGACAACCAAAAATAAACTTTAAAAAATCACAATTTCACTCCCTGTAGATTACTACTGTAAATACCTTATTTTTTAAAATTTATTTTAATTGAAGGTTAATTACTTTACAGTATTGTAGTGGTTTTTGCCATACATTGACATGAATCAGCCACGGGTGTACATGTGTTCCCCATCCTGAACCCCCCTCCCACCTACCTCCTCACCCCATCCCTCTGGGTCATCCCAGTGTACCAGCCCCGAGCACCCTGTCCAATGCATCGAACCTGGACTGGCAATCTGTTTCACATATGATAATATACATGTTTCAATGCTATTCTCTCAAATCATCCCACCCTCGCCTTCTCCCACAGAGTCCAAAAGACTGTTCTATACATCTGTGTCTCTTTTGCTGTCTTGCATATAGGGTTATCGGTACCATCTTTCTAAATTCCATATATATGCATTAGTATACTGTATTGGTGTTTTTCTTTCTGGCTTACTTCACTCTGTATAATAGGCTCCAGTTTCATCTACCTCATTAGAACTGATTCAAATGTGTTCTTTTTAATGGCTGAGTAATATTCCATTGTGTATATGTACCATAGCTTTCTTATCCATTCATCTGCTGATGGACATCTAGGTTGCTTCCATGTCCTGGCTATTATAAACAGTGCTGTGATGAACATTGGGGTACACGTGTCTCTTTCCCTTCTGGTTTCCTCAGTGTGTATGCCCAGCAGTGGGATTGCTGGATCATAAGGCAGTTCTATTTCCAATTTTTTAAGGAATCTCCACACTGTTCTCCATAGTGGCTGTACTAGTTTGCATTCCCACCAACAGTGTAAGAGGGTTCCCTTTTCTCCACACCCTCTCCAACATTTATTGTTTGTATATTTTTGGGTAGCAGCCATTCTGATCTGCGTGAGATGGTATCTCATTGTGGTTTTGATTTGCATTTCTCTGATAATGAGTGATGTTGAGCATCTTTTCATGTGTTTTTTAGCCATCTGTATGTCTTCTTTGGAGAAATGTCTGTTTAGTTCTTTTGGCCCATTTTTTATTGGGTCATTTATTTTTCTGGAATTGAGCTGCAGGAGTTGCTTGTATATTTTTGAGATTAATTCTTTGTCAGTTGCTTCGTTTGCTATTATTTTCTCCCATTCTGAAGGCTGTCTTTTCACCTTGCTTATAGTTTCCTTTGTTGTGCAAAAGCTTTTAAGTTTAATTAGGTCTCATTTGTTTATTTTTTGCTTTTATTCCCATTACTCTGGGAGGTGGATCATAGAGGATCCCACTGTGATATATATTGGCAAGTGTTTTGCCTATGTTTTCCTCTAGGAGTTTTATAGTTTCTGGTCTTATGTTTAGATATTTAATCCATTTTGAGTTTATTTTTGTGTATGGTGATAGAAAGTGTTCCAGTTTCTTTCTTTTACAAGTGGTTGAGCAGTTTTCCCAGCATCACCTGTTAAAGAGATTGTCTTTTCTCCATTGTATATTCTTGCCTCTTTTGTCAAAGATAAGGTGTCCATAGGTGCATGGATTTATCTCTGGGCTTTCTATTTTGTTCCATTGATCTATATTTCTGTCTTTGTGCCAGTACCATACTGTCTTAATGACTGTAGCTTTGTAGTATAGCCTGAAGTCATCCAGGTTGATTCCTCCAGTTCCATTCTTCTTTCTCAAGATTGCTTTGGCTATTCAAGCTTTTTTTGTACTTCCATACAAATTGTGAAATTATTTGTTCTTGTTCTGTGAAAAATACTGTTGTATCAACAATGAAATCAGCCTGCTGCACAGTTGATCTGAACTGCGACAGCAGCATCAGTTATGGCAGTGGTCAAAATTCTGATGTGCAGCATTGTAAAGCAATTATCCTCGAATTAAGGGGAAAAAAAAAAACCCTGATGTGGTCATCTCATTCAAATATTACCTGACTGCACCAGGAACCAAACCTCAGCTGCCTCTCAAATAGAAGCCTTTGAATGCAATAGATCAAGAAGGGATTCCTTTGTGACCATCAAAGTGAGTTCCTTTAAGACAGTCTTATGTTGAAATGACTATTTTTCATTTTGCATATTATGAACATCATGATTTCTCTTCCAGATATTACTGTCTCTTTAGGTTAACAAAGATGTCCCATTGAAAGGACTAGCCCCCATTAAAAAAATCAACCAAGGTTCTTCTACTTATCAAAGTTCAGTGTGGGAATTTTCATAGCATGTGGGTTGAAAGATGAATAAAAATGCATTAGTAGTCCCAAACACATTACATTGATACTATTTTTTTCAATTGAAAAAAAATTTGTTAGCTTTACTAAACTGGCACCTAATTATTTATGCAAGTAGGCTTAAGGATTGGGTAAAGGGATTCAAAACAAATCAACAACAATCATGTAATGATGGGAGATTTGACACAGTTCAAGAGTTGCCCAGAGTTCAAAAAGCCTGCTTTTCACATCAGCTTTCATAATTCTGATGCCCTCTGTAGTGACTCTCACCCTCTATTTCAATCTGGTATAGAACTCTAGGAATGCCAAGGAAGAAGCACAAAACAATGCTCCCAAGTGCAAGAAAGCCTGATTTTTTTTCATGCTTTTAGCAATGTGACCTTAGGTATTGATTTATAGCCCGCCACTGCACCCTGGAGCAAAAGGGAACATTGGTAATTAAGTCAGTATCTGCACTTTCTAAAATAGTGCTGACTTGCAACAAAGAGAGACCCTTTATTTTTCCCCTCTGTCTCCCAGTGAATGCAGATGCAGACACTGACCTCTGACCTTTCTCCAAATTCTCATGCTGCAGCTGTTATTTTTCTTTCTCTGAATCTTTAGTTGTTGATGGACTGCTAAGATTCATGAAACTGTATTTGCACCTTTCTTTCAAGCAAATATGAAGCAGTTTATACCAAGGCTTATAAAATATATCTTTATTTTGTATATGTCCACCCAAACTCCCTATCTCTTCCCTTTGTCCTTCTTCCCCTGACAAGCGTTAAGTTCCTCCTCTAAGTCTATAATTCTGTTTTGTAAGTAAGCCCATTTGTATCATTTCTATTTTTTAAATTTACTTTTTAATTGAAGGATAATTGCTTTACAGAATTTTGTTGTTTTCTGTCAAACATCAACATGAATTGTATCATTTCTTTTAAAAATCCACATATAAGGGATGTCATACATGCACACACTGCTGTATTTAAAGTGGATAACCAACAAGGATCTGCTAATATAGCACATGGAAGTCTACTCAATGTTATGTGACAGCCTGGATGGGAAGGGAGTCTGGGGGAGAATGGATACATGTATATGTATGGCTGAGTCTTGCCTATGTTTGCCTGAAAATATCACAATACTGTTAATTGGTCATACCCCAATACGAAAAAAAAAGTTTAAAAATATACATATCTTTATTGAGCTCAGAATGAAAGTAAGTGCTTTCACTGGGACACCTATCAGGGATTTGCCAGATAAGTACATAGGCTGATCGAACACTTTAAGAAGGCACAGTAATGTCTTTTGAAGAATTTTATGTTAAACATAGAACTTTCCTCTGTAAAACTCTTAAGATTGTAAATGAATTGAACGAGAAAGCTCTTTTTTTATATCCCATTAGCGTCATTACTGAAATAGGGCCACAAAAGGTAAGAGCAATAAAACCAAATACCTTGAGGTGTGTATGCAAATTATATGCTAATATATGGTAATCTGAGTACTCTGTTCAGTGGCCATAAAAAATACTAAATACAGCTAATTAAAGGTAGGTAAGTTGCTGTGTTTCATACTTCACAGCAATATGAGAGAAGTAGTATATTATGATAATTATAGCATTCTTGCCTTGAGGAATGCATTCAACATTTTAACAGTATTTCTTATTCTGGTATATTTGTGCATTTCACTGAACATAATTGCTTTTTCTCTTTCCTACTTCAGGTTGTAGGTTCATGAAGTTAGTGCAAAACTAAATAATAAATTCTTTAGCCCAAAGGAAAACAAACGTTTCTTCTCCCTTGAAACTTTGGAAAAGTCACACCCACTTAACATGCTATTATAAGTGCTCCTGACCCAGGTAGTGGGGTTCAGTGGTCAGCCACATTGAAAACTTGGGTAACCAGAGCCAAGAATTCTCAGCATATGTGGCAAATGACTATTTCTTCCAGAATTGTAACCTTAACACAGAGCATTCTTTCTTGTTGTGAACTCAAGTCATGGAATATGTATTTACTTTTGTAATTCTTAGAAAATTCTAAGGAAATAAAGAACTGTAAGAGATGAGAGCTAAAGTTGATATGAAATCTGCCTTAAAAATATCCAATTTTCCTTAATCTAACTATAAAGTTATGTATGTATATTCAATATGTTAACAGTGCTTTAATCTCTAAAATGCTTCTGCTCACTATTAACTATATACTTTATCATGCTTGAAAGCTATCAAAAATAGGCAAAAAATCCACCTGAAATAAATTTACCAACTTTCTTGTGGAAGTTTATGTTGTTAATGCTTTCCAGGCTGCTGGGTAGAGATTTAACAGCTCTGCAAAAGAGGGGGTAGGTGTAAATATTTCATAAATTCATCACATATCACATATCCGTATTTCAAACAAAACTAAATGAAGAAGAATATCGCAAACCAACCACCACCAACAAAAATCTATGATATGGTTAGCATGTAGGATAGTGGGCCCTAAACTTTAGAATATATTAGAATCACCTGAAAGACTTGTTAAATCTCAGAATTTCTGTTGCAATAGGTCTAGGTTGGGGCCTGAGAGGGCTTCCCTGGTGGCTCAGCTGTAAAAAATCCGCCTGCAATGCAGGAGATGGGGGTTCGATCCCTGGAGCCGGGAAGATCCCCTGGAGATCCCTGGAGGAGGAAATGGCAACCCACACCAGTATTCTTGCTTGGAGAATCCCATGGACAGAGGAACCTGGCAGGCTATAGCCCATGGGATCGCAAAGAGTTGGACACAACTGAAGTAGCTTAGCATGTAAGCACGAGGCCTGAGAATGTCTGTTGCTAATATGTTTCCAGATGATACCGCTGGTCCAGAGCCCACACTTTGAAAACCACTGCTGTAGGCTAAGGAAAGCTAATTATGTGACCTGCAAAAACGAAAGGCGTTCATGAGCTTTCTTTGAAGACCTTCCAAGCCATTCCAACAATCAACAAAATAGTCCTTGCTTAGGTAGAGGTTACATTATTTCACCATCATGGGGAATGGTTTCACCTCCAGCCTCTCTCCGGGTATTGTGACCCAGGTTTTGTGAATCACTTGGATAATGTTTTTTAATGACCCTGACTTAAATAATGACAGTTATATTTGCCAGGATGCTTTCAGTTGCAGCAATCATAAATAAATAATTTAAGCAAAATAGAAGATGTAGATACATGATCCTAGGCTAGTCACAAAATCAAGGCTGGGGAGGGTTAGGAGTCAGAGCCAAACCTGGACCTCAGATCCTGTGGAGACTGAGGGTCTCAGACTAGTGACTGGACACATTCAGCCTTTTTCTTTTCTTATTGCCTCTTTTCATTCTCACAGACTATTTTTCTCTGTGTAGCAGTAAACAAGAATGAGAATATAAACAAGGGAACATCTTTCTAGACCTACCACCACCTTCTTTCTTTATTGTTGACCATGTGGGAAGTCCTCTTGGATTGACAATAATATTCTTGTCTTAGGTCCCTGTGAGTCATGGTGGGAAGATCAAATACAGGAAGACATATTTAAAGCTTTACCATTTCCACTTCAACTAGGAGAAGAAGCTCCAAGTTGAGGAGGTGTAGGGTATTTGTTTTGAGTTGACTATATTTTCTTAAAAAGTGTTGATGGGAGGCAGAGAAAGCAAATGTTAGTCAGGAATTTTCTAGTCTCTGCCACGGGATCCAAGTAACCATCAAATAGCATGGTACCTTGAGGAATGATACATATCAAGGACATCCCAGAAATTTGGGGACTGCTTCTCATCAGTCCAGAAGGAATGGGGCCTGAAGAAGCAGTAGTACCTTTAGAATATAGATCTCCATTAGGACAAACAGCAGAATATTCCTTGACATCTGAGAAGATCCTAAACTCTGCATTCTACAATGATGAGGTTTAATAAGCTGAGAATTTCAAGATGGCAGGCATTCACTCCATAAACGTATCTCAGACTCTAACTCTGTGACAAGTAAAATCGGACTTGAATTTTATCCTGTATGCGATGAGATGCCATTCATGGATTTTGAGCAGTGCAAAGATAATCCATATCCAATATGTTTGTTAGGAAGATTATTATACTGACAATGGAGGGAGAGTTTATAGAGGAATTAATCTGGAATTAGACACCAAGGAGATGACTGCAACATTTCAGGAAATGAGTGCTGTAGGTTTGAACTAACTCAGTGGCAGAGAAACTGCAGAGGAAGGGATGTATTTGATAGAAATGTTAAGGGATGAACTGGAAGAATTTGCTGAATGTAAAACACCAGGGGAAAAATGAGTCAAGAAATCACTCCTGGTTTCAGCCTTGGGTGACTGGTTAGATTGTGCTGTCATTAACCAGAATAAGAATTTCAAGATGGTAAATTGTGATGAAGAAAAAGATCATTGCTTCCATTTGGATATGCTGACTTAGATTGCCTATGGGAAGATGTTTGGGATTCATCTTTATAGCAATCTGGGATATTTGGTTGATTTTTAAGTTTGAAATACACTCCGCTCCAATTGTAATCTTAGTTTAGTTGAATGAAGAGGTTTTTTAGGAATGAGATGACAGATACAAAAGGGGGCCCCTGGCCAGGGATGGATAAAGCGACATGGCAGAGAGCAGCATGAATAATGTCAAGAAGGAAAAAGCCAAGGAAAGTACAAAAATTTTGAGGAAAACTAAAAGAACTCTGCAATGTATATTTAGTACAAAGAGGATGTAAGCAAAGGGCATGTTATGTAATATTAACAAATGACACCGAAGAGCAGAACTTAGTGATTTTCTTGTGTCGTCACAAAAGGATGGTTTTCAAATTGAAAATGGGCATAACAAAGATGGTAAAAAGGGAATCAGATCCAAAGATAGATGAGAGAGAGGCTTGAGGAACATCTATTTGCTTTAAATGAGTTCCTATCTTTGGGTTTAGATTATTCTAGGATACTGAAATAATTTCCAGATATTTTCATAGAGCCATTACTCATAATCTGAGGATCAGGCCATTATGGTCGGTAATCTTCTGTTTGATTCCCAGCAAACTCTAGAATGGACTACTTAGACCACTTGTTTATGGGTGTTGAGAGAAGAATTAAATATTTGACAGGTTTAACAAAAATGCATCATTAGGCAGTCATCTCATTTGTGTTTTTCCTTTTCAAGGAATTAGAAGTTTAGACAAAGCTAAGCAATGGGGACAGGATCAAAATGGAATGGATATTTCAGTTTCAAAATAATAGGCCAACATAAATGCAAGGACAAATGCAAGTCCTAAGATTAGGTTTAAAAAATTCATACCAAGTGGGAGGATATTGAGGATCCAGCTTAGAGCAATTAAAGTAAAAAGATCTACATATTTGGTTGATTTTTAAGTTCAAAAGAAATACCCCAAATTATAACTTATTTTTCCCTCATAGACGTGTTTTCACCTCAAACAAGGAAGGAAACAGCTTCATCTGTATTGGCAAAGATGCTATTTCCTGTATTGAGCTGGCTTTTGGATACTTCTGTGTGCATGCTCAGTCTTGTCTGACTCTTTGCAACCCTGTGGACTGTAGTCCACAAGGCTCCTCTGTCCATGGGATTTCCCAGGAAAGAATGGAGTGAGTTGCCATTTTCTACTCCATGTTTTTGGGTATTGTATTTTAAAAGGCCAAAAACTCAGGGTCTGCAAAGTATGTTGAATAAATAATAGTTGAAGGAGATAATTGTATGTGTGTGTGTTTAATGTTTTGGTTTTTTTGGCCTTGAGATGTGTGGGATGTTAGCTCCCTGACCAGGGATGGAACCCACACCCTCTGAACTGGAAGGAGGCGTCTCAACCACTGGACCATCAGCAAAGTCCCTGAAGGAGCTAATTATAATGTTTAGGCCAGAGAAGACATGTTATATCTTCAAACATTCGAAGACATGCTATGAGATGGGCTCCTAATTTTCTTTAGCTCTTAGTTCAGTTGCTCAGTCCTGTCCGACTCTTTGTGACCCCACGGACCACAGCACGCCAAGCCTCCCTGTCCATCACCAACTCCCAGAGTTTACTCAAACTCATGTCCATTGAGTTAGTGATGCCATCCAATCATCTCATCCTCTGTCATCCCCTTCTACTCCCGCCTTCAATCTTTCCCAGCATCAGGGTCTTTTCCAATGAGTCAGTTCTTCACATCAGGTGGCTAAAGTATTGGAGTTTCAGCTTCAGCATCAGTCCTTCCAATGAATATTCAGGACTGATTTCCTTTAGGATGGACTGGTTGGATCTCCTTGCAGTCCAAGGGACTCTCAAGAGTCTTCTCCAACAGCACAAATCAAAAGCATCAATTATTCGGTGACAGCTTTCTTTATAGTCCAATGCACATCCATACGTGACTACTGGAAAAATCATAGCTTTTCTTCCAAGGAGATGATTTCATGGCTGCAGTCACCATCTGCAATGATTTTGGAGCCCAAGAAAATAAAATCTGTCACTGTTTCCACTCTTTCTCCTTCTATTTGCCATGAAGTGATGGGACCGGATGCCATGTTTTTAGTTTTGTTAATGTTGTGTTTCAAGCCAGCTCTTTCACTCTCCTCTTTCACCCTCATCAAGAGGCTCTTTAGTTCCTTTTTGCTTTCTTCCATTAGAGTGGTGTCATCTATATATCTGAGGTTGTTGCTATTTCTCAATTCCTAGAAAAACATTTGTTTGGATCCAGAACTATTTTGATGTAAATATGTACTAAAATGGCTTAAAGTTATTTGCATATTTTTATAAAAATTAAATTCTCAAGGCAAATATTTATTCTACGGACAATGCCTGCTGTTCTTTTGGATTCACAACTCCCACAAATGATTGCATGTCCTCTCATGTCTTCAAAGTTCAGATTAAGAACTGAACAAGATAATAAAATTGTGACTCAGTTGCTCTGGGTGGGACCTGAGAATTTGCATTTTTAACCGATTTTGAGGTGATGGTGATGCCGCCCGAAGGCAGATCACATTTTGAGTAGCAATAAAGTATCTTCCAGATTCCAAATTTATCATGAGTTTTATCCTTTATCTTCATCCAACATTGTGGATGATATATAGCATAGTCCCCTGTCCTCTTCTGCATTCTGGCTTTACCATTTATCAAGGAGAGTGATCTTGAAGAAATTCCTTTATGAGACTGACATCTAAGGATTAAATGAAATAATGCAAGTAAAATGCTTAGCATGGTAGTTGATATATGGCAATCATTCTATATATGATTTATGGCTACTGATTATTTTAGTGGCAATGAATGTACAGGTGATGATGAGAAATAAGCAGATTTCTTATACAAGCCTTCTTTTTAAAATTGTTTTGAAGTCTATTTGATTTACAATGTTAATTTCTGCCGTAGAGTGATTCAGTGATATATATATATATCACTGAATATACCTATATATATAGGTATACTGGAGAAGGCAATGGCACCCCACTCCAGTACACTTGCCTGGAAAATCCCATGGACGGATGAGCCTGGTGGGCTGCAGTCCATGGGGTCGCTAGGAGTCAGACACGACTGAGCGACTTCACTTTCTCTTTTCACTTTCATGCATTAGAGAAGGAAATGGCAACCCACTCCAGTGTTCTTGCCTGGAGAATCCCAGGGACGGGGGAGCCTGATGTGCTGCCATCTCTGGGGTCACACAGAGTCGGACACGACTGAAGTGACCTAGCATAGCATAGCATATAGGTATACATACATTCTTTTATGTATCCTTTTCCATTATGGTTTATCACAGAATGCTGACTTTAGTTCTCTGTGCTATACAGTAGAACCTTGTTGTTATCTACCGTATATATAATAGTTTGCAACTGCTAATTCCAAACTCCCAAGCCTTCCGTCCCCCACCCCTCTCCCCCTAGGCAATTCCAATTCTGTTCTGTATATCTGTGAATCTGTTTGTTTTATAGATAGGTTCATTTCTGTCATGTTTTAGATTCCACATGTAAGTGATATCATATGGTATTTTTCATTCTCTTTCTGATTGACTTCACACAGTATGATAATGTCTAGGTCCATTCATGTTGCTGAAAGTGGTATTATTTCATCCTTTTTTATAGCTGAGTATTATTTCAAAATGTAGTGTGTTTGTGTGTGTGTATGTATACAAACCGATATATATATATATATATATATATATGTATCCTTATTGATATCTTCCTTATCCATTCATCTGTCAATGGACATTTATGTTTTTTCCATATCCATAAATAGTCCTGCTATGAACATAGGGGTACATGAATCTTTTTAAATTATAGTTTTGTCTAAATATATATGCCAAGGTGCGGGATTGCTGGGGCCTATGGCAAGTCTATTTTTAGTTTTTTGAGGAACCTCCATACTGTTTTCCATAGTGGCTGCACCAATTTACATTCCCATCAAGAGTGTAGGAGGGTTCCCTTTTCTCCACACCTGCTCCAGCATCTTATACAACTTTCCTTAAATAAGCCTTCTTTCATAATACCATATGTGTTCCTAAAAAATTGCACACTGAAAAAGAAGTTCAGGGAAACAGACCCATCAAGTGCATCTGTGTAATCGAAGCACTAAAGAGAATGAAATAATGATTTATAGCTGGGGAGTTAATTTAGATGGTCACTGCAGAAGTTCAGCATTGCTGAAAGCTGCCACTGTGGATGTTACAAATAAGCAAAAAAAAAAAATCATTACAAAAGAAATACAGCAACAGTGCAATGAGTGCAGCATTAGTGGGTGTGGAGAGGTCTGGGATGGTAGAGCTGACAGTAAGGTCAGCAAGGAGGTTGGGCAGTCCAAGGCTGTTTGAGGTAAGAGCCCGAAAGACTGGCATTACCTTTCAGATTCCTGCGAACACAGTTGAATCGGCTCCTGAAACTGCAATGGCTGACTAATGCTAGTTTGATTGTTTGTTTTCTTTCCTCCTGAAGGTTATAATTCTATTCTACTATTTTGCACTCAACCATGCCTGGGAGTAGGGAAGGCAGGAGTCACATACAGACCAAGCCAACTTCAGCATTTTGCTTACATCATTCCAATTATAAAATTATATTACAGAACTAGTTACTAATTTTAGTTACCCAAGCCTACATTACAGCAGAACAGAATGTATTGGGGTTTATAGTCTCTGTTTAACCTGAAAGAAGACACTTCCTTTAGCCTTCTTCGATTCACTAATATCCTGGTTACTGAAGGCTCCCTGGGTTACAGTGGTGGAGAAAACCATTTGCAAACACTTGACCAATAGAAGCAAAGGGGTGGGGGTGAGTCACCAGTCACTCTTGGCTTAATATCTCCCTTACATCTTCCAGCACTCTTGCCTGGAAAATCCCATGGACGGAGGAGCCCGGTAGGCTGCAGTCCATGGGGTCATGAAGAGTCAGACACGACTGAGCGACTTTACTTTCACTTCTCACTTTCATGTATTGAAGAAGGAAATGGCAACTCAATCCAGTGTTCTTGCCTGGAGAATCCCAGGGATGGGGGAGCCTGGTGGGCTGCCGTCTATGGGGTCTCGCAGAGTCGGACACGACTGATGCGACTTAGCAGCAGTAGCAGCAGCAGTACATCTTCCACTGTGTCATGTTCCCATCATGGGTGATGACCAAACTCAGCCATGAAACACTTTCTCCTAGTTTAACTCATTCCTAAACTCCCTCTCCTCATCCTAAACTACTTCTCTATGCAACTTTCGTAGAAGGTGGCAGTGATAAGTTGGGCAAGCAAGTATCTTCAAAGGAATCCAAGAGGATCAGGTGTAACTTTTTGGTTGGTGACCTCAATTCCTTTTGGGAAGGAAAGAATAAAAATAATACATATATTCAAAAAGGCTGCAACTCTTGGCCAAATATCCCGACTAAGTGTAAACTTAATGGCTTTGCCTTGATGTTTGTTTAAGCAGCAGCCTGCAGTATGGCACAAGGTGAATTTTTCCTCCACTTGTTTTATTCCAAATAGTTTTCAAAAGCTCCTGTGGAACACAGACTGTGGCTTTGATCCAGAATCTTTTTCAGGGCTGACATTCCCACGAACAACTCTAGCTCCAACCAGCTTCAGCCACTTTAAAAATTCTCATCTAAATTCATATTCCTCATAATCTCAACACGCAAGAGATAGAGTGAGGAAGGCAAAGTAAGATGCCTGTTCTGGATCTACAAGACTCTCAGATCAAACGGATGCATCTAGGCATCAGGAAGAGTAGAAATCCCTGAAGAAAAGAGTGAGATACTTGTGTGCTGTATGCCTATGAGACCAGAATTTCTAACCGAGGCTCAGTTCAAATAAACTTGCAACATGTGTCTGAATGTTTCCATAACCCTGAAAATCAGAACAAAAAAGTAGCCACATATTTCTAAACATCAGGCTGTCTTGCAAGACTTCTGAAAGTTTTTAGACCATGTTTTGGGGTAAAAATAGAAATAAAAGGGCTGATGCAGTAAGCATTGTTTGAGGGAGGCAGCGTCCCTTGCTTGGGTTCACTTTGTGGGCATTCCTAAAGTCTATTGTTAGGTTTTGCTTTTCCACCTCTCTCCCCACAGCCTCTTCCAAATTCATACTCCACAGCTTCTTCTTGTCCTTGGTAACTTGAGGAATTTATCTATATTTGAGATACTGGAAGATATTTGAAAGTTATATGCATTGACAGCAGATTTGCCGTCTTTAAAGGAGATACTCAGGAAATATGAAATCTTTTTCCTGCTTCTCACCTCTGGCTGCAGAGAGATGGGCCTGATCTCTCATGTGCCTCTTTAGTTACACCATTCAGGTACTCCTGGTTTTTCAATGAGCCTTCCCACATCTCTGTGCCCTAATCCATTCCACACTGGATTTGGTAATGTCTGGTGACTCCATGTTTGCACTTAAAGGCATCTCAGCTAATCTCTCTGGTTTGGTGATCTGTTCCTTGGACTCAGTGGACACCAACCCTAGGATTCTTTTCTTTGTCTGACTCACTGGTTTCTCCACTGAGATTGGAAATGATCTTCATTCTCTTTACATCTCCTTTCATACTGTACTTTTTGGAGAATAATGTAACAGAGAAGAACAAGCCTGACTCCACATTGGATGTAATCCTTTACCTCTAACCCTTGTACTCTTGTTTCCTGAGCTTAGGCATACTGGCTTTTCACCTTTGGTAAAGGATGTTGCCTATAGCCTGAATATATGGCTTCTCAAGGTTCTGACCTTTAAAAGTGCAACACTTTCCCATTCACTTAGAGATATAAATTTGTAGAATAGAAAATAACAGTTGCTTTGATGGAGATTTTTAGGAATATTGTGACAGACCTATGTGGACAGCTGTAAGAACAAAAGATTCCTGCACCAAGAAGTTTGTAATAACCAGCCACAAGTCTCCCCTTTTAGTATAAAAGAAGTCTGAATTCTAACTCGAGTAAGATGGTTCTTTGGGACACTAGTCCACCCGCTTTTCAGTCTGCTGCCTTTCTGAATAAAGTTGTTGTTCCTTGCCCTAAGAACTCATCTCCCAATTTATTCATCTGTCATGCAGAGAGCTGTATGAGTGTGGACTCAGTAACAATATGAGATTGATTTTCTTGGCCCCAAATCTGACTTTTCCAGAAAAAGTTGACAAAGCACAAACTAACAGTGAGTTAATTTTATCATTGATCTTCAGGATACATTTGGGACATGTTATGGCCGTCTACGGGGTTGCACAGAGTCTGACACGACTGAAGCGACTTAGCAGCAGCAGCAGCATGACTTTCTAAGTTGCAACTCAGTCACTGGGTAAAGATAATTTGACAACCTGTTATTTCCTGAAGCTGTTCTATGCTTTCTCTCTCCATTCCCTCTGCCTTCAACAAGGACCTTATTCTTGATCGCTGGTAACCTCTTAATTAATTAGTCCCCTTGCCGCCAGGCCTAGTCCTGTTCACATTGTCACCAGAGGATAATGTCAAAAATGTGAGACTAGTGATGACCTCTGTTCAGTTCAGTTCAGTCGCTTAGTCTTGTCTGCAAAGAGTGATGACCTAGAGGAGTGAAATGGGGTAGGTGGGAGGGAGTTTAAAGAAGGAGGGGATATATGTATACTTAGGACTGATTCATGCCATTGTGCAGCAGAAACTAACACAACATTTTAAAGCAATTATACTCCAATTTCGGAGAAGGCGATGGCACCCCACTCCAGTACTCTTGCCTGGAAAATCCCATGGACAGAGGAGCCTGATAGGCTGCAGTCCATGGGGTCGCTGGGAGTTGGACACGACTGAGCGACTTCACTTTCACTTTTCACTTTCATGCATTGGAGAAGGAAATGGCAACCCACTCCAGTGTTCTTGCTGGAGAATCCAGGGATAGGGGAGCCTGGTGGGCTGCTGTCCATGGGGTCGCACAGAGTCGGACACGACTAAAGTGACTTAGCAGCAGCAGCAGCAGCATACCCCAATTAAAAAACAAAAACTAAAAAATTTGAGAACACAGACTGGTAAGGTCTGGCCTCTGCTTTGCTGTTTAAAGCATTTAGCTGCCTATCCAGCATTTACATCAACATTTCCGAAGGGACAGGTAATCAGAGAGAAACCTCAGCAAATAAATAAATGGCTGAATATATTTCCTAAAATTTGATATCATGAAATCCCTTTTTGGAGACTCCATATGCTTTCATAATTCAGAGCTGTAGCAGTTCTGAAGAATTCTACAGTGAAGAAACTTGTTCAGTTCAGAATTTTCTTAATGTATGTAGTCATGACATTCCTTTTCAAGTTTTACCTAATAAACATCTATAATTGTAATTTCCACAAGACACTTGAGTAATACTTTCTAGAATAAAAGACAAGCTGCTGTGTCTTCATATAGCTTTTGCTCTGTAAATGTATCTCTGTGTTTCTTCCTCTTCTTATAAAAACACAAGTCATAAGCCCCTACCCTAATGATAGCTATCTCCAAGCCAAGAAAATAGCCCTCACCGGAAAACAACCCTGACCTTAATGGGATCTTGGTATTGGACTTCCAGCCTTCAAAACTGTGAGAAAATAAATTTCTGTTTAAGCTGGAAAAAAAAAAAAAAAAAAGACAAACTGCTTACCTTGTAGCCCTGGGCATTTCATAGCATGTTATTTCCTATCTACCTATCCTGCCTGATTTTTCCATCTCTGGATGCCTTGCCCTTTTGTATACATTCTACCTAAATAAGGTGAGCATGAAGGATCACCTTTAGCTGGTTTCTTTACATTTGCCTGTCTCTCTGTCTAGAGTGTTTTTCTTTTCTTTGTCTGCATGGTAAAATTTCCCTTCCCTATCTTTCCAAATCCAAAATAGATCCTTGCAAGGGGTATTCTTTATTAACCCCTGCCCATTAGAGTTAATCACTCCCTTCTTAGTTCTACTGCTCTGCCTGTTCCCCTGCACATTTTGGCTGAAATTATATCATGGCTTAGGATTGTGTTTGTGGGTCTAAGGTGTTAAGATAGCTAAGAGTGACTTAATGAAAAGAGTTTGAGTCTGTATTCAGTTTTTAGGATAATACCTGGAACATAGATGTCTGTAGAACTGATGAATGGCTGTATACCAGACATGCATAACATCATTCTGGATTCTGAACTTCTGTTCATTTGGTGTTTTAAGTTAGATAACACATCAAGAAAAAAAGCAACAATTTCCTCATAGGGAAAGGAGATATATGAGTTTCACATGTGTACACATCTGCATGTACACACACACACAGATATGTGGATGTATATAGTTCTCAAACACAGATTATATGTTCACAAGGGACATTCACAGGGCTTCCCAGGGGTGCAGTTGTAAAGAATCCACCTGCCAGAAGACACAAGAGGCTTGGGTTAGATCCCTGGGTTAGGAAGGTCTCCTGGAGTCAGAAATGACAACCCACTTCAGTATTCTTATCTGGAAAATTTCAAGGACAGAGGAGCCTGGTGAACTATAGTCCATGGAATCATAAAGAGTCAGACATGACTGAGCACACACACACGAGGGACATTCATGAGCACACGCTTTGCCTTCACAGACATTTTCTTCATCCATAAAACAAAGCAGTTTAATAAAGGATTATTAGGAAATTCAGGAAAAGAAGCTTTACTGCGGGCAACGCAACACATCCACTGTCTTAGAAATAATACCGTGGGAATTTTAATCTTTACACATAACCTTCGCTTCTGAGGTCTCCTCCGAACAACAGACCTGCAGTCTCCTGCACAGATTTCCATTTATCTGCTTGGGCTGAGCTGACCCCACTGGAAATCGAACACTGCTCCAGCTATCGATCCAGACACACTGACACTGGCGTGGCCCCTTTGTGTGAAATTTACAGAAGGGCTTGCTAGAGAGTTCTGAAGTGCAGGAGCATCCCAGAGGCTGGTGCTTTCCTCCCAGGGCTGGTAGAGAGGAATGCTGAGCCTCTTCTGTCCCTGCAAGGGAGCAGCACCTCGCCGAGGCCTCCCTCTCAGGCTCCTGGGCCAGGGCGCGCTCTGCTGTCGTGTTCTTCTCTTATTCCTCGTGCTCTGTCTTGCTCTGACCCTGAATGTAACGTGACCACTGAGTCATGACCTTCACGTGCAGCAGGGGCGCTGTGTTCTCCCTCAGCTCCTGTCTCTCTGGCCTTAAGCGAGAATGAACTCACTAAGCACGAGATTCCCTTAAAAAAAAAAATTGAACTGAAAGAAGTGTTGTTTGCTTTCTGGCCCTCAAACACCAAGGCACTGTTGTGCTCCTTAAAATTGTAAATTATGTCTGTTTAAGAAAATGTCAGTGTTTTTTAAAACAGAATAACAGTGCTGGAAAAGACTTGGCTGTGCTATTTGTTACCAAAGTTTCATGCAAGAAAAATGATGCATTCATCATTATGAGCGCAGTTGAGGGGCCTAATGGCTGGGTACAATGGTGCTTCAGTTCTTTTAAGTAACATGATGGATTTTTTTTTTTTTCTCCTCGGCAAGTTATCTGAGTAACGTAAAAAGCTCATAAACTGAGATCCAGAGAAGCTCTGTCGATAAGGCACTATACTTAACAACAATTAAAATGGGAGACACATCTCGTATAATTAAATTGATTTTTTTTTTTCCTGCCAGAAACAAGACTTTTTCAGATAATGATTGCTTTGGTTGTCTAAAATTGTATGTGTCGAGGTGGAGGAGGATGAGCTCTGTTGTTACATTCAGGCACTGCTTCTTGTATCTTCGAAATCCGATTCCTAAATAGGCCGATTGGATGATTTTTGAGTACAGAAGGGTAAATAGCTATGGATAATCTCTGCAATCAACGTAAAATCACTGCCCTGGTAAACATATTATTTAGTGACACAGAATTTCAGCAAGTGGACTCAGAGGTGTGGGGAGGCTGACGGGGGAGCAGAAGAGGGTTAACAAAGGGGCCAGTCCTCTGTGATGGGTTCACTGGCCAGTCAGGACCCCAAACAAGACTCTTAATTTAGTCATGCATTCTCCGTTTTAAGGCAAGCATAACATGGTCACATTTTTCTGTGTCTAAAATATGTTAAAGATCTATAAAACAAGGAGTTTAATTTTTTTTACATTAAAAATTGCCTTTTAAGGGTACATCTAACACCTCCCCCCAAGAGCACCTAACCCCTTTCTGACCTCTGAATAACTCCACGAAATTGGGATATTTACCTGAACTTTCCTTGCTTGGCCTCCATTCATGTCAAACAGCTGTTGGAATGAACACAAAGGGACTTGTCTGACTTTCTAGTAATAACCTTGATTTTGTTTTTTCCTGATGTCTTGAAAGCATTAATAGAGAATTGAGTTTTACCTTTCCCAGCATGAGAGTGGCTGTTTTTCTATTAAATATCACTGGATTTAATGGAACTAGAAATATTAAAAGAAACCCTAACCATATGGAAGTTTCAGAAGAAGGAAAGAAAGAAGGAAAGAGGAAGAGAGGAAGGAAGGAGGGAAGGAAACGGGTTATTTGTTGTTTTATTTTTATTCAGTTTTTTAAAAGCTAGAACTCGAGGAGAATGGACTCGGGTTATGTGCAAGTGGGTGGAACATATTTGCTGTGAAATAGGATGGAATGTGTACTGAGCTGTTTTCCATGAGAATAAAAATGTATCTGCTCTCCATCCCCTTTTCACAGCAGTGGCCTTTTAAAACATATTGCCTCAGTGACTGGTGGTCAGACTCCATGCATTGCTCCCTTTGGAAGTAATGGCCCTAGACTGTGACCAGCTTCGCTCACTGTGTTGGGCAAAAGCACTGGGAGATACACTCCATTTCCAAGCCTGTGGGAGTCGAGTTCATCTCTTTCCAGTATTCACTGGAGAAACGTCTAATGGGTTAGGGTATGGGCGAGTACTTACCCTAACAAAGTGCTTCCTTGCCAGCTGGGTTAATGTGTCACTGTGCCAACTCTTGGCCTTAAACCTCTGCCTTCATTACCCCTTGGCCCTTGGGGAACGATGTGGGGTGATGTGATGAAGAGAAACTGGACCATGGAAAATGACCAAGGAATGAAATGTATTTGCACAAGTCCCTGATCTTCTTTTAGTCTCTGTATTCTGTAAGATGAATGCAATGATACCAGCTAGACTTAGTAGGATGATTGTTTGTAATAACTACATGTATAAAAACTTTATGATGGGAAAGATATGGAACTTAGTATAATCAAACTGTAGAAGTGTTTATTTTACTGGGATTCAGGTCAAGTTTTTTTTTTTTTTTGGGTTGTCCAAATTTTCAGTAATTTTCCCTGCTTACATGTACACACAAGAGAGCACACCAGTAACAACAACAACAACATAAGAATCTTTGGGCAAGTGTTCCATGATGGATGAGTCAGTATTTTTGTTTTGCTCTTCATATGAGTCAATAATCTTTAATTGTAAAAAGAGTAAAATACAGTTGACCCTTGAACAACATGGGTTTGAACCACATGGGTCCACTTATATCCAGATTTCTTTTTAATAAATACTTACTACAGTACTGCATGATCTAAGGTTGGTTGGATGTGAGGATGAGAAACGCCCATAGCGAAGGCCCATTGCAAAATTATATGCAGATTTTCAGCTTCATAGAGGGTCAGCACTCCTAAATCCTGCATTCATTGTTCAAGGGTTAACTGTACATAAAAAGCATATAAACTAACCTACAGCTTTGTGGGTTGCTTTGAAATTCAAATTAAATGACTGAGTGAAAGCGTTTAGTATCTTATAGCCTACTTTATGTGCGTAGTCACCGAATTGTGTCCAACTCTTTGCAACCCATTGGACTGTAGCCTGCCAGGTTACTTTGGCCATTGATTTTTCAGGCAAGAATATTTGAGTGGGTTGCCATTTCCTTCTCCAGAGTTTCTTCCCAGCCCATGAATTGAACCCACATCTCCTGTGACTCCTGCATTGCAGGCAGATTCTTAACCCACTGAGCCATGAGGGAAGCCCAGCCTATTTCATAAGTGGTAGTGTTATTTTGGAAATCAAATTCTTGTTAAATAGTGATGTTGAATGTCACAGTCCCTTTATTTTACCAAGAAATGCCATTCAAAGACACATGATGACTCTATGAGCTAGAAAGAGCTTCCTCACTATTGTTAATAGTGTCCTACACTATTACACTGGAGAAGGAAATGGCAACCCACTCCAGTACTCCTGCCTAGAAAATCCCATGGACGGAGGAGCCTGGTGCAGGCTACTGTCCATGGGGTCACAAAGAGTCGGACACGACTGAGCGACTTCACTTCACACTATTATACTAGTGTATACACTACACACACTATAGTGTATAACAAGTGAGGACACCATGAGTTAGAGGATTCAGCAACTAATCCAGAGTCACAATGATAGAGCAGAGATTCAAACAGTCTCTGTGACTCCTGAAGCCTTCTGCTCATTATGTATCAATTCACTGAGTCCAAGAACTGGAATTTCCTCACTTTGACACCAGCTTAATCCCTTTAATTATGGCCATCTGAAGAATATGTTAGAACTGTTCATGGAACAACAGACTGGTTCCAAATCAGGAAAGGAGTATATCAAGGCTGTATATTGTCACCCTGCTTATTTAACTTCTACGCAGAGTACATCATGAGAAATGCCAAGCTGGATGAAGCACAAGCTGGAATCAAGATTGCCGGGAGAAATATCAATAACCTCAGATATGCAGATGACACTACCATTATGGCAGAAAGCAAAGAAGAAATAAAGAGCCTCTTGATGAAAGTGAAAGAGGAAAGTGAAAAAGTTGGCTTAAAACTCAACATTCAGAAAACCAAGATCATGGCATCTGGTTCATTAGTTCATGGCAAACAGACGGGAAAACAGTGGAAACAGTGAGAGACTTTATTTTGGGGGGCTCCAAAATCACTGCAGATGGTGACTGCAGCCATGAAATTAAAAGACGCTTGCTCCTTGAAATAAAAGCTATGACCAACCTAGATAGCATATTGAAAAGAGAGACATTACTTTGCCAACAAAGGTCTGTCTAATCAAAAATATGGTTTTTCCAGTATTCATGTACAGATGTGAGAGTTGGACTATAAAGAAAGCTGAGCACTGAAGAATTGGTGCTTTTGAACCGGTGTTGGAGAAGGTTCTTGAGAGTCCCTTGGACTGCAAGGAGATCCAACCAGTCAATCCTAAAGGAAATCACTCTTGAATATTCATTGGAAGGACTGATTCTGAAGCTGAAACTCCAATACTTTGGCCACCTGATGCAAAGAACTGACTCATTGGAAAAGACCCTGATGCTGGGAAAGATTGAAGGCAGGAAGTGAAGGGGACAACAGAGGATGAGATGGTTGGATGTCAACACCGACTCAATGGACATAAGTTTGAGTAAACTCCGAGAGTTGATGATAGACAGGGAAGCCTACCATACTGCAGTCTATGGGGTCACAAAGAGTCGAACATGACTGAGCAACTGAACCAAACTGAAGAATATAGTTTATCAGAAATGTATGTGTATTTTTTTCAGCCTTTTGGAAATTTAGTTTGCTGAACTTCTAATTTTCAAGTATCTATTAGTGTTGCTCTATCACTTTTTCCCTAAGAATCAAGCAAAGCTAACCAACCTCTTGATCACAACAACACAACAAAGTTCAGTGATAAATTGTATATAGTAATAATTTAAATAATGCTGTGCTTAGAGCTTTGATGTTTCACAGCAACCTCAAAATTGAACACTGACAGTCAAGTTTGAATTCATTCATGTGACAGGATGTTAATTCAAGCCTTTACTTTGGAAACGAGAAGATAAAATCTTTTGGAGGTTACTTTTAGTAATTTAAAAAGTGTAGGTTTTATTGTTTGAACAAAAACAGACCAGACCTTTATGTTGTCTTCATTACTAGTGTAGTTTTTAAAAGCTGCATGTTTTCCACCATGTTCACTATTTTCTCACTCTAAAATTCATTTATTTCCTTCATAATTTGTGAATCCTGCATCAGAAAACCACCAACTTATTGTAAGCTTGTACTTAATTACAAAAAAAGCAATTTTGTCAGTAGTAGTGAGTTCAGTCTTATAAAACAACGAAACGAAGTATGGAATATTTTAAGTAAATTGCTTTTTATAGGATTTTTATCTTCAAAATTGACTGTGACTTCATGGTTTGTTGTGAAGTATCAAACCACATTAGTCTGAACTTTTGATCAAATTTACTAAATTCAGTAAATTTGTTTTGCTCTACATTTGACCAAAAGTTCGTTAGTAATAGCATAACTAGATTTTAGGGATAGTAATAAAGACTGGTAAATGCACTAAATCAGGAAGTATACTATTGTAGCTTATCAGTGTTTGACTGTGTAAACACATAAACAAAACAAAAGCACACAAACAAAAAGAAATAGAAGGAAAGAACTAAATTCAGAGACATGTAAACAAGCAATATAATAAACTAGAAAGGTCAAAATCTGGAGAAATGTGTTCCTACCCTAATTTAGAAATTCCTATGGGGATTTAGGTAAAGTGCTTGAGGGCTTGGTGCCTTTTTCTTGTAAAGGGCTTGACTGAGCCTAAACAACAGATGGATTTCCAATAGTTACCTAACATTTCTGTAGGATTTACTAATAGAAGAAACTATGTGTCATGCACACTTTTTTTTTAAACTTAATTTTATATTGGAGTATAGCAGATTAACAGGCTGCCCAGGTGGCGCTAGTGGTAAAAAAAACCCCGCCTGCCAATGCAGGAAACATAAGAGACGTGGGTTCAGTCCCTGATTTGGGAAGATCCCCTGAAGAGTGCCTGGCAACCCACTCCAATATTCTTGCCTGGAGAATCCCATGGACAGAGGAACCTGGCAGGCTACAGTCCATTGGGTTGCAGAGTCAAATATGACTGAAGCGACTTAGACAAATGCAGGCACAGCAGATTAACAATGCTGTGAGAGTTTCTAGTGGATAGCCAAGGGACTCAGTCCCATACATACACGAGTCCATTCTCCCCAAACCCCTCCCATCCCGGCTGCCACAGAACACTGAGCAGAGTGCCCTGTATTATACAGCAGGACCTTGTTGGTTATCCATTTTAAATATATCAGAGTGTACATGTCCATCCCAAACTCCCTAACTATCCCTTCCTGGCTTCTTTACCTGCTGGTAACCATGAGGTCCTTCTCTGTTTCTTTTCTGTAAATCAGCTCATTCATATCATTTCTTTTTACAGTGAGCATATAAGTGATATTATACAATATTTCTCCTTGTCTGACTTACTTCACTCAGTATGAGAAGTTCTAGTTTTTATTTTTTTAACTGTTACAAGCTTTATTCTTGTATGTGTTATATATTCCTGTTCTGTGTAAAATTAGACTTGGGGTGGGGAGTGTTCTCTGTTTAAAAAAAGCTGTATCTATCTTTCTATCTATTTATTCCTCTCTAAACAACCAGACAAAATAGTGTGCTTTCATATTCCATATGTAGTAGTGTAGAAAAATCCACATATTTGGATCAATGTCTAGAGTAAGAAGGGATAGTGAAAATGATTCATTTAGTCAACAAATATTTATTGACTATTTGTGTCTACTACATGATAGAACCAGGTGGCCAAGTGGTAACGAATCCGCCTGCCAATGCAGGAGACGCAGGTTCTATTTCTGGATTGGGAAGATGGGAAATGGCAACCCACTCCAGGACTCCTGCCTGGAAAATTCCATGGAGAAAGGAGCCTGGTGGGCTTCAGTCATGGGGTCACAGAGAGTTGGACATGACTAAGCGACTGAGCACACATTAAGGAATACTGCGGCCTCAAGGGATAGAATCTTGCAAGATCAATTCTGGATTGGTGTTCGGAAACTTGAAGTCCAGTTGGGTCCAATACACACTAGTCATGTCAGCTTAGGTGAGTCATATTTCTAGACTTAGATATTTCATAATCTGACTCTCTAATCATACATCTTGCCAAATGTCTCCTTAGGTTCTAACTGCCTACCTGGCACTTTCTCCCATTACAGCACTCTTCACAGACTCAATTTACTCCTGATAATTCTGACAATGTTCCTGGCCTAATTTAGTTTTAATTGCTTGAGGATTCCAGGCTGCAAGTTTCTGGAAAGTGTTTTTCAGGATATTTGCTTCTGACTTTGTGTTTGCTGTGCTATTCTATTATTAAAGCATCATTTCTTTCCTTTCTTTTCTAAACACCTTGAAAATGCCAACTTGAGAGGGAGAGGCTCGGACCCACTAACACTTTTGCATAAATTATTTCAGCAAGTATTTGTTTATGGCAGATGGGATTAAGCATAGTGGGACAGATTCTTGGATTGCCTAACTTTGATAAGGGAGGGAAAGGAAAAAGAAGCTCTGACAAGTCAATGAGCATGGAAAGGGGAAAACAGAAAATTTGCAAATACATTTACCACAGGATTTCCTGATGTTCACTGAGGAATTTAAGTTTCTGTCATCAAGAAACTTAAAAATATTTTAAAGGACAAAGCATGGGCAAAATACAACTCAAATAATTATGCAGGTTCGGGGCTTCCCAGGTGGCTCAGTGATAAAGAACCTGCCTGCTAATGAAGGAGACATGTGTTCAATCCCTGGTTGGGAAAAATCCCCTGGAGAAGGAAATGGCAACCACTCCAGTACTCTCGCCTGGGAAATCCCATGGACAGAGGAGCCTGGTAGGTTACAGTCCATGGGGTCGCAAAGGGTCAGACACAACTTAGAGACTACACAACAACAATGAGGGTAACGGTTCACTCTCAAAGTTAGTGGATCAGAGAATACACGGGAATTCAAAGCACTGGAGGTATCTTTGTGGACTGATTTCTCCTCATCAGTGGAGGCCCAAATGTAAAACCAAAAAGACTGTCCTGCACCAACATCCTTCTCCCATTCTTATTGTTATGTAAAACTGTGGTAACATTTCAAAATCTCAGATATTCTTATTCTGCTTATTCTTGTTGTTCAGTGACTAAGTAATGTCTAACTCTTTGAGACCTCATAGACTGTAGTATGCCAGTCTTTACTGTCCTTCACTATATCCTGGAATTTGCTCAAACTCATGTCCATTAAGTCAGTGACGCCATCCAATCATCTCATTCTCTGTCGCCTCCTTTTCCTCCTGCCCTCAATCTTTCCCAGCATCAGGGTCTTTTCCAATGAACTGGCTTTTCACATCAGGTGGCCAAAGTGTTGGAGCATCAGCTTTAGCATCAGTCCTTCCAATGAATATTCAGGGTTGATTTCCTTTAGGACTGAAGTAGTTTGATCTCCTTGCTGTCCAAGGGACTCTCAGGTCATCTCTAGTGCCACAATTTGCTATTTTTCTGCTTAATAGGGTAGAATAACTCATGCCAGAAACATAACTATGTCACCCAATGGGTGGGAATATGTTATAGAATTTTAGGTCTCTAAGACAGACAGAAAGAATGAGTTACTCTGTTTAAGACTGACAGCAGCAGCAGAACCTGACTTAGCTGGCAGTCCTAAATTCAAGCCACTCTTATTTCTGCAGGTTTTGTTTGTTTGTGTTTAATAAAAATGATCACTTCTCACATGTTTATATTCAAATAGGGACTCAGAAGTCAATAAATGCATCTATTCATTCAGTTGAGAAAACCAATTTTCCCAGTGTGTGCACATGTGTTTGTGGTTTGCTAACTTTTTTTTTTTTGTCTTTTTAAGAAATACATATGCTGTAGCTTCAAGGGTGGAAAATTTTATACACTTCTATAGTGAGGAAGTTAAATGGTAACCCTTTTGCATGTGTTTTTGAAGAAAAAAAAAACTTTTTAAATAGATATTGCCTTAACACCAAGGAATACAAATAAGACTGTATTTGAAATCTCTCTCTTGCAGGATCTCCAAATAAGAGTATCAGGTCACTAGTTCTTTCTGCGTCTCATTCTGTGTTAATTCTACATAAATACATCCTAGAAAACAGCAAGAGGATATGCCATTTGTGAGCCTCCAAATACATTCCCCTTCTCTGTATGCTAGAGTATATTTAGAACAGATTATATTTTTCCCTCTGTGTTTCGGTTTTCACAGTTAATAAGACAGGCATTTCCATGGCTGACTTGCTGTTTTCATGGGTAGCAAACATTCTGATTAGTATTCCAGATACTGTGTTTACCAAATTCTTTTCAAAATACAAAACACCGTAGACAATAAAACATTTTTTTCTTGCTGTTTATACTTAAAACATCAAAATAATACTAATCATATTGTTAAATATGTTATGATTGCTCTGGTAGCTGGTGTTTCTAAAGAAATATCTGTTGAACCAATATGACTTGAAAGATTTTCATGCCAAGTAGAAGCTGGAGAGATTAAAAAAAATTAATCTTCTCCCATTAATCTCATATGCAAAACTGTAAAATAAAACCTTGCATTGCACAAGGGAGAAGACAAGTGGATTCACAACGTTGAGAGTTATGAGCTTCAGTTCTTACGATCTGAATATTTCTGGTGCTCTATCAACCTTTAAAAACCTCCACTAAATGGAGAAGAGTTAAAGGTAACATTGTGGAAGCTGCTGGTAAGTTTTTGTAATTATTCTTTTGAAATTTTTAGTATCAGTTGAGTTTTAGTATCAACCTGATTAACTTCCCAACCTAACTCTTCACAAGCATAATTGATCCAGTGTTTCCAAAAAAAAAAAAAAAAAGGAAGCTTAGCTCTTTCCTGCTATCATTTCCTCATTTGGATTCATCCTAAATTTTATGATACTAAGGGTGGCACCATAATACATAAGATAAAATTCAGTAAAGTGATTAGAAGGAAAATATAGGAAAACTGAGGAAAAAGGGGAAGTGGTGCTGGAGGTGGCCATTCTCAAGGGAATGATAATGCTGCGACAGGCAGGTCACATGAATTTCTGTCATAGCTTCTAAAGATGAGCCCCAAACTTTGCAATTAGTTTTTTTCATTTAAAATATTATATTCTGCATAAAAATGTGGGATAGTTTCATTGATTATTTATATTTGAAGTTTTATTAGAGTATAATTGCTTTAGTGTTAATGTTAATTCATCCTGCACTACTGAAACGGCTAAATGTACTCATATATCCCCTCCCTCTTGGTCCTCCCTCCCACTCCGCCACTCCCATCTAGGTCCTCCCAGAGCAAGGGAGCTGAGTTCCCTGTGCTAGACAGCAGCTTCCCACTACCGCATGGCAATGGATATATGTCGATTCTAATCTCTCAGTTTGTACCCTCCACCATGAACACATGTCCATTCTCTACTTCTACCCTGGAAATAGGGAGGAAAGAAGGAAGAGGAAGAAGGAGAAGGAGAAAGAAAGAGTACTTAAGAAGAAGCTACTTTCTGAGAATTATCCAAATAGATAAATTACAAAAGCAAATGAAAGTCCAGATCTAGTCACATTTACATAAATTTCCATTCAGTTCTTGGTAAATTCACTGATTAGTTCTATCATTCAATCATTTCTTCCAGGTGTGTGCAAAGAGCTAGGGAGAATGGTGGAAAAGACCTTGCCAGATAAGGCAATGGTTTCGAGCCACAGCAGGAACCTTAGTATCTTAGGAGTATTTGACTCTCAGCAAAATGATCTCCATGCAGTGTTCTCCAGTATCTTTTATCCATACAGCTCTCCTGATGCTTCGGGGCATCTGTATTTAATATTTATAAACTGGCTCAATGTCTCAGGCCTTGGCTTGGAAGCCATTCTAGATGGGGCCATGTATCAAAGAGGGTAGTCAGTTCCAGAGAGAAAAGCAAAGAGACAAACAGAGTTTCAACAGAGCTGTAGTTATTTTCTGTGTGAGCAACTGGCCTTCAGAAGCAACTGACATCCTTAGTCAGATGCTGAGCATGTGAGGTGGAAAACCCGTGGCTGGCACCCTCCACAGAGCATCCTGCGTCTCCACCGCGCAGGTGTTCTGGCTCCAGAGGCCTGCCAACCAGCAACCCGAGTCTCTGAAGGAATTACACACAGTTGCCTCTTAGTTAAAATAGGACACTTATGCAAACACAGGATCCACTGTTGTTCACTGTAGTTGTTCTCATTAACTCCCATCCTCTCTGGTTTAAAAACGAAAAGAAGCAGATGTAAGCCATGCAGGCTTTATGATTCTTGTTTTGCGACTTGTGAAAATGGGCACCCACAGTTTCTACAAAGTGACTACACAACTCTGAAATGATGCATGAAATGGGAAAAAATGGAAACAATTTTTGCCCTGAATGCTCAGGTCACAGAAATTACAGACATGGATTCACACAGCAAATGGTGATAAGCCTTCCGTTAGCTTCGGCCAAGAAATAAGCTGACTGCAGTGGGTCATTGCCACGGAGCCAGGACTCAGTCAAAAAGAATAGAATGTCTGTCTCCTTTGACACCATGTAATGTGAATTCTCTCAGGCTCTGCCCTTCTTCCAACCCTACCCACCAGGTTTTCCTCTCACTCACGCTGCTTCCTGACTTTTTTGCTTTTCTTTCTGCTGCATGCCCTTTCCAAATATTCCATCTTTTATTTGTGTGCACTCTTCTCTTCTACATTTTTCTCTAAGTTTCCTTACACTTAGTAGCTACTTAGGAAGCATGTTGAAGGAAGGCAAAGTGGGAATGGGGTTTTGGAACTTGGTATTTATTTAAAATGCAGTCATACACAGGAGACAAAACCAGCAGGTGCTACCTATCTTTAGGTGCCAATCCAGATTCATTTTGATATTTGGCAAAACCAATACAATTATGTAAAGTTTAAAAATAAAATAAAATAAAAAAAAAAAAAAAAAGAAAGAAAAGCCATGTCACGTCACCATTGTTATAATGGGCAATCAGATGTCTGCTGGGACACACTTGGGAAAGACCACTTTCCTATGCATTGCATGCTTGCACGTGTGTATCCATAAAACACACCTGGATTACTCCCCAGCTGTCTGTCTCCATATCTGTCACTTTCTCTCCAGCTCAAAGAAAGAGATTGAAATGTAAACAGTAGAAGTTGTATTGTATACAAGGATACATTTGAAATTTACTTAGAATAAAGAAAAATAAAAATTCATGCTGCAATCTAAAGGCTGCATTTCTGGGGAATTTTGCAGTTTAGATGTATAAATGAGGCTGAGAATGTTACAATCCCTATTGCTTCTCTTTCTCTAAGAGTCATTACTTGACTTTTAGTAAGAAGTAGAAAAGTTTGTTGTTTTAGTGATCATGTGATATTAATACTAATTTGACAAATTCATCTGAAAAAACAAGATCATTACTTGACTTTTAAGAATTCTTGGCTTTTCCAGGAAAAGTGTGAGAATTGACATCAGGATACTGACAAAGAGTTCTGACTGGCACCTACTAGTTGTAGGAACAGTTGAAGTTACTTAGCCTTTCTAAGTCTTGATTTTTTTAATAGTAAAATTGGGGAACATCCCTTTTAAGAATTTTAAGAATCAAATGAGATGGAGTATGTTTAAGACTTTTTAAAATTAGGCAACGGTGAATAGAGAAGGTTTACGATGCTAGCCTCCACTTCAGTTTCAGATGGCTAAACTGTGAGACTTGTTTTAACTTCTTCAGATTTCATCATATGAGTCCATAAGTCAAAATTTCAAGGTGACAATCTAAAGTAAATGTAAATAATCCATGTCACATCGTGAATAGGAGCATGAACTCCATGCTATTCTTCTTCTTGTTCAGTTGTTAAGTCATGTCTGATTCTTTGCAACCCAGTGGACTGTAGCCCACCAGGCTCCTCTGTCCATGGGATGCTTCAGGCAAGAATACTGGAGTGGATTGCTGTGCCCTCCTACAGGGGATCTTCCTGACCCAGGGACTGAACAGTGTCTCTTACATCTCCTGAATTGGCAGATGTGTTCTTTGCCACCAGCACCACTGTCTACTGTAGTTCAAATCCCAACTTTGCTATTTGACTCCATTTCCCCTTTTATAAAATGTCCATAATTCTACTATCTCCAGCACAGTGTTGATTTGGGGACTTTGTGATATAGATCGGTGCTTGGCACATGTAATGTGCTCCATAACCATTTGCTGAACTAAAAATAAAATGTACTCAAGGCTTTTATCATCACAACTGCTCTCACTGGCATTCTAATAAAAGTATCCAAGGCTCAAATATTATTTGATGTTAGAACTTTTGCACAGAGAGGCACTTTGCAAGTTTCACATGCTTTCAATAAGATATTTGAATCATTTCTATTTTTGCCCTTGCATTATCAATAAACTACTTCCTATGAGTCTTTTTATTGGCAATCAAACATGCACTGCTCTCATGCATGTAGATTTTAATCAATTAATGTAGTTCAACAGGTCATTTTTCCCGTTGCAATAGTTTGAGAGGTTAATTTTGCAAACACTTGAATACTCTGGAGGATTATGGAGAAGCCTGAAGTTATGGTGCAAGCTCAATCTCAGTGGACTGAAAAGAGAATGATCAATATATAAATATAATCTTTTCTCATTAAATGTCCTCAGTATCTTCATCTTAAACTTACATTTCCAAGCTGCTTTCAAAAATAATTTTGCAGGAAAGTTGTTCATGGCTCTGGTGATATTTATCATATATACTCACTTCCTTCTTTACCATACCTCCTTGCTCACATTCCTGAGAATAAGCAACTATATAAGACAAAATATTTATCATTCAAATAAAAAGTATCATCAAGCCCCCAATAAGAGCAACAATAAAAAAGAAGAAATTGAAAAAGAAGTGCGTATGCCTGTGTATGTGTGTTTGTGTGTATGGAGACAAAAATAGCTGTTAATTAATTCTCAGCCATTTTCATATTATAAATAATGTTTTATACTAATAGTCATAGAAGGCTGTTAACAAAACTGATCTTTTAATAAATAATACCATGTTGAAAAGATATTAATTATATATTATATATATAGATATTCATATGAGTTAACTTGATTAAGTTTTAATATTTTCCACATATGACACAAATGTGATTTAATATGTTTCTTTCGCCCTTGAATTCTCTAACTTTTGTCTGCATCTGTATCACCTGGAAGGCTCAATAAACAGAGATTTATGGGCTCATGCCCAGAAGTTCTGACTCATTACGTCTGGGGTACAGCCCAAGAATTTGTGTTTGGCCAATATTTCCCAGTTACGCTGATGCTGCTAGTCTGGGGACCACACTTTAAGCACCACCATCCTATAGTTCTCCTGGAACAAAGGGAACTGAATTTTATTGTGATAGACTGCCAACTTTTTTGGCCCCCTGTGAGTCATACCTCTTGGCAACAGTTCCCTTTGCATGAATTTGGGCTTGCACCTTGTTTTAAATAGTAGAAAGGAGCAGAAAGATGCTGTGGCAGTTCTGGACCTGAGCCTTAAGATACCCTGGCAGCTTTTACTTTTGTGTTGTTGGAAATCAGCCACTATGTAAGAAGTCTAACTACCCTGAGACCTTCATGTTTGGGAAAGTTCAAGATAAGCACACAGAGAACTAACATGAAAGAGAATGGAGGAGCCCAGCCAGCAGAGAGACCCAAGTTCCCCGGCTGACAGCCTCAGCTGGGCTCCCAACAGCCAGCTAGCACCAACTTGTCTTATGAGTGAGGGCATTCTAAGCCTGCTTGCTATCAGTCAACATAAGGTAAAGCAGAAAACCTGCCAAGACAACTGATGATTGTGAGAAATATTAAACAGTTGTTAAGTTTTCATGTGATTTTTTTTTTTAAGCAGCAATAAAAAATAAAGGGCTTCCAGGAGAATTTTACTGAAGGCTGGGAAGAATAGGAAGGATATTACTATTTGTAGCTGGAGAAAATTGGACAGGTAGGAAAATCAGTGAGTCTCCTGTATACAATAATGTGGATGATAAAAGGGTACTTAATAAAATTTTGGGTTTGGGGATTTCCAAGCAGAATGTTGAAAGTTCAAATTTACTTTCTCTGATAAAGATAGGAGGAATGAGATGCAATAATTTTAGTTTCCATTTTCAACTGAAATAAAGAAGTACAAAGAAGCCAGGATTCACTTCATTCAAATATTAAGCTATTTATCATTCTTAGTTTTTTGAAATTGAATAATTCTCAAAATAATTAATGACCTGAGGGCAAAGATCCTAAGAGTTTCTTTCAGTAAAATGTGGTGTCTGGGTTAGGGCAGGTCTTAAGACACTTTGTTAATTCCTTCAAAAGACTTAAGGTAATGTTAGCGAGACCCTCTCTGCTAGGCAGTAGTGTTTCTGAGACTTTTAAGGGTCTACTGTATAGAACTCATCTGCCAGGAAAAGGACTTTGAAGAATCATATGATGTTGTCCTGCACCCAAAATTAGAGAGGAGTCTTTTTTGAAGAGATTTGGTATTGTTAATTTCTTCTATTTTATAGTAATAGGATAAGTTCCAATAAGATTCATTGGAAACCTATAAAGTTGTTAAGATAATTGTATTAACAGAAGCACTGCCAATTTGGATTAAAAGAAACACACAGTTCAAAATCATCAGCTTTCTACTGGCAGGAAGTAGGTTTAGAAAGTTACTCATCTATAAATATGGGTTATTTAAGATGGAAAAGAAAGGACAGATCAGAGGCTAGAACCATTAGTCATGGAGAAACCATTACCAGTCCTCTTCAAAGATCTATTTACGTTTACCCTAATGGATTGCAGAATTTCTTTGGATTGGTAATTGCTATGTGCTTCCCATATTCCCCGTTTTTGAATGGGAATGTTTATTATGATTTTTCTTGTTCCTGGCTTAGGAAGAGATAAATTGTCTCATTTTCTCACAGATTATCAAATCAAGAGTAACCTTGTCTTATAAGACTAAGACTATGCTATAATGAGATGTAGCTTTGTGGGTTGTTAGGAGGGAATAGATATATTTTGTATGTGGATCTTGAATTATTGAGGGCCAGAGGCCATATGAACCTAACTGCAGGAAGAGGATCTGGGAGGAAGAACCAGGACCCTCCTTGGCAGCCCCTGAGCTCCTAGCTGACAGCGGCATCAACTTATCAGATAAGTGAGTGAGATGTTATGGAAGTAGAGCCTCTGGCCCCAGGCGAGCCACCCCCACTGACACTATGTCAAAGACAATCCAACCCAAATTACAGAATTTAGGATGATTTGTTATGCAAGCTTTAGGATGATTTGTTATGCAAGAGGTATTTGAAACCCTTTATCTCTAGAACAAAGACAGGTTCATCCTAAAACCCAACACCCCAATCTCCTTTCCCCTTTCCATCTGTATTGCCAATAATCTTGCCTCCTAAGATTCCTAATATCTTTTGCACACATAATTTTTCTACATAATATAGTCAATATTCTTTATACATTTATCTTCCCCCTTTCTGCTTTTTACTCATCACTTGTGTAACAAGTCATTTTTTTTTATTTCTTCATAGTGTATCTAATATTTGACTTCAAAATCTTATCTTCACAGAAACCAGTAAAATGGACCTTAGTGAGAAGTGCTGGAATCTGCCTAATAAAGATGGAGTTGGGGATTTTCTTAGCCTCTGAGTTCTCTCCTGTTTGCTCTCCTAGACTCAAAGGATGCATGATTGCTACCCAGGAGTGACTCTGCAGCACCTACAGGGTAGAAATACTCCTGGCATCCGTCCAATCCTCTCCAGTCCCAGAAAACTGGGAATTAATTTTGCTCTTCTTGCTTTATTTGCAGGTCTACTAAACTTCCAGTTCTCTTTTAAGATCAAGTGGTTGAGTCATTATTATTTCATTTGGGAGACTAAATCCAACACCAAGACAGGATTTTATTTTTGAACAATTGTAAGTTGTTCACAGGAGCAAGAAAGATTCTTGACCTTTGGAAAATTCCAGGACTAGGTTACATTCTTCTTGCCTTTCAAATATGGCTCTATTTTATCTTTTAATTATAAACCTGAATAAATGTTTAACATGATATTAATTATTTGTACTGTTGGATCTTCTTATGGTCTACTCAATTCAGCATTATTCATTCATTCATCCAAACTCATTTCTGTATCCATTCACCAATTCACCATTTTTTCATTATTCTTTATGATTAGGTTTACATTAAGCACAAAATTGAGAGTAATAGCCCAGCTCTGATGTACTGTTTTATCTAACAGGTTTCAAGTTATCTAGGAGAAGTAGATTATTCTTGAACTTGATCACCTTAAATTTACCAGTTACGAAAATGTTTTAAAAAAAGAAACAGGTAAGAAAATAGTATTTCTGACACAGCACAGAATTATTTGCAAGTGTGTTTAATGCTCAGTGAATGAATAGATGAAATAAATAAATGAAATATCATCTGGATGCTCAGTCTAAACCCAGAAAGATCAAAGGAATTTAGGGAAATTGTGTGTTCTAGATTGGAATGTCGGAGAAGGCAATGGCACCCCACTCCAGTACTCTTGCCTGGAAAATCCCACGGACGGAGGAGCCTGGTAGGCTGCAGTCCATGGGGTCGCTAAGAGTTGGACACGACTGAACGACTTCACTTTCACTTTTCACTTTCATGCATTGGAGAAGGAAATGGCAACCCACTCCAGTGTTCTTGCCTGGAGAATCCCAGAGACGGGGAAGCCTGGTGGGCTGCCGTCTATGGGGTCACACAGAGTCGGACACGACTGAAGCGACTGAGCAGCAGCAGCAGCAGCAGCAGCAGCAGCAGATTGGAATGTATTCTCCAAGTTCAAGTCTTTTTTGATTTATCCTTATCTCACTTAGGGATTTTCAGGATCAGTAAATTGTTCTCTTCTACCAAGAAGGCAACCACAAGAGAAAAAACATGAAAAAGTAACTCTACTTAAGAAAAAATCAGCAAGTGCCTACAGATGATCACATGAACTCATTTTTTAAGACCTAAAGCCAAGCTGGCTTAAAGGTCAACATTCAGAAAACTAAGATCATGGCATCTGGTCCCATTACTCCATGGGAAATAGACGGGGAAACAGTGGAAACAGTGTCAGACTTTATTTTTTTGGGCTCTAAAATCACTGCAGATGGTGATTGTAGCCATGAAATTAAAAGATGCTTACTCCTTGGAAGGAGCGTTATGACCAACCTAGATAGCATATTCAAAAGCAGAGACATTACTTTGCCAAAAAAGGTCCATCTAGTCAAGGGTATGGTTTTTCCAGTGGTCATGTATGGATGTGAGAGTTGGTCATGTATGGATGTGAAGAAAGGTGAGTGTTGAAGAATTGATGCTTTTGAACTGTGGTGTTGGAGAAGACTCTTGAGAGTCCCTTAGACTGCAAGGAGATCCAACCAGTCCATTCTAAAGGAGATCAGTCCTGGGTGTTCTTTGGAAGGACTGATGCTAAAGCTGAAACTCCAATACTTTGGCCACCTCATGCAAAGAGTTGACTCATTGGAAAAGACTCTGATGCTGGGAGGGATTGGGGGCAGGAGGAGAAGGGGACGACAGAGGACGAGATGGCTGGATGGTATCACAGACTCAATGGACATGAGTTTGGGTGAACTCCAGGAGTTGGTGATGGACAGGGAGGCCTGGCGTGCTTCAATTCATGGGGTTGCAAAGAGTCTGACACGACTGAGCGACTGAACTGAACTGAACTGAAAGCCATTAAAGAGTTCTATCCCATCAGTTTACATTAAACTTAGTGACATTCTAGGAGACAGTGGTAGACGCTGGGAAAGACAGAGAATCACAATTGAAGGGTGTCCCGTGTATTATCAGTTGTAAAAACTAAATTTTATTTAATTTTTAAAATGTGAATGTGGTCAAGGCAATAGATATATTTTGTTTATGCACTGCTGTAAACAAACAACTCTAAAACATAATGGCTTAAAACAAGCACTCTTTACCCTTTCTCACAATGGCACAAGGGAGTGGTGTGTTGTAGTGTTCAACTGGACTTTTCACTCTCCTGCCTCAGATGTGTATGTGGACCAAAATGGCTCAACTAGGGTCATACATCTGGAACTTCCCTTTTTTCTTACAGCTGGGCTCCTCCAGTGGTGTCAGGGTTTCTGCTTCTCTATTTACTCTCCACATGGTTTTACCACATGGTGTCTCTAGGAGGGGAGCCATACTTCTTACATGGAAGCCAGGGCCCCCAGAAATGTAAAAACAGCAGCTGCTGGGCCTTCCTCAGGAACAGGGAGAGTATCATTTCCACAGTATTTTATTGGTTAGAGAGATTTTCTGGCCCAGCCCAGATTTGAGGAGAAGTCACTACACCAAGGTGTAAATACCAGAAGGTATATGATTGTGATGTTCCAGTGGGACAAATCAGAAAGTGCAATTCTTAGCACTTATCAGCTGGAGTCACAAGCCTAAAATCAAATTTGCAAAACATGTATTTGGCTCCAGCAAAATGTGCTGATGTCAAGAAGTGAAGATCATCATACTGATGCTAACATCCCAAGGATGGACTAAGAATAAAAAACATGCCCTGGAGGAGGAAAGACTTCTTCATTTTTATCTTGAACACTAATTGTTTTGATTAGAGTCAGTCTTTTCAGCGTCAGAGAACAGAATGCATTTTACCATACTGCTGTGAATTACCCTCTAGAAAAATTCAACTCTTGAATGTAGAAATAATCGTTATTTCAGGAATGTGTTCATTCCTGCAAAATTTTTATTCTTGGTGCTGATTTCATATTAAAAAATGATAAAATAAAAGGATATTAAAAAGCATGTGATCCTCACCAATTGTTATGTATTTTAGCTGAGGACTAAAGACAAATGCCCAAAGCCATCTTGTACATCAGAATACCACCATTTACATCTTTTGTTCTCTTGTTTTCTTATGTATTGTTCAAGGTCCTCCCTAAAAATGAATGAAGGGGCAACTGTCAAGATGACAGCTTAAACATAATCATCTCTGCATTGTTTCTTTGATGTTCAATTGTGTAATTAAAAAAAAAGACATGTTTAATCATCTCCCTATTCAATTAATTTACGTTATCTCTTTGTATGATATTAAAAGAATGACAAGGCAATTCATACTTAAAAAAAAATATTTTACTATCTGTTGCTCTAGGACTAATTCAGTTTTGCAAATTAAGATTGGAAGAGATTGCAAGGAACATTGTAGGGAAAAAGGAAACCATAAATGGATCTCCATGTTTATTAGAGAGTATATTGTTTTCTTAGTTTTCAATTATATTTTATCTATGATTTTAATTTCTCAAACCTCCCACATAGTGAATTTTTTTAGATTCTTTCTAATTATTATCCACATCTCTATTTTTCTGTCACCAAAAAATGATATGAATTCCACATACATTTTTATGCAGCTACCTCTACAGCAGTGCACAGGATGAAATATTTCAATAGCATCTGATGTTGTGTGTGCTTTTCACCCCAGGAGATTTCTTTCAAGAAAAAGCAGTAGCCAGGATGTCTCAGAGTCTATCAGTATTCACATAGCTTTTATTTTCAGCTTCACACTAAGCCTTGGGTATAAGAATTGGAGGCCTAAGCATGGACTCTTTGTTTATATTTACAAAATAGCGGAGGAAGAGGAAAAGGGAAAAACAACAGGGTAGAAATAAGATTTTAAAAATATGTTTCGTTTCCCTGGTGTGGACATATTAGATGCAAAGCTATAGCCAAAATTAACATGTATATGCATGTGTGTGTGTGTGAGTAGCAACCTCTTTGTTACATCATAATCAATACCATTCTCAGAAAAACTTACAGGCAAGAACGCCTGTTCAACTTTGATATTTTAACAGGCTAATTCTTTTGAATTTGTGGCCTTGGAATGTACAGGTCTAGGTCCATATGTTCACTGATTATTTAAAAGAACATAGTTGATTATGTTTCTTTATTAATAGGGTGACTTTATGACTTGCCTGAAAACCACAAGATAAGTCAAAACCCCCTTCCCCACCCCCTAACCTCCTAACCACTCGTTTTTCTGAACCGCTTGGAATAATCTAAAGCCCTATTCAGCTTGCAGCCAGATGTGAACAATCAGTGCCTGACACGGGGTACAAATAACACCTCCTCCAGCCATTACTCTTCAATTGGAGCTCTGCCCTTGATGGAGGCTGGAGTTTGCTCTGGCTTTTGTAACTTGCACATGAACGGTAGGGAGAAAGAGGCACAGAGGGAAAAGGAGTGTTTAGGTGGCAAGCTGCAGGCGGATCTGGGCTTGTCTCACCGTAGAGGGGTCTGTTTTAAAGTGGAGTGAGGTCACAGGTCACACAGTTCAACCCGAAGGACTAAGTGCGCTAATGTATTGGGCAGACACAGACCCATTAAAACCAAACCAAACCAAAAATAAGGTGAGGAAGGGTCCAAGCCAACCTTGAAACCTAAATGACCATTTGTTCTCATTCTTCAAAACATTCGGGGGCCTTCCAGCCAGCCAAGGCTAGAGCTGTTTATGGTTCATAGAGTCTGAGAAAATGGAGCCCTGACATCTGACCTTGCATGAACCTCAGACACAGAGCAGAATGAGACAGTCTGGACAGGAAAAGCACTATTCCCTTAGCAAGCTGCTGTGTTTGATGGTCATGGTCAGATTTTTACCAAGATCCTGAGATTTTACTTTAAAAATAAAACCAAGAATGCTCTTTGATTCCAAGTTATATTGATTGTTTTTGTTTTTGCTGCCTGAATCTCTCTCTCTCTTTTTTCCAAGTTAGGTTGCATTCTTTCTCTCCTCCTAAATGTCTAGAATTCATTGTGAAGAATAGCAGCATGTGCCATCTGCAGAGAAGGGCCCTGCTGAGTTAATGTTCAAGACCAAGGCATCAAAGATATAGAAATCAGGAAGACAAGTAGCCTTCCTTAGTGCTTTATTTTTTAGTTATTTCTGTTTTTTATTTACTTTAGCATTTTTCTTAAAAGTTGTTTTTGACAACAGTCAGATTATCCTCTCTTCATAATCTTCATATTGAATTAACTACGTCAGGAAGAAAAAAAATGAAATGATTGCATCTAATAGGGTAAAAACAAATATGTTCCACAACCTGTGATCAATACTAGTGAAGTCCATGGCTCAGTGAATAGAAAAGCAAAGGAAGAGGAGCACAATATATTCTTTAAAAGAGACCCAGGTGGACTTGAGAAGGCATAAAATGCATAGAAATTATGAAACATTCAGTGGAGCAATAGGAACTGTCGAATACTGCTGCTGGGAATGCAAAATGGTGCAGCCACTTTGGAAAATAGTTTATTTTTACAAAACTAAACATGATTTTACCATACAGTCCAGCAATCATGCCCCTTGGTATTTATCCAAAGGAGTTGAAATCTTACCTCCACACAAAAATTCACACATAGATGTGTTTAGCATCTGTATGCATAATTCCCCAAACTTGGAGGAACCAAAATGTCCTTCAATAGTTGAATAGATAAATAAGCTGTGGTGCATCCAGTCAATGGAATATTATTCATTGCAACCAAGATATATTATCAAGTCACAGAAAGACATGAAGGAATCTTCAATGAATTCGACTAAGGGAAAGAAGCCAATTTAAAAAGGCTACATACTGTATGATTCCAACTCTGGAAAAGACAAAACTATGGAGACAACAGAAATATTACTAGTTGCCAGAGGTGGTCGGGGTAGGGGGTGAGAGATGAATAGGTAGAGGTCGGTGAAAATAGTCTGCATGATATATAACAATCATGGATCTATTTCATTGTGTTGTTGTGTTGTTAGTTGCTCAGTTGTGACTGACTCTTTGCAACCCCATGGACTGTAACCCACCAGGTTCCTCTGTCCATGGAGTTCTCCAGGCAAGAATACTGGAGTGGGTTGCCATTCCCTTCTCCAGGGGAACTTCCTGATCCAGAGGTAGAATCCGGGTCTCCTGCATTGCAGGCAGATTCTTCACCTTCTGAGAAGCTAGGTAAGCCCATATTTCATCACACACTTGTCCAAATCCATAGCACGTACAACAGCAAGAAAGAACTGTAATGCTAACTATGGATTTGGGACAATTATGAAGTGTCAGAGTAGGTTTGTCAATTGTAGCATATTTTTATAACCGACTCTGGTGGGTGATGTTGAAAATGGAGGAGGCTATGTGGGGAGGTGGTGTGTGGAAAATCACTGTACCTTCCCTCAATTTTGTTAAAAACCTAATACTGCTTTTAAAAAGTCTTTAAAATATCACTTAAAATGAAAAGTGAGAACTGGAGGGGAAAAACATGCTTTCATATTCATTAAGCAGAAAAAGTAAAACTCTTAATGTCAGCTCTGGTTCCACTGAGTACTTGTTACTGTGATGCTGTCTGACTTGGTTATTAAGTGGCCCAAGAAAGCCTTAGTAGAAAAAAACTCACCGGCTTAATTTAAATTTTGGCCACCCCAGCTCTTCGAGCTATGAATAGACTCACTCTCATTTGTTTGGCCTATGGGGAAAATCACTTCTTAAAAGTATGCTTTGTAAGAAAGTTACTAGATTTCCCTTGAAAATAGCATTCATGTATTGAACATTTTAAGAAAGAAAAAATTTGCTGAGCATAGAGCAAACAATTTAAAAAGTGATCAAATACAATATTAATGTTAAGAATGCTTTTCAAAAGAAATGTACATGCATATTAAAAACACTAATAATTCGCTTAGTTTTGTTGAGTTGTATCTTTTTTATATATATATATATATATATATATATATATATATATTGAGGTGCACTGGGCTAAAATGAAGATCTTAATGAATTTTTATATACGGTATAAACTTCTTTCACCATTGCACATGTTAAGATATAGAATATCTCCAGCATTTAAGAAGGCTCCCACCCTACTCTACAGTCAGTAGGGTCCCCAAGAAGAGCCATTATTCTGTTTTACCTCTTTTTAAATTTTGTATAAGTAAAGTATATAGAATGTGTATTTTTGTACTTGACTTCTTTTACTCAGCATTATATCTGTGAGATTCATTTATATCATTATGTGTATCATTAGTTCATTCTTTTTTAATCAATGTGCAGGATTCTGTTGTAGTTATAATACCACAGTTTCTTTGCTTATTGTATACTTGATAGACATTTTTTCCAGAGTGTGGCTGTAATATGAACATTATTGTGTATATCTTTTGGAGGAGAAAAGCATTCATTTTGGATGGATTTGTATCAGCAGTGGAGACGCAGGTCATAGAGTAATTGAACAGGTGCTGCCGAATGTTTTTCTAAAGTTACTGTACCATTTAACTGTCCAACTGGTAATTCAAGAGTTTTCATCCTTCTACACCCTTCATATTCTTAATTTTAGTCATTTTGCTGGATGTTAGTGATATCTCACTTTGTATTTTTCTGATGAATAATTATGTTGAGCATTTTTTTTTGTATGTTTATCATCCTAACCTTTTTAATAAAGGATTTGGGCGTTCAGCTTAAAAGTTACTCAAGAAGCTTGAGGATGGTGTCCGTTTCTTAGCAGTGAATAAGAAGATGAGAAAAGAGAACTAATGTTTACTTAGTACCTATCATGTTGTGAGAACTTTACATATGCTATCTCAATTAACTCTTTTAATAGCCATATATGGTAGATATTTTTTAGTGGATAGTAGAGTTCATATGTTTATAAGTAGAATTTATTCAATTTTCTATTCCCTTCCTATATTCTGATATACCCTAATCTTCCCTTTACTCCACATACGTTGGAAATTAATATTTTTCCAGATTTATGAAGAATCATGGTTATTTCTATGGCTTCTCAATAATGTTTCCTTAACCCACTAACTGTCTAACATCATGATGAACGGTCTTCTGTATGCCTTTTGGTGTTTACGTTTTTACAATAAATCATTACCATTATAATTTAAGACACTGTAAAGTTATTTTCATTTTGAAAAAACTCTATCCCTTCCTTCTGGCCGAATGAGAAACCATATCCTTGCCTTTTCAAATTGTTTTATGAGAGGTAATCAAAGACCTGTTTGCTTTATTACTTATTTTCAAAGGCCTTTAAGATCCTAGCTTTTTTTTTTTTTAAATAAGTTGTCTTATCCAAGCTCCTGAATCAAATATTAAAAATCTCTTTAAGTTTTAGCAATTCTCCCTTATCTGTGAAGTGAAAGTCGCTTAACTGTGTCCAACTCTTTGCGACCCCATGGAGTATACAGTCCATGGAATTCTCCAGATCAGAATACTGGAGTGGGTAGCCATTCCCTTCTCCAGGGAATCTTCCCAACCCAGGGATTGAACCCAGGTCTCCTGCATTGTGGGAGGGTTCTTAATCAGCTGAGCCACAAGGGAAGCCCAAGAATACTGGAGCAGTTAGCTTATCCCTTCTCCAGAGGATCTTCCCAATCTAGGAATAGAACTGGGGTCTTTTGCATTGCAGGTGGATTCTTTACCAACTGAGCTATCAGGGAATCCTCTCCCTTATCAAGCATTTTCCTTTTACAAAAGTGTTCTCATATTTATACTTAGTCTCACTGACACAATTAGCCTGTTTCAAGAAAAAAGAGACAGGATGCAAAATGTTAACTTGAGAGGAAAAGCAATAATTTTCTTAACTTCAAAAGAAGTTTGTGTGGGACCTTGGTAGGGAGTGTCCAAGCTGACTGATGGTGTTTCTGACATTATTACTGGGTGAGACATTTCCTACACCCCAACACTCAAATCCTCTGTCCTTACTCAGCCTGCAACCAAAACAAAACCCAAAATCAGAAATGAAGAAAAGTATCACTTGAAAAACATTGACATTTATCGATTTTTTAAAAAGACAAAAATATATCTTAAGTTGTCAGGTTGTTTTTGGCTGTGCCACATGGCTTATGGGATCTTAGTTCCCCAACTAAGGGTTGAAACTGGGTCCTTGGCAGTGAAAGCATGTAGTCCTAACCACTAGACTGCCTGGGAATTTCCAATATACCTAAAATATTAACCAAAGCCCTGCTAATATCAGTTCTTAGAAATGAAGGTGAAGGTCAACTGGAAAGGTAAACTCAATATATGGAGTTATTACCTTAAGCATTGTACACAGACTGGGTACATAATAGACTCTCAAAAATTTTTTGTTTGATTTATCTTATTTTTCCTTGTTTAGATACTTTTAACTATCAGTATTATATCCATACGCTTGCTTATTTTGTGCCTAACAAAAGCCTATTCATTTTTTACATTAATTCCTTTTACTGCAAAACAAAAGGCATCTTCCTTGGAATATCATAATAAACCACTTCAACTTCTGAAATGTACCAGCTCTAGATCCATTTTTTATGTCTTCATTAAGAATGAATACATTATTGACAAGTACCACCAGGAACAAATACATTAACTTTTGAGCTTTCTTGAGTAATGTCAAATGACATGGTCTAAGTCCTGTGGAATTATTGTATAATTTGAGTTTACCTCTATCTTCCCTATGTGGTATAATGTTCAGTGGTTGGAGGTGTTTATTTAATTTTAGACCCATTCTTTGCCATACATTTGAGTGTGTGTGTGTGCTAAGTTACTTCAGTCATGTCCAGCTCTTTGCGACCCCATGGACTATAGTCTTCCTGTCTCCTCTGTCCATGGGATTCTCTAGGCAAGAACACTGGAGTGAGTTGCTAAGCCCTCCTCCAGGGGACCTTCCTGACCCAGGGATCAAACCTGCAGCTTCTGCATTGCAGGCGGATTCCTTGCTGCTGAGCCATGGGAATAGATTCACAGATTTGAGTCAGTTGAGAGAAAGCCTAAGGATTTGATGTAAAAGTGCTATCTTGGGTTTGGCAATGGCAATTGTATATATGGATAGACAAGAGGGCTGGTTGCCAGGTCTTCAAAGGAGTAGCGATTTCTGATGTTTTTTCCCAAGTTAGTTAATTTTGCCCTTAAACTGACTTTATTAAGTTAAAGAGTCACCAATAAATCTCTATTATAGAATTCAAAAGACTTAGGCCTCTTTTTGGAGCAACAATGTTTTTCTAAGAAAGTTGGGAATAATTCAACTCAGTTACCTTCAATCCAACTTTATCTGAAAAGACAGAATTAGCCCTTCATTAAGACAGAGTGGGGAACTGGACAACACACGCATACACACACACACAAACCAAGACCTGAATGAGGGTGAGACAGTGACCAGGTAATTGGTTGGAGTTACTGCTCAAATTGTGGGGAATGATATTTCTAGGCTGTTGTGTTGAATATTTGTGAGCAGGCTATTCTAAGATTTTTGGCTAGGCTGAACAGGATATGGCTGGGTGTGACAAAGATGTGGCTGCTCAGGAAGAGCAACCCAAACCAGGAAAGGGCATGACAGAAATGCATGACCTTTATTTAGAGGAAAGTTCCTGCCTCCTTGTAGATTTGAGGTCTTAATCTATGAAGATGTGTGTGTAGCACCAAGGGAAAATAAACATGATTTTCACCACTCTTTCTTGTTTAGCTTTAGTTTTTATTAAACCCAATGGGGAAATATGGTACACTCCACTGAAGATATGTCTTTCCATGGCAGTGTGTCCATGAGGATGACTGCAGAAGACAGAAGCAGGGAACAGAAGAGGGAGAGCCATTTGGAATGAAATGCAGTATCAGAAGGAGAATCATCATGGCGCACATCTTACCACCTTTGACATGACCTGTGGCTTAGAAGAAAGAGGTAAAATCTTTGTACATTTCAGAATCAGTGGCTGAAAATCAGAGCAAACCACCTGATAAATGGTAAATAAATAATATGGTGCCCTTCTCCCCAAATTCACAGGGCAGTTCCAATTTTTACTCCAGTTTGTGTTAGAGTGATTTTAGAGGTCTATCTGGAAGTACTTTCTCATTCTTATTTATTTACTTTCAATAGATATTGTTGAATATGTCGATATGTGAAAGTTTCACATTCCTTGAGTGTGAACTGTTAGGCGAGAAGACAGAAGTTAAAGCGAAAAAACAGCAGTGATCACATAACAGAAGTCTTTCCTTTTCCCCTAAAGGCTTGACATTTACCCTATAGGACCTAAGAAATAGTATACACAGAGGGGAATCATTGAAAAGCTTTAAAGAGAGAAAATAATTGCATTAAAGTACTATAAATAGTCAATGTTCATTTTTCTTTTGCTTTACGTGATTGGTTTAAGGTCATGGTTCCCAAATTTATCTGAAACTTAGAATCATCTGGGGATCTTTGGAAAATTCCAAAGCCCCGGCCACATCCCCAACCAATTAAATCACAATCTCTAGGAGTGTATGCTGGGAAACATAGAAATAAACAGAAAAAAATTAAGTATTATCTAGGAGCAGATTGAATTGACTTGAGATGGATTGCGCCAGTTCTCTTATTTATTTAGCATTTGTTTTTTTTTTTAATGACTTTTTACTTCCTAGTTTTTAAGTGATGGTAAATGGCATGATGAGAAAGTACCAGGACCTCTCACCAAAACAGAAATCTATTCAGTTGTGTTAATGCATAGACAACTTTGTATATTGTTAGAATAAATTGGAGCTTGGGATGAGGCAGAAAAGATGATTTTCTGGAGACTATATCCTTGGGTCCATAAATTTCCCTTTATTTCTCCCATTTGCCCCCATATATTTTCAATATAGTATGATGTATTTATACAATATGTGTGATTAGCAAAAAGATAGCATTTATTTTTACCATGATGTGTGATATATCTGAGTAGACATGACCATATGCGTCAGTTGTAGGTACATCTTGTTATGCATTTCAGATGAGGATCACTTAACGTACAAAAGGGCTTTTCCATTGCGGCCTGTGTCACACTTTTCTCTTCTCTTTTAGGTGCAAAGCAGAAACTTTCCCCTTGACTTTCCTTGAATAATGAGAAGGATTTATTTTTTTCTTTTTTAGTTATAACATCCTATTTAGTTAAAACACAAACACATACACACACACAAATGCAAACTATGTACTCTTCTTGGCCTAGCTACTAACCTTAAACTAGATTTACCCGAGATGAAGTATAGAGGAAATGATTCTTCACTTTACCTCCAGATTTGGTAAATGTAACGTGTTGCTAGGAAATCTGAATTTTAAACAAGCGCTCTGACTCTTCTGATATGCTTTGTCTGACATCACTTTCAGAAACATTGAATTTGGCAGTTGAGATGCAAAGATAAATATGGGGAGGAGAACTTCCCTGGTGGCCCAGTGGTTAAGGCTCTGCACTTCAGTCCAGGGGGCACCGGTTTGATCTCTGCTTGGGGAAGATTCCCACAAGGCACATGATGCAGTCAAATAAATAAGTGAAGTGGGGGAAATGGCCTTAGAAGTGTTTTTTGGCTTCCATATCTGTCATAGATATTGTTCTGAACTGCGATGATTTTTCTCCTGTCACAAGGCCTAAGAAAAATGTCCAGGCAGGGCCCTCTTCCATCTTTGAAGTAGGCTCTTCATCTCTCTTTCTCTCTCTCTTTTTTTCCCCTAGGTTCTCATGGTGTATTTGCTTTTCTCTCACCATCCATACTGTATTGTGTTGGAGTTTTGGATTCTCCTCATTTGTTAGCTTTGTCCCCATGCTTAATCCTATTTATTTATTTAATACCCATCCATTAGGGGCTCTACCTGGCCAGCCCAGCCAATGGATCTCTAGGTTCAGGTCAGCCACCTGGCTTGTCTGTCCAGTAGTAGTTTTTCTGCTGAGAATGGATGTTGAACTGGAAAGTTTGATCTAGTCTCACTTTGCTATTTAGCCACGGAATGATCTTGGACAAGTTCTCTTTCTAAAGTCCATCTTCTTCTTCGGAAAGTGGAGAAACTAATATCTGTTCTTCCTACCTAATCATGAAAAGAACTGAAATGCTCTGTATGTCAAAATAATTTGTAAATGACTGAGGCTGTGGTTCTCAAACTTTGGCTTGCATCAGACTCACCTGGAGGACACATGTTGCTGAAACCCACCCCCAGGTTTGGGATACAGCAGGTCTGGAGGAGGGCCTGGGAGTTTGCCTTTCTAGACGGTTCCAGGAGATATGGACACTGATGTTGCTGGCTTCAGAATCACTCTTTGAGAAGAGAGGTCTAAGGCATTATTATAAAATGGTCTAATCTCTCAGTTTACACATATTCTCTGTGCTTCCCAATGGATCTAAAATCCCAAGATGCCATTAAAGTGACCTAAGGGTAGTTTGAAAATTGACTAGTAAGTCTTCATAAAGTACCTACTAAATGTGCCCTAGAAGCAAAACAAACAAACGGATGTCACCAGGGAAGTGCCACAAATCTCTAAGAAATCTTATTTTAAACCTTGTATTTTCTCAGATAATGAGTTAATTTATTTTTCTGGATATGGAAGTGGCCAGTATTATCTTTGGGCTGAAGGCAGATATGCCCAGTTGGGGCATTGAGTGGGGGCCTCCCTAGGTTCTTCCTGCTGCCTGCACATTTAATGGTGCAGTTCAGGGTGAATATAATGAAGAAGAACAGGGCGCTATCAACTTCAAAGTAAATGTGCTCTGCTGTAAATGGTCGTGCAGAGAGCACGCAAGACCATTCTAGCTGGAAAATGAAAATATGTCATGACATAGCTATAAAACTCTTTGCTGCCAAGCCAACATCATTCTGGCTTATGGCTCTTAGACCTCACAAAAGGAGGTTAATTAATGAAACAAACCTGTTGTAAAATGGTCTAAAGAAAATCTGATGACTTAGGATAAACTTTAAGGTGCCAAATGGGATTACATCTACCTAAGCAGAGAAGGAGCTGGCTGGATGTCAGTGAAACTCAGAACGCCTGTAGGTCCGTCTGTGAATCTGGAGCATGTCTACGTGTGTAGCATGTGTCTTTGACTAAGCATCAGAACAATCGGGCCTTTGAAGGGAGGATAGGTCAGCCTAATTGGGCTTTCCCAAGCAGTTGTGCACACTGTTCAATTAAAAAGGAAAGATGGGAAAAAAGAAAAAAAGAAAGATGGGTCAGCTTAAAGCCATTCACATGACTTGGATTAGCTGTTCAGGTCCTGCGGAGGCCCGAGCTAAGGAATCCTTGCTCACTGTTCCTTCAGGGTACAAGGATGTATCTGGCCTGTAGTGTGGCTCTTGGTTGCCCTCTGCAGGGATAAATATCAGGAGGCTTGTTTGGGGAAAAGACTTAAGAGAATTGTAGGCCTTAGAAAAATATATATGCTGTGGCAATAAATTTCAAGGCATGCTGAGCTCTTTAAGGGCCTATCCAGAGTGGGTGATTTAACAAGGAGACAATATTTTCAGGAACCAAGGTTAGTGCTTTAGCTGTACAAGACGCTGGCTGACTTGGGAAAACAGAGTAATTTAGGTCTGAGACCAATAGGAGAATGATGAGGATTTTTTTACCCCCCTTCTTTCATCGGAAGGCTATATCTTTGTGGAGGTGATCTTAGGATAAAATAAAAACAGTGCCATGCGCATGTGTGCACACACACACACGTCTTGTTTTTATATATTTAGTACTGATGTTAGTGGAACTAATAAAAAGCAGATTGGTCACAGCGTCATAGAAAATCAATTCTCAAGCTTTTTCTTATTCAGGTTTTTTGATGGTATTGCTCTCATCTGATACTTGAGGGTCACAACATGAGTTTCAAATGGGTTGTCCTTTAGAGTGGAAATGAAGAGGCTGTCCTGGGTCACACACAATAATAAAAAGTGACCGCTTTCTTAAAATAGATGCTTTCCTTGTTCTTCAGTTGCAAGGCTTATAGGAAAGAACTTTTCCAGTCCTCTTCTGTGAGGCTTTTTCCGGGTAATAGAAATCATCAGCTGAAAAATAACATATGTGCATTACTCATGCATTTATAAATTAGTATTGATCAACCTTTGGGAAATTTTATGACTTCATGGTGACCTAATGCTTTGTCATTTGTCCTCACATGTTAGTAGAAACTAGTAAAAACTGGCTATGCAAATACATGTTCAAAGATAGATCAGAGACTATGGTGGTCTCTAGAGTACAGACAAAGAATACACCTTCCCACCAGATAATTTGTATCAGTATGTATTTATGGAGTATACAGTGAGGAGACATTTAGGGAACAGCACAGAAATGGTTTGTAAACAGAAATCTGCAATTTTTCTATTTCTCTTTGTTGAAGGGAAATGAAAGTGTGTTTAGCCATTTTGGGTAAAAATGCAATAAAAATGTATCTGTGGGCAATTGTGGCACATATGTGAGGAAGAATAGGAAGATTTTAGAAGAGCAAAAATGAAGAGATGAGAATCAGGCAACACTTGGAGACTCAGCTTTCTTGTATAATTATAGATTTGGGTGATACTTGCATTTCAAAGTTAGTTGGATTCCACTGGAACCCAGCTTCAACTGGATGTAAGTATAATACAGATCCCCCAGAAGTTTCATCACGAAATAGGTTTGAGGACGACCTGGTCTAGTCAGGTGAATTGAATAGTTTTATTAACTGCTGAACTTTTCAAGCTTTCACATACCAATAAATATTAGGAGTTTCCAAGAGGTAGACATGATATACTAAGTTTCCAATTTTTTAACCATGCAAACTTTTTTTCCACTGTACTATAAAAATGCTGACTTTCATTATTGTTAGTGTCTTTTCCAGTTCCAAAATGATATGAATAATTGAGTTCATAGAGACAGTATAAAATAGAAAATGGATATAATTAACCATGTAATTTGGGTGACCATGACTTTGTTTTGCATCCCCAAACATAATTGCAAATTATTATTATTTTTCCTTAATTTTCTACACATTGCCTGATTAGGATAAACAAACTTAAGGCAGAAAAAAAAGTCACTAGTAAAATGAGAAAAGACTAGATATTTGCATGGCAATGAAGGAGATCTTTGTTTTAGATTGATATTCCCTGTGGGATCTCTAGCAGCAGCACGTTACTGGTTTTAAAGGCAGCATCATATCTGGTTGTAAAACTGAAGCTCTTCCCCATCTTTATTTTTCCACCCTGGTAACTTGTGCAATATGCCCACCACAGGCAGGCTCCCACACTGCATCCATGTCGGGCCTTCATAATTCAGAGAGAAAATGTGGAATGTTCAAAGGTGAGCCTCAAAGATTATTAAGGAACTAGAAAACAAGTCCAATTTGAAAAGGTTAAATGAGATTTTTTTTTTTTTTTTTTTTAGCCTGCAGGAGAGTAAGTAGAGATACCAGGTAACAATGCCAGTTGACGGTAATTTCTAGTAAGTGAAGTGTTATTAAGCAGATAAAGATGACCAGCCATTCTCCACTCTCAGTGTGGACGGAACAAGAAAAGTGTCCTTATGTTCCAGCTGTGAGGGTTTATCTTAGACACAGGGAGTGGTTTTCTTACTAGATGGTTTTGCACCATGATTGTAGTGACTTACCACTTGATTAGGTCAAAAAGTAGTTTCCTAAAGGTACTTTACCGAGCAACTGATCATGTTAACTTTTATTTAATTCTTATTATGGACCCTGTACCATCTTGGGTGCTTTAATATACATTGTATCATTTTATTTTCACAAGAACTTTTGGAGAAATGTATTTTATCCTTGTTTTATAGATGTAAAAAGTAAGTCTTATAGTTATTGGCTATTATCCATTTTTGTCGGGTTTATTTTTTACTATTTGTTTTTAATTGAAGAATAATTGCTTTACAATATTTTGTTTGTTTTTGCCAAAAATCAACATGTATCAGCCACAGGTATACCTATGTCCCCTCCTTCTTGAACTTCCCTCCCACCTCCCACCCCATCCCACCCCTCTAGGTTGTTATAGAGCCTGGATTTGTGTTCCCTGATTCATACAGCAAATTTCCACTGGCTATCTATTTTATCTATGGTAGTGTGTATGTTTCCATGCTACTCTCTTAATTCGTCCCACCCCGTCTCTGCCTTCCTCTACTTGAGGTCAATTTTCAAAGCTAGATCTGCCTGACCTTGAGCCCCATAATGTGTAACTTCCCCACTTCTGTGATCTCCTTGGGTAGGTCAGTTAATGTTTCTTTGAGTTTGTTTCTCAATAATAATATATCTATATTAAACTATAGATTAAATAATTAATTTGTATTAAATAATATTAAATAATTATTAAACAATAATAAAATATTATATATTCATATTATATTTATATATAAATAATTATATAATTATATATATCAATAATATATAAGCATATAGAGAATATATATAATATAATCTGTATATAATACATTATATATAATATATAATACAATTAAATTATATTAATTATAATATAATTACATTATATATATTATATAATTATATTATATTATACTTTATATATTATATAATTAAATAATTATATTTTAAATATAATTTTCAATTATATAATTAATTTTAACACAATATAATATATAATTAAATTATATATAATTATATATATAATTATGTCTATTATAATATAATATATAATATATGATTATATTTATAATATATTACATTATATAATATAATTACATTATATTATATAATATATACTAATATATAACATAATTAATGTATATTATTAAAATATATAATATATAATACAATATATAATAGAATAATATTTAATAATAATATAATAATATACAATATATAAATAATATATAATATATGTATAAAATATATATGAGTGTTGCAAGAGTCAGACACGACTTAGCAACTAAAGCACCAACCTCCTGGGAAGAATCCAGCAAGTGTGGCAGGGGGGAGTCCTAGGCACCTGGGCTCAACATAAAATGAGCCACCTCCACCAGTGTGCAGATATGGACTCCAAATTCTAGATCATGCTGCCTTCCTCATCCAGAGGCAATGCCTTCAGTGTGCGACTGTGGTGTGTGGAACCAGGGAGCATCCAAATCCGAGAATCCGGTCTCATAGGAGAGCAACTTACCAAATCAGATCCAGAGCGTAAGGTCATGCAGTCAGGGCTGATGAATATTATGTAGGGATATTTGTATAAAAATGAAAAAATACAGTCTACAGAAATGGTCCAACAGCATGTATATCAAATGATTTCTTGCCAGGCTCATTTCATCACTCACATAAGAGAGCTCTTCTCAAGTCTTCAATGACATTGGAATCTTCTAGCATCTGATTTCCTTGGGCTTATAGGTGATTTTCCTAATAGTCTCTCTATCATCCTCCTGTACCACTTGGAAGAAAAATATGCTGAATAATTGAATATACTTTCCTAATATTTATCATTACCTAGCTTATTTGGCAGCCACTCTGACAGAACCCCCAAAGCTGTTCTGGCTTAGTATTGCAAGTACACAGAACTACACATTAGGATCATCGGTATCCTTCAGGTTGTTCAGCAGAATTACTAATAGTTCCTGATAAACTGCTCTTTAATTGTCCTCAGTTGCTACCAAAAACTTGCATGATTCTGTGAATCTGTACCCTCCCCAGATATGCTCTCCCTCAGCAGATAGCTGTCCATCTCACTTTATTAATAAAAATATAACAGATGCCCTCAATCCTGAAGTCCTTCAGCTCCTAAATGTGTATCTGCAAAGGTCTTACCTCTTTGATTTCCAAAGAAGAGTGACTCTCATTCTCTCTAAAATGGATCTTTCCCCCTGGATGCTAAGTTCCACCACAGCCCATCTACCGGGACACCTTGCTTAAGGAACCACCACCATCATGTCCTGCTTCTTCAATCCCGTTATCCTCCAGCTCTCTTTCCCCTTGGTATATAAGTGTGTGGAAGTATCACTCACAATTTTTTTTAAAAAAGTCCTCTTTTTCACTGTATTACTCGTTGTATTTCCTTTTATTTCAGACAAGTCTTCAAAAATGTTTGTATTATGTCCACGGTCTTCTCTCTCATTCACCTCACCTGGATTCAACATACGCCCTGATATTTTCTCCTCAGTCCACTGATGAGTAGAGTGTACTCTCTGAGATTATCAACATCTTCCTAGATGCCCAGTCCACTGGTGACCTTGAAACCTCGTCTCACCTTATAGGATTTCTCTCTGGTGATAGACATAATTTCCTTTTTGAAATACAACTTCCCCAATTCCATTTTTCCTCATATGTTTCAAACATCTCTTTCTATTCCTCATTAGTCACTAATTTCAGGTCCTTCGTCTCTGCTTTACTCCTAGATTTTAAAATATCTCAGGATTTTGTCCTTAGTTTCCCTTCTTTTCCTTTCCTTTTTTGGAGTGTGCTCAGTCCTCTTTTCCAGGCCCTGGACTTCATTAACCACAGGGCAGCCAATGGCTCCAAAAATTCACTTCTACCACCATCCTTTCTTCTAAGCTCCAGAGACATTTATCCAATTGCTTATAGGATCACCATTTGGGTATTTTTACCCATATTTCAAAGTCAACAAGTCATATTTTAAAGTTTACAGCGCTTCCTACATGGGAACAACAAAGTGGAAAGAAGTAGAGATAAAAGACTGATAATTCCAAGATCAAAATCCGAAGTTTGAATAAAGAGCATAAATTTTAATTTGTGGTGGTTTGATTTGTATCATACATGAATAGATTATACTCCTAAATGAAAGAAGAAAAAGCGACTATAAATGGGTTGAATGACAACACTTTCTGTCTGATTAACACAACATCAGTGTGAGGTCAAAAGGTGAGTGGGGCTTCTGCTGTATGAACACTGGGAGAGTTATTTCTCACTCCTCATTTTTCCCCAGAAAAGACATCATGTACATTACATTCTCAGGAGAGAACAGTACTGGATAAACAACTACTTTCTGTCCCTTAACAAATCCTCAGGTCTAGAAGAATTTCTGATATTATTGGTAAATTTTGGGGAAAGAGCAGAGCATGGTGATCTGCTCTAGCCTGTCTCTGTCTCCCTTTCTCTCTCTCCTTCCCTCTTACGTCTGCTTGCCTACAGGAAGGGCAACATCTCTCTGGTCTAGTAATCTGGAGCAAAGAGAAAAAATTCTACTCAGAGAGTTTAATAGGATACCCATTGATACTTGTCCAATCCAGATTATACGCTTAAACTGATGTTATGAACTCCATCAGTTTAACTTCCTTATTTCCTTTTTTTATAGTTTGGAAAGAGAAGAAAGGAGTATCATTCATTTACTTTCAAGATACCAACACATTAATAATGATCAAATGTCATCATATATTCTTAACCTTGTGGCTTTACAAGTTTATTGAGATATATTTATCTTTATAGCTCTTACTGAATCACAAACATTGATTCTTTTCTCTAACTCTATAAAAGGGATAATCTTTTAAATTCATGTATATTGACTTGGTAAAATTTTTAATGTTCTACACAGTTATGATGTATTTTTAAAAATGTATATAATCATATAGATATTATGTTATAATGAAATGAAGAGATTCAAAGTATATATAGCATTGTCCCAGGAAGGAGTAGTATTAGATATCATAAAAGTATTTTGAAAATGAGTATTTTTGAGGTAACATAAAAAAGAGTTTATATGAAAAAGACATCTTGTATTCATGGATTGGAAGATTCCCCAAGCAATCTACAGATGTGGTACAATCTCTATCAACATCCCAACAGTCTTTCCTGCAGAAATGGAAAAGCTGATGCCACTTCACACCTAGGATGACTAGAACAAAAAAAAAAGAAAAGAAAGAAAAATAGCAAGTATAGGTGAAGTTGTAGAGAAATTGGAATACTCATTTATTGCTAGTGGAAATGTGAAATTGTTCAGCAGCTGTGAAAAATACTTTGACTATTCATCAAAAAAGTTAAATAGAATTACCATATGATCCAACAGTTGCACCTCTAGGAATATATGTTGTTGTGTTCAAACAAGAATGTTCATAGCAGACTATTCACAAAGGCTAAAATGTGGAAACAACCCATATGCCCACTGGAATGAATAGATAGTGGTATATCCATACAAAAGAATATCATTTAGCCATTAAAAGGAATGAGGTTTTGATACATCAACAAAGTTGATGAACCTTAATGATATTGTGCTAACTGAAGAAAACTAGATACAAGAGGCTACCTGTTACATACTGTATAAGTCAATTCACATTAAATATCCAGAATGGGCAAGTTGATGGAGGCAGAAAGCAGATTAGTTGTTGCCAGGGACTGAGGGTATGGACGATGGAGATTTAATGGATATTTTTTTTTTTTTTTTTAGGATAAGGAAAATATTCTGGGACTAGGTAGTGGTGATGGTTTCATGACTTTCAATGCCATTGAATTTATCCTTTTAAATGGGTAAAATGCTAGACTTTATGTCATGTATATTTTACCACAATGAAAAAAAACCCTGCATAAACAAAATTTGATGATCCCTATTCGTCTAGTCAAGGCTATGGTTTTTCCTGTGGTCATGTATGGATGTGAGAGTTGGACTGTGAAGAAGGCTGAGTGTCAAAGAATTGATGCTTTTGAACTGTGGTGTTGGAGAAGACTCTTGAGAGTCCCTTGGACTGCAAGGAGATCCAACCAGTCCATTCTGAAGGAGATCAGCCCTGGGATTTCTTTGGAAGGAATGATGCTAAAGCTGAAACTCCAGTACTTCGGCCACCTCATGCGAAGGGTTGACTCATTGGAAAAGACTCTGATGCTGGGAGGCATTGGGGGCAGGAGGAGAAGGGGACGGCAGAGGATGGGATGGCTGGATGGCATCACTGGCTCGATGGACGTGAGTCTCAGTGAACTCCGGGAGTTGGTGATGGACAGGGAGGCCTGGCGTGCTGTGATTCATGGGGTCGCAAAGAGTCGGACACGACTGAGCAACTGATCTGATCTGATCTGATAATAAGATAGAGTGATAACTTTTTTTGGCTGGTTAAGGAGATCCAACCAGTCCATCCTAAAGGATATCAGTCCTGGGTGTTCATTGGAAGGACTGATGCTGAAGCTGAAACTCCAATACTTTGGCCACCTCATGTGAAGAGTTGACTCATTGGAAAAGACCCTGATGCTGGGAGGGATTGGGGGTGAGAGGAGAAGGGGACGACAGAGGATGGGATGGCTGGATGGCATCACTGACTCGATGGACATGAGTCTGGGTAAACTCTAGGAGTTGGTGATGGACAGGGAGGCCTGGCGTGCTGCGATTCATTGAGGTCTCAGAGTCGGACACAACTGAGCAACTGAACTAAATGAAACTGAAGGAAATATAGTGGAAAGATTCTCAACCATACTTAGATAACACTGAACTCTTCACACTATTATTGTTTCTTGTTCATGCTATAAGATACTATGTTTCTTTTTAACCAACAGCTTCTAACATAGAGGAGTATCCAGGGGTAAGAACATAAAAATGTGTTGAATTGAAGGTTTGTATCTTGCAATCACAGAAAAAGACACTACAATATTTGAAAAAGTATGAATTGTCTCTCTTTGAAGTATTCATATTTAGTTAGCTATTGTTTCAATATTTATACTCTAATTTTGAAATGAAAACTTTAGTGATTTCCTAGGGCAAGGATTATGGGTGTGTGCTTTAGAAGAAGGAGAATAAAGGAGCTATTCAGAAAGATATATATAGTCTTTAAAACATAGATTTAAAAACAAAAATCTTTTTTAAATACATGAAAGACACCATCAATGAAGTGAACATTTTTTCTTCTTGTCAAGGAAGGCTAAAATGTTTCATTCCTTGTAAAACACATTGAGAAAACATTGGTTTCTGACTGACTGTTGATTAATTCCTGCATAAAATGCTGACTATTTTTAGAGGAAAAAGACTTTTTTTTTTTTTTAACAAACAGATTGAGTTCATATTAATTAGACCTCATCAGTATGGCTTAACCTCTCATCCAATTCTGCTCTTTTAAATTTTAATAACTGCAGTTTCCCAATCGCTAACTCCAACTACTGTCATGAATGATGTTTTTAGAAACTTTCTACTCTTGCGATGGTGTCTTTAGTATTTCCATTTCCACCTGGGGGCATAAAGACTTGTATTTTCACACAAAAGTAAGCTATGTTCCCCTGTTTGGATATGTATAAAAGAGAGTTGGAAGATAAAGGCTGTTCACTAGATTTGCTTGATATAAATGTCCACATTTTAATTGTAGATATCGGACAAACCTAGTGCAGAAAGCAACATTTTAACAACACACTCTGTTTCTGTTTGTTTGTTTCTTGTCCACTCCAAGTGGCATGTGGGATCTTAGTTCCCTGGCCAGAGATCAAACCCACTCCCCTTGTACTGGAAGTGCAGAGTCTTAATCATTGGACCACCCAGGAAGTCCTAACAGCAAATTATATAGATGATAGAATGAAATACACTCGGGTGGTATATTAAATATAGTATCTGTGTTTTATGAAGTAGAACAATAAGACCTGGCTCCTCTGTACTTTGGGGCAAATGGGAGGATTGTTCTAGTGATGACTATATGCCTTGATTTAGTCAATGAAATTTGAATGAACATAACATCTAGATGGAAGCATTTGAGAACCAGTGGGCAATTCTTCATCAACCCTTTCCACCACCATGGCGATCAGAAATGTTTCAGCTGGGGGAAACCCCATCCTTATGAGCTCTTATTTGAGGACAATATGAAACAATTTCAACTGAATCAAATTGAACATGTTGCGTCAATAAGTTTTACTTATATATTGTTTTAAATTAATTTATTTTTTTAATTGGAGGCTAATTACTTTACAATTGTAGTGGTTTTTGCCTTACATTGACATGAATCAGCCATGGGTGTACATGTGTCCCCCATTCTGAACCCACCTCCCACCTCCCTCCCCATCCCATGCCTCAGGATCATCCCAGTGCACAGGCCTTGAGCACCCTGTCTCATGCATTGAAACTGGACTGGTGATCTATTTCACATATGGTAATATACATGTTTCAATGTTATTCTCTCAAATCATCCCACTCTCCTCTTCTCCCACAGAATCCGAAAGTCTGCTCATTACCTCTCTTTTGCTGTCTTGCGTAGAGGGTTATCGTTACCATCTTTCTAAATTCCATATATATGCGTTAATATACTGCATTGGTGTTTTTGTTTATGACTTACTTCACTTTGTATAATAGGCCCCAGTTTCATCCACCTCATTACAACTGATTCAAATTCATTCTTTTTAATAGCTGAGTAATATTCCATCGTGTATATGTACCACAGCTTTCTTATCCATTCATCTCCCGATGGACATCTAGGTTGCTTCCATGTCCTAGTTATTGCAAACAGTGCTGCAATGAACACTGGAGTATACGTGTCTCTTTCTTTGGAGAAATGTCTGTTTAGTTCTTTGGCCCATTTTTTTGATTGAGTCATTTATTTTTCTGGTATTGAGCTGCATGAGCTGCTTGTATATTTTTGAGATTAATTCTTTGTCAGTTGCTTTGTTTGCTATTATTTTCTCCCATTCTGAAGGTTTTCTTTTCACCTTGCTTATAGTTTCCTTTGTTGTGCAAAAGCTTTAAGTTTAATTAGGTCCCATTTGTTTATTTTTGCTTTTATTTCCATTACTCTGGGAGGTCGGTCGTAGGGGATCCTGCTGTGATTTATTTCAGAGAGTGTTTTGCCTCTGTTTTCCACTAGGAGTTTTATAGTTTCTGGTCTTACATTTAGATATTTAATCCATTTTTAGTTTATTTTTGTGCAAGGTGTTAGAAAGTGTTCTAGTTTCATTCTTTTACAAGTGGTTGACCAATTTTCCCAGCACCACTTGATTGTCTCTTCTCCATTGTATATTCTTGCCTCCTTTGTCAAAGGTAAGGTGTCCGTAGGTGCGTGGATTTATCTCTGGGCTTTCTATTTTGTTCCATTGATCTATATTTCTGTCTTTGTGCCAGTACCATACAGTCTTGATGACTGTAGCTTGGTAGTATAGTCTGAAGTCAGGCAGGTTGCTTCCTCCAGTTCCATTCTTCTTTCTCAAGATTGCTTTGGCTATTCAAGGTTTTTTGGTATTTCCATACAAATTGTGAAATTGTTTATTCTAGTTCTGTGAAAAATACCGTTGGTAGCTTGATAGAATTTTAAATCATTGATTCAGGAATTGTTTGTTACAGTAGCATTACCTTCTTTTATTAAGACAATATATTATAGACTTAAGCAGCATATACAATGAGACATGTAACATGAATATGATTGGATTTAGAAATGTACATGAAGTGTTATAACAAAATATAACACAAAATATAATAGTATCTAATATTATATACATAGTCCTGTATTGTTGTTATTTCAATGATAATTTTCTGCTCTCCAAGAAATTGAGGCAACCCTATATTATAATTTTGGAGAAGGAAATGGCAACCCACTCCAGTATTCTTGCCTGGAGAATCCCAGGGACAGAGGAGCCTGGTGGGCTGCCATCTATGGGGTCGCACAGAGTCGGACACGACTGAAGCGACTTTGCAGCAGTAGCAGCAGTATATTAGAATAGGGATGTGTTTGCTCTGGGTCCTATCTGTGTCCTCTTCTTTCGTCATCAAGTTTAGGATAATTCATGGTTCTATTTTTGTGTATTAGAGTGTTTTATTCTAATCAGTCTAAGACTTTAGATGTAGTCCTGTGCTGTGCTTTGTAGCTCAGTTGTGTTTGACTCTTTGTGACCTCATGGACGGCAGCCCACCAGGCTCCTCTGTCCCTGGGGATTCTCCAGGCAAGACTACTGGAGTACCCTCCTGTACTCCATATCCTCCAGAATACTGGAGAATACCGCTATACCGTCCTCCTTAGACATAGTACTTCTTGGTATAAAAGCAAACATATATTACAGAGTGTTCTCATTCTTTAAGCCTGAAATTTTGGAAATTTAAATCTATAAATTATATCTACAATACTTTATTGAAATTACCGTAGCTGTTTTCTGTTTCTAATTATTGATTTTTAAGAAAATGAAAAATCCTGGAAATATAGCTCTGCTGGTGTTTCTAAAGTCAGCATAAAAATACTTCTCCTGGTCTTTCTGCGATCTCCTTGGGGTTTTGCTATTTTCTTGGAATTTTTGTTGCAGGTTTCATTGTCATAGAACCCTGCAGATTTCTTTTACTAAAACTTCTCAGTAGTGATTATATAGTTATATGTGCAATCATTGTTAATGTGTCTTCCAAGAATTAGGCTGTCAGTTCTAGGAGTATGATTTGTTTACTGCTTTGTCCCCAGAAGCCAGCACCAGGCTTGTTGCATAGTAGGTTTTTGGACAAATATTTATTAATAAATGACTGAAAGAATTTTCCAAAGTTGTTTTCTTCTCTGCTGTCTGGTGGTTTTTTTCTCCTCCCAGTACCACTTCTGTTTACATGAGAGCTTAGTGAAAATCTGTGGAAAAATGAATTGCATGATTAGTATAGAGGTCTATTTTCTTCTCCTTCCATCCCACCTGATTTCATCTGCTACATGAGGGCAACATAATTGAAACCTGCTTGTGGTTCTGAATACCGAGCACCTAAAACTATGTAAATCTCTTCATTTTTAAACTTTTTTATGATTGTGATTTATGGTGGTGATGGTGAGCCTGGGTGTCAGGAGGGAGTGTTGTAATTAGAAAGCGAAACAGATGTTGAAGGCTTCATCTGAAATGATGTTGCCATTATAATAGTTCTCATTGCTCACTGATCATTTTCTAGTTCACCTATTGAAATTCTCACTGAAAAGATCTGGGTCTCAAGATAATGCTCACCAGATGAGGGTTTCACTGTTGTAGAGGACCAAAAAATTTTTGATTCATTATGCTTATAAAACAAGACCCCCAAAGCTCCCATGTGCAGAGGCATGGAAACAGAAATTAAAACATTCTATTTTTTTTTTTCCTTTTTGGAGTCAAAGTATTGGATGCAAACATGTTTATGCACTGACTTTTGGACTCTGAGTTATTACAGAATTTACCTAGCTTATTATCTTGAACAACATCCAGTTTTTTTCCAACTGATCAGAGGACAGAAGAGAGAGACCTGCGTCCTCAATCAACCTAATCCTGTTTAAAGGTAAACATCGCTAGGGTAATCAAGTGTATCTCGGCACACAAAGTTATGGAATGAAAAATACCATTCGTGCTCTCCCCGTGGTGTTCCCCCATCAGAGTGTGGGTCACACAGGTGGCTCTGATGGTGGCTGAGATGATTTGTAAGCTCTGCTAACACTGGCACCTGGGCAATAGAAAGGATGTGATACTGTTGATTTTAGTTCAGTTAGGATTTATCAGAGGATGGTGTCATTGAATAGGAATGGGTGTGAAAATAGGGGTGGATATCAGAAATAATTTTAGGCCTATTCATCTCTCCCTCTGCTTCCTTCATGCAGCTGCCCCCAACCCCTGGTCCCACAACCTTGAGTATAGCACAGTCCAGACATGTCTGGCTAAGGTCAGAAAGAACTTGAGTGTTGCAAATATGGCCAAACAGAGAGCCTTGAGAACAAATGTATGCCTATGTGATCACCTAGAATACATCATTAGGGTAGGCGCTCATCTTTTTGTTTGTCCCTAAATCTCCAGCTCCTAGCACAGTAAATGGTAGGCGCTAGAGTCTTAGTAATTGATTATGGCACCCCACTCCAGTACTCTTGCCTGGAAAATCCTATGGACGAAGGAGCCTGGTGGGCTGCAGTCCATGGGGTCGCTAAGAGTCGGATACGACTGAGCAACTTCACTTTCACTTTTCACTTTCATGCATTGGAGAAGGAAATGGCAACCCACTCCAGTGTTCTTGCCTGGAGAATCCCAGGGACGGGAGAGCCTGGTGAGCTGCCGTCTATGGGGTCGCACAGAGTCGGACACGACTGAAGCAACTTAGCAGAAGCAGCAGCAGCAGCAGCAGAGTCTTCAGTTCAGTTCAGTTCAGTCGCTCAGTCATGTCCGACTCTTTGTGACCCCATGAATCGCAGCATGCCAGGCCTCCCTGTCCATCACCAACTCCTGGAGTTCACTCAGACTCACATCCATTGAGTCAGTGATGCCATCCAGCCATCTCATCCTCTGTCATCCCCTTCTCCTCCTGCCTCCAATCCCTCCCATCATCAGAGTCTTTTCCAATGAGTCAACTCTTCACATGAGGTGGCCAAAGTACTGGAGTTTCAGCTTTAGCATCAAGCAGAGAATTGATTATTATTAGACCATTTTACATGCCAGCAATGTTACTAAAAAATAAATGGTCCTTTGTTAGTTGTGAATGTTGAGTCAAGTAGACCTGGATTTTAGGCTCAATAAAACACTGAAAATATCTAGAACCAGATACCAGATGTCAGATGCAAGTCTGCAGACAAATTTCTCTTATCTTGGGGTGGAAACACTTCTCTGTCTGGTTTCACCAGTGGAAATAATTGTCCTCATCTGAACTTGTATGAACCAGGCTGTTCCTTCTGCAAATGGAATTCTGCTCTTAGGAAGGAATAAACATCAACCAGTGAGCAAAAGGAACTACATATGAGATAGGAAATTTAGGTAATGAATTACAGAGCTGCACTGAACAAATATGCTTTGATGTGACATAGGCCTGCTGGTGGCGATGAGATGTTGGCCACGCCCATTTGATAAAGCACATGGAAAGGCAAATTTAACCTTCCAGTGTAAGAGGCTCTATAAATGTGTGTGTGTGCACACATCACTCTTTGATCAGTTAATGGAATCCCCATGAACACACATTTTTATCCCTAAATGGCTGTTAGTCAAGTTTTTTACCTTTTGCTTTACATTCTTTCATGCTGCCCCCTGACTTCATGGAGTCATTCTCTATTCTACTTCAAAGAGCATTGTCTGTTTATTATCCCTATTGTGTACAGAAGAAAAAGAAGAAAAAACTTTTAATAGAGCATTACAAATTTGCCCAGAATATATAACTGTGTGTAGAAGAATGATTGTGTATAGGAGCAGACCTGCAAAATCCCATTTATTTACCAGGAGATGCTCTCAATTAGAGAAACGTCTCAAGCTCTGTATCTTTCCATTGGGTTGAGTGCTTTTCTTCCTCTGATAAAGAGGCATTTAACAGGTGACACATCCTTTCAATTAATTACAACTCCAATTTTTTAAACAGTGAGGGCTTCATTTTATAAATAAGTTTGAAGAATAAATCCCTAGTGCATAAGTGACTAATGCTGTAAGTAAAATATTTTAGTGTAAGCTACATGAAGTCAGCCTCAAACATGTTAAAAATTAAGGCTTCTTCAAATTAGGATGCCTGTCTTATTTTCCCAGGCACTGTTGCTATTGCATTATTTGTATTTGTGTGCATATGTGTATGTGCACTCAGTGGTGTCTAACTCTTTGTGACCTCATGGAGAGTAACCTGCCAGGCTCCTCTGTCCATGGAAATTTCCAGGCAAGAATACTGGAGCAGGTTGCCATTTCCTTCTCCAGGGTATCTTCCCAAGCCAGGGATTGAACCCACGTCTCTTGTGTTGCTTCTTGCACTGGCAGGTGGGTTTTTTACCAGTGGAGCCACTGAGGAAACCCTATTTATATTTAGATTCTCTAATTGTTGGAGAAGGCAATGGCACCCCACTCCAGTACTCTTGCCTGGAAAATCCCATGGATGGAGGAGCCTGGTAGGCTGCAGTCCATGGGGTACCTAAGAGTCGGACACGACTGAGCGGCTTCACTTTCACTTTTCACTTTCATGCACCGGAGAAGGAAATGGCAACCCACTCCAGTGTCCTTGCCTGGAGAATCCTAGGGACAGGGGAGCCTGGTGGGCTGCCGTCTATGGGGTCACACAGAGTCGGACACAACTGAAGCGACTTAACAGCAGCAGCAAGAGTAAATATCCAGTACCAGAGGACTGTCAATTTAGGATGGCAAAGACTGAGGTCCTGGTTTCCAAAACCCTACTTTTAAGTTGATATAATTCAGAACCAGAGAGAGGCAGGGTGACTTGTCATTGTATCATTTAGGAAGAAAAAAGCAAAATTGAGTTATTTATTATTCATGGATTTTTTTTTTTTTTTTGCTTGCACTTCTTATTCCTATAGTCTCATCTGAATTTTTGAACAGTCGTGGTGATCAGATCCAGACAGGCAGTGTCATTATCACATGAGACAATCTGGGGTCTGTCTTGTTTGTTTCACCTGGTAGGTCAATGCCTTTCCATTAACACCCGCACTGCTGTGCAGGGTAGAGCACATCGCAGCTGGGCATCTGCAGGTGATGGCTTCCAGGTGTGAGCCTACAGAAAATCACTGAAAGTCAATGCAGACGTCGAGCTCCAGACATTCAGCTGCAAAAAGCCTTCCAGGCAAGGTCATGGTTTTGGTACTTGTAGCAGAAACCGAAGAGAAACTCTGAAAGCCTTGCCCATGTTGTCCCAGAGGGCGAGCTGACAAATGTTGGCTCCATTGTGGAAAAACATTTCAGGTATAAAATGTCCACCACTCCCTGAGGCAAGAAAAAGAGTTTAAAGCGTAGTTTGAAGGAAAACAAAAACTACCTCTTGAATGCTGTCTGCATGCGGCAGGTAAATGAATCTTCTCTGAGTGAAGGTCCCTTTGTCTCTTGGCAACCCAGCATTTATTCCTTCATGCTCAGTGATGGGAAATTTCCCCCTTCCAAAATTCAAGCCATCTGCACTATTAGCAACACAATCAATCCTAGCCAATAAATCACCCCAACCAATATTCTTGACAAAGTATGTTAAAACATTATAATAAATGACAACATGGTATGATCTATGAGGCCTCTTAACACTATCCATTTCATCCAGCTGGGAAAATTATGACCCCCCAAATCTTCATAATTTTGAGCACTTATGTGTGCTGAACAGACTGAAAAATGTGTCAATTCTGTGGGATTTTAAAACCACTCACCCATGGAAGACACACTCAGCTTTTCTTGAAAGAAGACATTGGGATCAAAATATCTTTTCTGTGGCCAAGGAGACAGAGAGTTAATAAAAATCAACAATCTGGTAGCTAGTTAATCATGCAAAATGGCTTCTTGTAGTAGCAAGTACAACTTTTTTCTGGCTTGGCTTATTCTGTGTGTAGTTCTCTTTCTTGAGATTACATTTTACAAATGAGGCTGTTTTTTGCTGTGAGAATATATGTAGTGGTTTGAAAATATTAAGGCATTAATATCCTCAGTCTCCTTAAGGCAGACACATTTGGAACATTCTGTTTCAAAAAATCCAGAAACAATGTATGAAGGATGCATCCAACACTTTCCACGATGATTAAAAAAAAAAAAAAAATCTTGTGCAGAGTTGCACGAATGACTCATTATGAATCTTCTTGATTATTTCTTCACCAGGTAACTTTTCTTGAGACTCTATCAACTTCTGCAATAAAAAATAATATATGGTGATTCCCAACACCAGAAATGATATCCTATGTACATTATGAAAAGCTCCCCCTGGGAAACTTGTGGATGAACTCTTATCAGTAATAGAGGAGCTATGAAATATTTAAAGGGGGAGATATAAATAGGTACCTGGAAGCCATCACTAGGCACATAATATAATAGATGGCTTGAGGATTTGTTTTAGTTCAACTTTGGCATTTCCTCTGCTGTAGTGACAGTAAGGGTGTCAATTATGTTGTACAGGTATGCTGCATTAAGAAAACATTATTCAAGAGAGGAATGTAGCCCAACTAGTGTGAAAGATGTTGAAATAACAAACTAAGGAGAAAATTTCAAAACTGTGAAATATAGCAAAGGTGGTAGAGCTGAGGGGAAGTTCTCTTCTTATGCAAGACTAGTAGATATTTACATACTGAAATCAGAATAATTCATATGTCCTATACTATTTATTGTCTAAGGATAAACAGGCGCTTAGGTCATCCACACATAAGCCGTTTTGACAGTTCAGAGCACAAAGATTCAGTGCATCATTCTAGAGATTTTTCTCTTGAGTGACAAAGTAATTTTTAAAATGTCTTCAAAGAATGTTTCTCAGAATAGCCCTGCCTGATTCTTTCCAGCATGCTTCATCACTTGTCAATCAATAAATCATCCAATCAATCAACTGATCAATCAATCAGAACTAAATATTCTCATAAACAATCACTCCAGGGCTTTTGCATTTGAAATTGAGAACTGACATACAGTTGCTAGCATTTTGTTTCCAAGCAAGAATTTGGATAACAGAAACTCTAGTATTGTGGGATTTAAGCAATGCTCAATAAGAGATCCTGTTTTAATGCCTAAGAAGAAATAGAAATATTTTCAGATTAAACTGTCATCCTTTCCAAGAATAAAGAGCTGGGACCTTACACTGATATACATGTTTACTCGTGTGCACAAACAGCGTTACACGTGAAGTACATACGTACATATTTTATGGATTCTACTCCACCAATATTTCTACATTAGCAAAATTTTATGGACTCTAAACTGATGCTCATTCTTTATATTATCAAAATTTGGTTTATTGATGGTGGGCGGAGTGGTCTAGACATAATTCCAACCTGGAAAAGTCCTCTGTGTCGACATAAGATGATACTATAAGAGGGTTCTCAGTCATAATTCAATCTTAAAACATGGACTAAAAAAAGTCTTGGGTTTTGGCAATGTGTACCAATTAAGTGATTGTGTTTCAGCTCCATACCTGCCCTTCTTCTGCCTGTGGTGAAGTCTACGCTAGGTATCTGCAAACCGAGTTTCTGCTTTGCCAGATTGATCAGCCAATAAAGGGCAGAGAAAGTGCAGATAGGAATGTAAGGCTACAGAAGCAAAAAATGAACAGAGTGTCTGTATCAACTTACATTCCCACCAACAGTGCAAGAGGGTTCTCTTTCCTCCACACCCTCTCCAGCATTTATTGTCTGTAGAATTTTTGATGATGGGCATTTTGACTGGTGTGAGGTGATACTTCACTGTAGTTTTGATTTGCAGTTCTCTAATACTTAGTGGTGTTGAGCATCTTTTCATGTGCCTTCTGGCCATCTGGGAGCTCAGCTTGGTGTTCTGTGGTGACCTAGATGGGTGGGATGAGGGGAAGGGGTGGGAGGGAGGCTCAAGAGAGAGGGGAATATGTGTACACATGTAGTTGAATCACTTTGTTGTCCAGTAGAAAATAATCTAATATTGTAAACAACTATACCCCCAATTAAAAAATATGAAGTAATGCTAAAACATCAAAACAAACAAACAAATAAAAGAATACTTGTGAGTTCTTATTTGTTTCTCTATGAACTTCCTATGCGCTTGCTGACGCCCTTGTCCTAAGCATCTCCCCAGCAACACATCTTCAGCTGGTATGTGGCTGTTCGGTTCAATTGAGCCTCGTGTGCAGTTTTTCTGATACTGACAGAACCAACTTGATCATATCCCTAGCAGCCAGCTGGCCCCCACCAACCTCCCCCCTTATCAGGCGACTCAGTTCCGGGCTCATGAGGCCCCTCTTCCAAACTTCAAGATTGTAACAATCCAATTTTGTCTTTTTGTTTTCTCAATCCTAATGGAGGCTGCTTCCTACCATTGCTACCTCGTTGATTGGGCAGGAGCTGGCAAACTATAGCTTGTGACTGAACCCTGCCTGCTACCTGTTTTTGTAAATGAAGTTTTATTGGAACATACCCAGGCTTAATCCTTCTGTCTGAAGCTCCTGCTTTCTTGCTCCAACCGCAGAGTCTCAGCTAATCTTGATGACCTACAGAATCCAAACTATTTACTATCTGGTCCTATATAGAAAACATTTGCTGATTTCTACAGTTCTCTTTTAACCTTTTCAATTATCTGGTTAACAACTTTATATCTAGTTAACTTTTAAAAATATTTAATTCCCTTTGTTCAAATAACTGGAAGGGGTTTCTATTTTCAAACTGATATAACGTAAAACATCTGAAAATCAACAAAAATTTGGAAAGTAAGAGGATTGTAAGAGAGACATAGACAGGGGGGAAACAAAGGAAATAATCATAGGTTAAAAGCACTCTTGTAAATAAACCAGAAAATCACCAGATTCTAGAATGAACACATTACTAATGCTAAAGAAAACAAAGTTTTGTACTAAGGAGAAATGATGAATGGTCAAGAGGAACCTTATAATTGCAGATACAAAATCAGATAAACTTGTGGCAAGAATATTTGTGAACAAGTACCATTGCTATGGAGATAGATACCAATTACAGATCAAAAGAACCACCTTAAAACCAAACGATATTTCAATGAAAATGAACTGTAGGTCTATTGAGCATATTTCTTCATGCTAATAACTTTAAGTAGGTCTTATGAAAGTTGGAAATATTGACTCACTCAGATTACATTTCCATACAATTCTGCATCCTTTTCTTTTACATGGCTCTATTTTTGGTTATATATTTTAAAAGCTATATACGAATGAGAAAAGGAGAAAAGAAGTATTGTTATCTACTCATTATTTTTATTCCATCTTTTGACAGGAACCCATGAAGGTACAACTAGTGGAAATAGAGCTTCAGCATGATATCCCATGGTTATTCATTATTCAGTTCAGTTCAGTTCAGTCGCTCAGTCGTGTCTGACTCTTTGCAACCCCATGAATTGCAGCACGCCAGGCCTCCCTGTCCATCACCAACTCCCGGAGTTCACTCAAACTCACGTCCATCGAGTTGGTGATGCAATCCAGCCATCTCATCCTCTGTCGTCCCCTTCTCCTCCTGCCCCCAATCCCTACCAGCATCAGGGTCTTTTCCAATGAGTCAACTCTTCGCATGAGCTGGCCAAAGTACTGGAGTTTCAGCTTTAGCATCAGTCCTTCCAAAGAACACCCAGGGCTGATCTCCTTCAGAATGGACTAGTTGGATCTCTTTGCAGTCCAAGGGACTCTCAAGAGTCTTCTCCAACACCATAGTTCAAAAGCATCAGTTCTTCGGTGCTCAGCCTTCTTCACAGTCCAACTTTCACATCCATGCATGACCACAGGAAAAACCATAGCCTTGGGGGCTGCTTATTAAGATGTGTTGCTTAATGCACAATTTGTTGTTTGTTTTTCAGTCGCTGAGTCACGTCCAACTCTTTGCGACCCATGAGCTGCAGCATGCCAGGCTTCTCAGTCCTTCACCGTCTCACGGAGTTTGCTCAAGTTCATGTCCGTTGAGTTGGTGATGTAATCTCACCAACTCATCCTCTGCCCCCATCCCACTTCCCATGCATCTGTCTCTTCTCTCTCTTCAAACAAGCATAACTTCAATTCCTTTTAGAAACTATTGTAATAACCTCTAACACACTCTATCTCCTCCCCTGCTTTACCTTCTTCAGTTCATCCCCTTCCTTATAAATAGAACAATCTCACTGGGATGCAAACTGAACATGTCACTTGCTTCATACAATCCTCTGATTGCTTCTCACCTTCTCAAAGAGTAGTTCTTAACCAAGTGATTGTGATAACGAGGAGAGCTGTTCTATGTTTGTTTATTCTAAAGAGATAGCTAGGTCTCCCTGGAAATTAAAGAACTGAATTTTGAGTTTTTTTTTTTTTTTTTAATGAATAAGAAAGGATTCTAGATTATCCTTTTGTTTACCCTAACTCCCTGGGTTTCAGACATGTTTCGATTAAAAAAGAGAAAGTGAGATAAAGTTGAAGTTAGCTCTATTGGAGTTATACATTAATAGGGATCTGTCTGTGGCAAGATGGGGCAGTGGGAATTCTTCTTATGAGACCTGGTGATCCACAGGATAAAGCACAGAATCTTAGCCTGTCATGATCAGATTCAGGACAACTTTCTCCATGGAAAGTGAAAGTGAAAGTGAAGTCGCTCAGTCGTGTCTGACTCTTTGCGATCCCATGGCCCATAGTCTACAAGGCTTCTCTGTCCGTGGGATTTTCCAGGCAAGAGTACTGGAGTGGGTTGCCATTTTCTTCTCCAGGGGATCTTCCTGACCCAGGGATCGAAGCCAGGTCTCCTGCATTGCAGGCAGATGCTTTTACCCTCTGAGCCACCAGGGAAGCCCCATGGGAGGTTCTCCATGGAACCTCCCATCAATTCATAAGGTGGTCCTTCTGCCTGCAGTGCTGATCTACTGTGGTTCCTCAGCTGTCTTTTAGCCTTCATCATTTGGAATGCTGATTCCTAGGCCTGCAACGCTCTTCCTCATCTTAATGCTTGATGTACTCCTCCATCTTTTCCAAGACTTGGTTTAAATAATTCCTATTCAAAGTCAGCCTTTTCTGATATCTCCAGCCAGGAGTTATACACATCCTTCCCTGTTCTCAAATACCATGCTTATACTTTGATCACAGTGGCTGACAGATATTTCCTGTACAATCTGTGTGCACAATAATCAATTATTATATTGTCTTCTTTCTAGAGGACTTCAACTGGTTTTTTTTTTTCTTTTTTTCTGTCTTCTTCACATCTGCAGTGCCTGGGACACTGCAGTATAGGGGGAGCCAAAGACTTACTTGTTCAATGAATGGATTGCTTTACACTATTTTTAAAACTCAGAGAAAACATGAAAGACTATTACTGTAACTTTGCTCTACCCTGTCCTCACAAGGGGAGAAGGCAATGGCAACCCACCCCAGTACTCTTGCCTGGAAAATCCCATGGGCGGAGGGCCTGGTGGGCTGCAGTCCATGGGGTCGCTAGGAGTCGGACACGACTTCACTTTCACTTTCACTTTTCACTTTCATGCATTGGAGAAGGAAATGGCAACCCACTCCAGTGTTCTTGCCTGGAGAATCCCAGGGACGAGGGAGCCTGGTGGGCTGCCGTCTATGGGGTCACACAGAGTCAGACACAACTGAAGCGACTTAGCAGCAGCAGCAGCAGTTCCTCACAAGGAATAAAACAGGTGAGAAACTTCATTCACACCCAAGAGTTACGAGTTGAACTCTGTTCTTTTAATATTGATGGACGAAGAGCCTTAACTCAAATAAATGATGTGACTTCAGACCTGGGTAAGAGAGAATTTTTGAATAGCTTCATTCCTAGCATCATTTGCATTGAACTGTATCTTCCACTAACTGGGAAAGTCCTGCCCTCTATTCTATATGGATAGAATGATAAATTGAGGAAAATTCTTGAAGAATCTCATAGGGTTACATTGCCATATTTACGCAAATTTTGAAGTACAACAGATGCGGATATAGCAGAAGGGTTTCTCAAGAAAATTTGAGAGGTGGTCTGAAATAAAACACACCATCACCTTCTTCTTAATCCTGCATACATCAGCTGGTGAAAATATAATGCTTAAAAAGTATGTAGCCAATCTCAAGCCAGTATTTTGAGCTTTCAGGAATTTTTTTAAACCAGAGGTTTTGTCACTCCTCATAGTTATTAAGTCAACCAATGAATAGTGAAAATTCCAAGCAAGTTTATCTACTACAATCTTACATGACTGTCTCTATTTTTTAAATTGAACTGACTAGCTTTATTTTTCTCATGCAGTCACAGAGTTTAATTAGAGCTCGTGACCTAGTACCAATGAAATAGCAGGTTTTCACCTTGGGAGTTATTGTTTTTAAAAAAGAGGGGGCAAGTCTATTATAGAAATAGTTTAAGAAATTTACCATGAGATAATTCAATCGGAACATGAACTGTTAATAAGAAGTTGATTCCTGAGTTTTCAATAATGGGACAGGAAATAATTAAACTTGATCACTGACAAAGAGTCATGTGAAACTGGCAATGTTAATGGTGCTATTTTGCTCTCAAAAGTTTCCCTGAAAACATAGGGTAATGCCATTAGTACTGAATTTGCCCACCTGTAGCAAAATTATTCCCTTAGGGTAGAGTAAATGTGAATAGAAACCACAATGTGATGAAGAAAAAGTCTGCAATGATTTATGTGTGTGGTCTAGCTTGAAAGTGGGTGGCAGAGGTAAGGAAAAAGAAATTAATGACCTTTCCAGGGCTTTTTTATTCCTTTAATTCTATAGCAAGAACTGGAGTGATAAAATGAAGACTAAAGGAAATCATAACAGGGATTATCATTAAAATATTTTTCATAGAGATGGACAAAGAATGGAAGATTCCGTAGCATAATTTTCACTGGAATGATATATAATATATAAGCTGACAGTTGGATAGGGGAAAATAGAATAAAGAAAGCCAAAAATAGGAGTATTTACCCAAATTGAACAGTTGAAAAATAAATAAGTAAACCTTATTAATTGTATTAACCGTGTTCCCTTGTGTGCGTGCTAGTCACTTCAGTCATGTCCGACTCTTTGTTAGCCTATGGCCTGTAGCCCACCAGGCTCCTCTGTCCATGGGATTCTCCAGCAAGAGTATTGGAGTGGGTTGCCCCCCTCCTCCAGGGGGTCTTTCTGACCCAGGGATCAAACCATGTCTCCTGCATTGTAGTCAGATTCTTTACCATCTGAACCACCAGGGACACCCTTCATAGGCAGGTTAAAAGGACAGTTTCTGATGTCTTGGCTCATCAGGTAGCTTGAAATGATCCCTACTCTGCCATGAGCAATTCACATCAAGTGTTTTAAGTGTGCAGTTACTGCCTACTAAATTTTATAGCATGTGTGTGTGTGCTCACTTATGTGTGTATATATCACAGTTGCTCTTTGAGTTGATAAATAGTGTATATAATATTTGACAATGTTGATAATATGATCTATAAATCATATATTTAGCCCAGTACCTATTAGATAAAAGGCCTAAGTATTTATTCATCAAACACCTAATTGATTTACAAGGCTTGACCTGCTTCCAGGCATGTTTTTTGACTCCCAGGTGTACTGACATACTAAGCAGTACTATTTACACCTTTTCTCTGGATTTTAAACCAATGGTCTATCTTGTCTGCTTCTCTCATTTGTACAATAAGGTATTTAGAGAGCATAGTTATAAACAGCTACAAAGGCAGTCTCTTGCTTATGATTAAAGAAAATCACATCTTTAAAAACAGAGAAGATGCTTCAGGAGAGTTGGGTTTCCTATGTTACTATGCTTTTGAGGCTTTGAAAAATTAAACCCAAACTATCTAAATATAAAACTTTTATATCATTAAAGATGCAACTTTAGAATCTCTGTCTCTCTTTGTCAGGGTGGCTTATCATTTCTTGGCTGCATGATGTAGAAGGAAAAAAAATGATCTTGAAGGCTAACAGATCTGAATTTCCATTCCAATTCTCCACTTTATAGCTGTCTGGGGTTAGATAAGTTGCTTACTCAGGGGCTTCACTCTTACGTCTAGAAATTTGGTATAAAATGATTTATTAGCAAGGCTATAATAAGAACAGATAATGTATGTCTGGTAATTCCTCTACATTACTTAACATGTAGAAATGCAATACCTATCCATTTTTCTTCCTTTCCAATTGTAAATGGCCAGTAGCAGCCCTTTGAAAACACTTGGATATGATTGAAACAACCCAATCACTCTGGAAAACCAGTCTCTCACAAGAGCAAATTCAAGAGAACTTCCTCTCACCCATATGTTCTTATCTTTGATAATTGAGAGACTGAGATATTTGTCCTCAAAGGCAGGAAGTTTGTACATCTGGTGTATTTCATTGGGTCTTTATTGGATGAAGCTGCTTTACCTAAATAAACAAGAACATACCAGACACATCCTCCCCATTGAGTGCAAAGCCAACTGAGTCAGAAGATCACTTCTTTGTAGTTGGACACACCTTCATGAAAATCAAATACCAAACCACTTTCCAGCTGCAAGTTCCTAAACAGAGCTGACTTTCAGGGTGTGGCCATTTTGGTGGTGTCTGAAAGACTTTGAGTCAAAACCTCTTACAGGTTGGGGAAGGGATTAATGACGATGAATGATCTGACACCTGCTCAGTTCCCAACTGTAACAATACACTTAATGTATTTTTATATAGTTATATTTGCTAGTATATACTTTTTAAATATATTATATAATTGGTACGTGTGCATGCATGCTAAATCGCTTCAGTCATGTCCAACTCTGCAGTGCTATAGATGGCAGCCAGCCAGAGTCCGTCCATGGGATTTTCCGGGCAAGAATACCTGAATAGGTTGTCATGCCCTCTTCCAGGGGATCTTCCCAACCCAGGAATCAAACCCTCATCTCCTGTGGCTCATGCATTGAAGGTGGATTCTTTACTGCTGAGCCACCAGGGAAGCCCCTATTTTATTATGTATAATATATAATATGAACATGTATGTTAAAATATATTTAAAAGTATTTATGCTTGCATACAGATATTTAGATATCTATATACACACACACTTTTTTTGAGTTATGTGTCCTATAAGCTGAATGATTGTGCTTAAGGTGTAATATAGTGTTGTGGTTCACCAATAAAATATCTGCCTATCCAATGTTCCTATATTTCAGGACACAAGTGAGATGTGATTTTTCTCTTTCTTAAACTTTCTTCTTTTAGGTCATTATCAAGTTTTATCAATTTTATCTACAAAATGTTTCCCATCAACATGAGTATCTTGGTTGAGGTCTCATTTTCTCACCTAGCCAATCACTGTAGATTTCCAGTGAGATTTATTGCTGCCATTCTCCATTCTCGTCAGTCTATTCTTCAATCGTAAAATGCTCTTTTCAAAAAGTGCAGTTTAGGATAAGCAGGTTAAAGATGACTTGACCCAAATTGTGGAATTCTCTGTCCTCAACCAGAAACATAGATCCTCAAATATCACCATGTCTCACGTGCATGAAGCAGAGATGGGACAAACTGCTGCCTTTCCTCCCATCCAACACTGACCCAGCATGACAGCAGGGACACTTAGAAATGCAGCCAAGAAGCATTTCATCTCCACAATAATATCCTCATGACCATTAGTCACTTCCCACCCTTCCCCTGCCCCAGCCTTATATAATCCCTAATTTCTGTCTCTATAAACTCTGTCTTCTAATTTGGGCATTACACACAAATTGAATCATACAATATGTGGTCTTTTGTGTCTGTTTTCTCTCATTTACTGTGGTGTTTTCAAGGTTCACCTGAGTTGTGGTATGTATCTGTATTTCATTCCTTTTTACTGCCCAGTAATATTCAACTGTCTGGGTATACTGCATTTATTTTATTTTTAATTAGAGGATAATTACTTTACAATAATGTATTGGTTTCTGCCACATCAACATGAATCACCCATAGGTATAGATATGTCCCTTCCTTCTTAAACGTCCCCCCCACGTCCCACCCATCCCATCCCTCTAGGTTGTTCCAGAGCACCAGATTTGAGTTCCAAGTCATACAGAAGATTCCCAAAGGCTGTTTTACATATAGCAATGTATATGCTGCTGCTGCTAAGTCACTTCAGTCGTGTCCGACTCTACGAGACCCCATAGACGGCAGCCCACCAGGCTCCCCCATCCCTGGGATTCTCCAGGCAAGAACACTGGAGTGGGTTGCCATTTCCTTCTCCAATGCAGGAAAGTGAAAAGCAAAAGTGAAGTCACTTAGTCCTGTCCGACTCTGAGCAACCCATGGACTGCAGCCTACCAGGCTCCTCCGTCCATGGGATTTTCCAGGCAAGAGTACTGGAGTGGGGTGCCATTGCCTTCTCTGAATGTATATGCTCCTCTCTCAAATCAGCCTACTCTCTCCTTTCCTCACTGTGTCCAAATGCCTATACTTTTTGCCTGTATCTCCATTGCATTTTATTTCAGTTGATGGACGTTTGGATTGTCTCTACTTTTTATCTCTTATGAGTAATGTTGCTGTGAACATTTGTATACAAGTTTTTGTGTGGGCACATGTTTGCATTTTTCTTAGGTTTACTATACCCAGGTGGAATTGCTGGGTCACATGGTAAGTTTAGGTTAATTTTTGAGTAATTGTTTATTTTTTCCCAAAGTGACTACATTATTTTACAATGTTAGGAGGGTGTTATAGCAATGTTATGAGGGTTTTAATTTTTCCACATCCCAGACAACACTTGTTATTGACTATCTAATGGGTATAATATGGTGTCTCCTTGTAAGACTGCCCTTCTTGAAAGGAAAATATAAAGTTAAATATCCATTGCTTTGCCATATACAACCAATAACAACAGGTAAGTGGGTGAATTCTACAGCTGGTAGCTAAAGGAAAAGATTCCTTGATGTGGTTGGTGATTTTCCACTTTAGGAATATATGACATGAAGAACTGAAATGACCAACTGGGAGGCATCTAGTCCTTTAAGAATGAGGTCTGCAGCAGAGCCTGATGGATGGATAAACCTTTGTGTTTTTCTCCATTCGTACCTAGAATGCCTGGGTCTGTGGCTTTGAGCAGGCATGTAGCTAGTACTCTCATTATGAGAAGAAAGACTCTTTTATGGACAGAAAGTAGAGCAACTTCTTTAATTGCTACTTCCCCAATATATTCAGGAGAGCTAAAAATTTCATGGAGCACTGTGAAATGAACAGCTGAAGCTGCGTGGAAGTCAAACCACTCCAGAGCAAATATCCATACTAAAAGTCTGAGATGGAAGCTTCCACTCAAAAATCCTTGTGAGTTTTGTGTCATGAATTTCATATTAGGCTACCATGGATAGTAGTCAGCAACACCAACAATCTGACAATTTGCTCCACCAATGGACAGTCTCTTTCAACCAAAGGTTAAATTAATGGTGTCTATTTAAATTTGGGCATAATTCAAGTCTCCTGTTGAACACAAAGAAAATTTCCCAGAGTGAATAGTCCTTCAGAAACTCCAGTTCTCTGAAGCTTCAGGAGTAACCAAAACAGGCTTAGGCTAATGGATAACTGCAGAGGTGGTGAGTATTCTAGCTCGGCCAAGTTGGAATGTTTCTCAGCATCCAGATGGAGCATTCTGTAGATCTATATTTAAAATAGCCCAACAATCTTAGTCAGTCTTTTCTGGTGACAAGAAATCCCTTCAAAATTGTGCTACTAAGAGAAGATATTATAATTATACAACAAAGCATTGAAACTGAATTGCATACGGCTGGTCAACTGTCACGGTAACTTAATATGAGAAGATACTGAAACAACTATAGCCATCCCTCTGTATCCTCAGGAGATTGATTCCAGGACCCCCACAAGTTCTAAAACCTAAGGATGTACAAGTTCCTTATATAAAATAGTGTACTGTTTTCATATTTGTGGTATTTGGGCTTTCCTGGTGACTCAGACGGTAAAGAATATGCCTGCAATACAGGAGACCTCTGTTCAACCTCTGGGTCAGGAGAATCCTCTGGAAAAGGAATGGCAACCCACTCCAGTATTCTTGCCTGGGAAATCCCATGGATGGTGGTACCTGGTGGGCTATAGTCCTTGGGGTAGCAAAAGAGTTGGATAAGACTGAGTGACTAGCAATTTCTTTCACCTTTACATACACCCTCTTGTATACCTTAAATCATCTCTAGATTACTTATATACCTGTGCTGTGCTGTGCTTAGTTGCTCAGTCATGTCTGACTGCTTGTGACCCCATGAACTGTAGACTGCCAGGCACCTCTGTCCATGGGGATGCTACAGGCAAGAGTACTGGAGTGGGTTGCCATGCCCTCCTTCAGGGGATCTTCTCAATCCAGGGATCAAAACCAGGTCTCCTGCATTGCAGGTGGATTCTTTACTGTCTGAGCCACCAGAGAAGCCCACTTATATACCTGCTGCTGCTGCTGCTGCTGCTAAGTCGCTTCAGTCGTGTCCGACTCTATGTGACCCCATAGACGGCAGCCCAGCAGGCTCCCCCGTCCCTGGGATTCTACAGGCAAGAACACTGGAGTGGGTTGCCATTTCCTTCTCCAATGCATGAAACTGAAAACTGAAAGTAAAGTTGCTCAATCGTGTCTGATTCTTAGTGACCCCATGGACTACAGCCTACCAGGCTCCTCTGTCCATGGGATTTTCCAGGCAAGAGTACTGGAGTGGGGTGCCATTGCCTTCTCTGACTTATATACCTAATACAGTGTAAATTTGAACTGGATTTAGAAAAGGCAGAGGAGCCAGAGATCAAATTGCCAACATCTGTTGGATCATAGAAAAAGCAAGAGAGTTCCAGAAAAACATATACTTCTGCTTTATTGACTATGCTAAAGCCTTTGACTGTGTGGATCACAGCAAACTGTGGAAAATTCCTCAAGTGATGGGAGTGCCAGATGACCTGACCTGCTTCCTGAAAAATCTGTATGAGGGTCAAGAAGCAGCAGTTAGAACTGGACATGGAACAACGGACTGATTCCAAATTGGGAAAGGAGTATGTCAAGGCTGTATTTTGTCGCCTTGCTTATTTAACTTATATGCAGAGTATATCATGCAAAATGCTGGACTGGATGAAGCACAAGCTGGAATCAAGATTGCCGGGAGAAATATCAGTAACCTTAGATATGCAGATGACACCACCCTTATGGCAGAAAGCGAAGAAGAACCAAAGAGCCTCTTGATGAAAAGTGAAAGAGGAGAGTGAAAAAGCTGGCTTAAAACTCAACATTCAGAAGACTAAGTTAATGGCATCCGGTCCCATCACTTCATGGCAAATAGATGGGGAAACAGTGGAAACAGTGACAGACTTTATTTTCTTGGGCTCCTAATCTGCAGATAATTTTAATCACATGAAATTAAAAGACACTTGCTACTTGGAAGAAAAGCTATGACCAACCTAGACAGCATTTAAAAAGCAGAGACGTTACTTTCCTGAAAAAGGTCCATCTAGTCAAAGCTATGGTTTTTCCAGTGGTCATGTAGGGATGTGAGAGTTGGACTATAAAGAAGGCCGAGTGCTGAAGAATTGATGCTTTTGAACTGTGGTGTTGGAGAAGGCTCTTGAGAGTCCCTTGGACTGCAAGGAGATGAAACCAGTCAATCCTAAAGGAAATCAGTCCTGAATATTCACTGGAAGGACTGATGATGAAGCTGAAACTCCAATACTTTGGCCACCTGATGTGAAGAACTGACTCATTGGGAAAGACCCTGGTGCTGGGAAAAATTGAAGTCAGAAGGAGAAGGAAACGACTGAGTATGAGATGGTTGGATGGCATCACTGCCTCGATGGACATGTGTTTGAGCAAGCTGAGGTAATTGGTGATGGACAGGGAAGCCTGGCACGCTGCAGTCCATGGGGTTGCAAAGAGTCAGACACAACTGAGCAACTGAACTGACTGACTGACAATGTAAATGCTATACAATAGTTATAAATACATTGTAAATGCTATGCAAATGGTTGCTGGCTTGCAACAGATTCAGATGTTATTTTTTGGAACTCTCTGAAACTTTTTTTGAGTATTTTTGATTCACAGTTGAGTCTGAAGATGTGGAACCCGTGGATGCAGAGGACTGACTATAATTTTCATGTTTCTAGACTGCATGTTTTGCTGTCTCCCTTCTCAATGGAGTTCTGGTGCTTTCTTTACACTCTATCTCAATACGCACATGAGAAAAGATGGTGATGGGTGATGTTGTGTACAGAAAAACAAAAGTAAGAGACTAAAGGGAAGCCAGTTGAAGTGTTAAACTGAGGGCAATGGACACTGAGAAGGAATCTGAGGACAAATACAAACTGCTAATAGCCTTTTTGAGAAAATGAACTTTACATGGGCAATTCCTGTTGAACAAATTCCACAAGTAGAGATAGTCTATGGGGTTTTCTTTCTGCCTATAATCTGGTATATTTTACCAATCCTGGAGCAAACATTTAAAGACACTTATCTAACCTTATAAATGCATGCCCTCTTTACAGGATTGGTATTACTATTTAGGCATAAGTGTTCTCTAGGCTTAATAAAATCACTGGATGTCACTTCTAAGTAATTGCAGTGGAAATACATGACATCCTCCTTAACTTTGACAAAAATGTGAGGCTGTTCTGTAGTATAAAAAGATATTGCTTATTTAAGCTGGAAATGAGGGAGATTTAATCTAAATGAATAAATATATCTTTGCAGTTTTATTCAGTGTTAAGGTTCTATATGAGACAGAACTAAATGCTTTCCTCAGAATTAGAGCTCTTCTTGAGGGGGTGAATTCACCCACGATCTGCATTAATACTCTAGAAACACATTGCCTGTCACTTCTTATTGCTTGCTGCTTAATTAAAAGGGATGTCAGACACTTCTGAAAAGGCTCTGGTAAATTGTCAAATTCAACAAAGAAAGAAAATTTTAGATAAAAAGCACCTTATGTAAATTATGCCTTCCCCAGCCCAATTTCCTTCCTTCTTCTAACCACCGTTACGGTTATTTTAGCGACTTTTGTCTGGCATTTAAAAATGAAATGCAATGCTCTGATTCACTCCTTGGCAACATTCCCTGAAATATTCTGTTAAGTGTTTTCAATTATATGCCAGTCCCAATAGGATCCTGGTAAGAGGTTTTAAAAAGATACCTTATCTAGTGCATTATATTTTTCAGTTTAATTGCTATTCATGTTGCAATAAATATAGATAAATTAAACAATATTAAAAACTATGATCATTTTAAATCAATAAGTTTGTAGACGGCTGAATATATATTTCAAAACGTTGCAGATTTTAAAGGGTCATTTCAAACCTCTGCTTTATAAATACCATCAAGCAACGGCATTGCAAACCAAAATTATCACTTTAACAACTGGCATACTTGGCATCTTTGATTGTGTGTATTTATTTAATATTACATGGGAGATAAATTGCTATTGGCATTTAACTTGTTAAAATTATAAGTAAAACAATTGTTACATAATTGAGGACCAAAAACATGAGTGTAAGAAAGAGAACTCTTGGGTCCTAGTGCAGACTTGATAATTTTCCAGACTTTACAATGCGGCCTTTCACAGATTATTTAAGTATTCCATACTTCAGGTTTTCCATCTTTTAAATTGAGGTTGTAATATGTGTCCTGCCCATCCTATGGGACCATAGTAATATTCAAATGAGAAATTTTACCATTAAAATATTTTAAATTACAATAGGCTGCATAAATGCAAAGCATCCTTATTATTTTCTCTTCCAGTGGTGATATATATCAATGCCACTCTTTAACAAATAATGCCTTTAAAACAGATTGTCATTTTCAACTTTTTTTTCCAACTGTCTTGGCTATAAAGGTAAGCAAAGAAGAACCTATCCAAGTCCAATTTGGTTGGTTGTGACATTTTTAAGGGGGCTTCTCAGGTGACTCAGTGGTAAAGAATCCACCTGCCAGTACAGGAGACATAGATTCAATCCCTGGGTTAGGAAGATCCCCTGGACAAGGAAATGGCAACCCTCTCCAGTATTCTTGCCTGGGAATCCCATGGACAGAGAAACCTGGCAGCTACAGTCCACAGGGTCACAAAGAGTTGGACACGACTGAGCACACATGCAAGACATTTTAAACTTGTTGTTGTATTTTACTAACTTTACAGTATATTTAGAGGCACATGACCCAAGTTTTCAGGAAGTAAAACAAGTAGGGAATGGAAATGAAAGGTTGATGATAGAAATCTAAGATGAAATTAATTATAAAATTAAGATTTTTATCATTGTATATCTATTTTAATGATTCCTTGGATGTTTATTATAGTATAGTATCATTCTAGAATATATACTAGAAACCTAGTGAAAGCTATAATTTTTAGAATATTAAAATCAAGAATTTACAAACTCTTACCGTAATTTGTAAAAACATAAATTATCCAAACATATCGCCTCTTGTCAAACTCCTATTTTGATAGGTTAACTAGACCAGAAGTGTTAGTGCTGGGAAAATACACTGTTTGGTTAATTTTTAAAAAAGGTAAAATCCTTGTTATTTTCCATTAGAGTAAATGCTGTAATGAGTAATTTTTCCCTGAGCAGTAGTTCTCCAAAGTGTCATTTCATTTCTTTTTTGCATGTTTCACAAATTTGAATATTCCCCAAAGACAGTAGTATGCCTTCAGCATGAATAAGATGATTGTAGGATGACAGAATTTTTCTTGAGAGCCATTTCAAGAGTCATTATATATACTTTGTCAACTTGCAGTTGGATGCCAGATGCATTAGACTATGAGACTACTATTTAAAATAAAACAGAATAAGATAATTATGGAAACTGACCGTTTGCAAAATGAAGAGAGAAGTCTGCATGCCATGTTTTAAAAAAATGTATCCTTACATCAAAAAGCATGTGACTGAAGCCATGTACTCTGCCCGGTGACTTTTCAGCTCTCCTATTAATTCTCAGGGGATGAAGATTAGGCAGCTGTGATGTGGTGTTTGCTATTATTCCTGCGGGGACACCAATAACCAAACCACAAGCAATCCCCTCTCCACTCACTCACGATGAACACAAATCTCTTACTTACTTCCTGCTGCCTCATATTGATGGGGACATTGCTTTAGTTATCTTTTTAAAAATATGCCTGAGGAAAATCTGTTCTTTATGGGGAAAAGTTTGCCTAATTGACGTGCCTTTAGTGTTCAAGTTGTTCATAAGCACAAATGTTTAATTGCTTTGGGCAATAAAATTGGATCAATAGGTGTGCATTAATTATTTTTTCAATGAGCAGAAATGAAGGAGAAAATTTTAAGTTATACTGCCATATGTTCTAACCCTCAGGTGTGCTTGAAAGTGGCAAAGCAAATGGAGAATGTTGTTGATCATGTGTTGTTTAATTTATTATTGTTGATTAATGAATTATATTGTTGTTGTTCAGTCACTAAGTCATGTCCAACCCTTTGCAACCCCATGGACCGCAGCACTCCAGGCTTCCGTGTCCTTCACTATCTCCCCAACTTTGCTCAAGTTCATGTCCGTTGAGTCAGTAATGCTATTAAATAGTAAATAATCAACAACCTTCTTTCATATATATTATATATAATACAATAATTATATTATTGTTGATTTATTTATGTTTTTATCCTCCTATGACTTCTGAGCTGCCCATCTGAACTAATTAGGTTTGGAGCTAGATGTGATCTAACAGAACAGGCAGATTATTTATTTATTCAACAAATACTATGTACCAGCCTTTGTTCTCCATACAGGTGACCAGAAGTTAATGAGATAGGCAAAGTTCCTAAAGCCCCTGTTCTAAAGGGTCTTATTCTAATGTGTATGTACTAGGGAAAGCCTTCTCTGGGTCGACTTTTGAGCTTTGTCCTGGACTATGAGAAGGAAGACTTACTGGAAAGTGAGCTTGAGTAGAAAACCCATTGGGAGGAAATAAGGTTGGTATATTTAAGGAATTATTAATAAAATGAGGCCAACTTGGGCACAGTATGAGAGTAAAAGAGAGTGTGATAAGATGAAGTCAGAGGGCAATTAACATGAGTCTAGTTGTTTGTGAAGAAATATATATTTTTTCACTCTAAAATTATAAATGAAACTATAGTAAAAATTTAATGTAACTACCAAGTCACACCATCACTAAGATATTCCCAGCATGCTTTGACCAGCTCATCTGACATTACCAGAAGGTGAAAATATCCAGTGTATGAACATTAAGGGAAAGAAAGGTCACTGGACATACAAGTTGAAGATACTGGGAAAATTCTGACATGAAGACAAAGCATGTACTATTCAACTCCTTTTCCCCCTTGGTTCTTTCTTTTAGGTAGAACTAGATTCTAATTATGGCATCATATTTTTCAAATATTCTAAAATAGCAAATGTTGCCAAATGATTTCTTGAATAAAGATTTTTAATCTTGAATGAGTCAAGAGAAACTTTTTGAAATTGTACAGATAATTTTTTATGCACCAGTGTATATACGAGTATGAGATACCAGAAGATACTAGAGTAGACTATCAAGTCTAGTAGATTCTGGAGCCATGATACTTGAATTTAAATCTCAACTATGCTTCCAATTAGCATGTGACCATTGACAAGTTGCTTTTCTGTGTCACCATCTCTTCATTTGAAAAATTGATATAGTAGGGTTGCTGGTCTTGGTTATTGTGATACTTAAATGATTCAATGAATAGTATTTATTAATAGTACAGTACCTGAAAATATAATCAACATATATTGTTACATGAAATTTTCTGGAAAGAAAGTCCAGGCAAAACCCTCTCACTCCTCACCCCAAATGAAGAGAACTGAGAACAATTGTCTGAACATTTCAGGAAAGTATTTTTTAAAGTCACAGTAGCGTAATATGTGGAGGTAATTAAAATCCTGATCTGTGCTTGTTATTTCCTCTCTGAGGATATACTCATTACCACTAAACTTAACATCTTACCTTCCTTTATTATTAATTTTTCTCAGCATCATATTAAAGATTTTGTTCCGGTAAAGACAGTAATAACTTCTTAGCCTTGAAACTTGCTTCCAATATGGAATTATCTATCATGAAGTAGAAAAAAATTATAATTCATTTAAATAGAATTTTAGAAATAATCTTTAGTTAAAGCAATTACGATTCAAAAAAGTCTTCTCTTTTTCCTTTAATAGTCCTTTCTGTTGGACTCCCATCCATGTATCCTTTTGCTAATTCTAAAATACAGATTGAGCCTGTGTGCGTGTGTGCTCAGTTATGGCTGATTTTTTGCAACCTCATGGACTGCAGCCCTCCAGGATCCTCTGTCCATGGAATTTTTCCAGGTAAGGATACTGGAGTAGGTTGCCATTTTCTCCTCCATGGGATCTTCCCGACCCAGGGATCACACTTGCATCTCCTGTGTCTCCTGGATTGGAGAGCAGATTCTTTATCTCTGAGCCACCTGGGAAATTCCAAAATATAGAGTGCTCCCCTCCAATAACAACTACTAAATTCTTACCTATGTCAATGTGGTTGGTACCTACTGGAAAGAAGGATCTTCAAAACTCTAAAGAGATAAGTGTTCTCAGTTGAGGTTCTTTGTTTTGTTTTTTTTTCTCTTTCATACTTCCTGAGATGCTCAGAATCATGGCGGGGGTCAGGCGTGTTTCCTAAGTCTGTGTGAACTATCTTACTGTTGTGTTGAATTCTGCACTTGTGATGAAGCTGAAGACTGCCTGCCTTGATGTGTGCAGTAGACAAAATTTCATAGGAAAAATTGCAGTGAATTGTGGCCAACTCTGAACTGTCATCTTTCAAAGTCGATTTAACATATAGCATATTTGAAATATACCTTGTGTGCATCCAACAAAAAAGAATATTGTTTAAAATCAAACATGAAATGCCAAAAAAGAATTTATATCTATTAAACTAGACAGCAAACAAACCTGTCACTTGCTTCAAAAGGAAGACACAGTCTGTTTTTGAGGGTTATTCTCTGGTCAAACATCACTGAAAAAACAGACTGAACGAGAAGACTCTCAGAGAGTCTGCTCGCAAGATGTACAGATAATTCATAGTGACCCACTGAGAATTATCTCCCCATGTACCTCATTCATCATGCTGTTGGAATGATTAAATGAGATAAGATGGCTTATAAAGCATTCAGTGAACATTAGTTATCATTATTATGTTGTTATTATAATTCTTATAGAGGAAGGGTTATTCCTTAAAAATAGACTTAGTCTAATTTAAACATATTTTAACTTATTGTTTTATACTCTACTTTGTACGAAAGCTACAATGCTGTATAATGTTTTGAATGCCAAAAGAACTATTTGCCCAGAGAATGTAAAAATTATAATCAAATGTCAGTATAGAGAAAATTCTAAAGATGGTGTATAGCAGTTCCTGAACTCTTTATAAATGGGTTTATGCACTTTAATATAGTTAGTTTTTTCCACAGTTATAGCTGTTCTAATTGAATGCTTTAAGTTAATTATATGTTAATAATTAATATATTATTAGTAAACATTTTGCTTAGAAAGGCTGATAAAATTTTTTGTGTTGTTTCCAGAGCCCTAAGTGGTGTTTTTCATGGGCTTGTAGGTATTCATCCATCTCTTGTGCGTGTTACAAATTCTTGCTTTTCAAAGCTTGAAATATATTTTTCCAAACCATCTGCTTCTCCCTGTCTCTAACCCAGTCTCCCAGCTTAGTCACAGGACTTAAAGTTTGTGGAAATTTGGATGAGGAAAATAGTACTTGATTTTATAGTACCACTCATTGAGTGAGTCTTAATAGTCTTTTTTAAAAGTTTTTGCTCTATAAAAATCACACATATACAAAAATAGCAAAAAATAGTTCCTATACCTCAACTTCAATAATTATCAATTCACAACCAGTCTTATTTCCTTTCCCTAAATTATTTTGAAGCTAATCCCAAATGGAAAAGTACTTCATCTGTAAATATTATCAGTAAAATTCTCTAATACTTAAGGACATAGCTACAAATACCTGAATCACACTTGTAATAATTTTTTAATATCATCAAATATCTAGTCAGGTTCACATTTCCTCAACCCCTTGGAAATTTACTCCAGTGTTTATCCCAATTTAGTTGTTTATTAATTAGTTAGTAGATAAATTTGAATTGGGATCTAAATAAAGCCCTTATGTCAAGATATATGTCTCTTAGACCTCTTGTGCTCCATTTGGCCCTACCTGGCCACTTTTTGTTGTTGAAGAATTCAGATCTTCTCTACTGTGGAGTTTTCCGCATTCTGGATTTTCCTGATTTTTATCTCTATGGCTTTATTTGCCATAGTCTCTGTCCCTTGCATCTCTTATGCCTAAATACCTGATCAGGTTCAAGTTCAATTTTGCTTTTTATTGCTTATTTTAATGGGCCAACCTTAAGGGTGAAATTGTGTGGGAGGTGAATCTATCAACAATGGATGATCAGTGCCAGATCCATTCTTTCATAAGAGCTTACAACATGCAGACTTTCTAAACTTATTATTTCTAGAAAAAGAAATGTCCTTTTATCAATGATTTGGTTCCCCTGTGGTACCACTTACAAAGAAAAGGCAGGTTAATTGCTTGCATCATTTCTTTTATTTACTAGTTCGTGTGATGAAATGACTTCTTAGCCTCTAAAATGAACAATAGCTTTTTTTTAAAGCACCCTTATAAAATCACAAATTTAAGCATATTTGATTTTCTAGCCAAGGCAGTTTTTATCTTTACTGATGGTTTAAGTATTCCGTTTGTGGCTGATGAGTTTATCCAGATTGGCTGCTACATCTTTTTATAAAGAAACATCTTCTTTTCTTGTATAATGAGATAATCATGCCTAATTTGTTTTTTTTTTTTGCCTGTATTTCTATTTTTTTTTAGATCTGGAATCGCACATTTCTCCAAGAAGTTGCTATCCTTTTCTGGGAAACATTATAATAATATTTATAGGCCATAATCATGACAATTTTAAGGGGAAAAAACATGCACTCTAGTTTGGGCAATCCAGGAGATCAGTAAAATCCTGGACTGTTTATGAGACAAAGAAAAACAGGAGGAATGATGTTGGAAGAATGTCTACTTTTCTGCTTTATGCACTAAGTCCTACTCTTCACGTCTCTGAAAAGCAAAAGACAGGAGAGCATGGTAGTTGCTGTTTGTCTGAGCACCCAAATATAACCTCAGAATTTTTATTAAGCCAAAAATTCTTAGAATTTCCCTTAAATACCCAACCCCCCTTTAAAGCTGAATTTGCTTTAGGAAAATGTTTAAAAAACCAGGCATGGTCTGCTATTGATGTGACTGATTTAATAATGATCCTCTTCATTTCGTTCATGCAGCCTTATTTGAACTGCTTACTCTAGCCCCCTTTGAGCTTGAGACCATAATTTGGTCTTTTTCTATGAGTAGAAAACTAAGGAAAGAGCTGGAGTGAGCAGGGGTGCACGTTATCCTCTGTGATCCCCAGTGCTGGGGCAGCTCTGCTTTTGGTGACCTGCCATCACAGAGCCCGTGGATGGGCAGCCTCTGGCTCGGATGTGCGTTTTGATGAGGCTCCCGTGACAAATCTAATGGAAGGCTCTGGTAGCTCATGCGTAGCTGGCCCCCTGCCCTCATTTAACACACAATGCATTCCTCATTTCACATACCATTGTCTATTTATGGATTCTGTTCAGACTCGCTCAGAAAATAAGATATATTTTTGGCTTGTTTAATAAAACTGGACACAGAAAATAGAGGCAAAGAATTGATCAAATTCTCAGCCACGTTTTAGCATACAGATGGTAACTATAGGAGGTGAGTGGCCAAAAAAAAAAAAAAAAAAGAGTTGATCAGGAAGATTTGCTTGAGTGAATTTTGATTTTGTTTCCAGCAGACCTCCTCACATGGCATTGTTTATGCAAATAGACCCTCTTTTCAGAAACCGTCTGGCTTCAGAAAACCCCTGTCAGTAGAGCATAAAAGCTAAGTTGTACCGCAGCAGTTAGCAGACCTGAAAGGCTGGCTGGCAGGAGCAATGGATGCAATATGCAGGCAGGCTGGCAAACAGAGGAGCCATTCTTCTCTGGGTCCCAGTGTTGTGTAGAGAAGCAGCAGACCCCAGAGGAAGACAGAAAGGGCCTGGAGAAAAGGGGCAGTCACCCTTCTGCTGGAGAAAAAGAAAAACCTCGAGTAACAGTAGCCCAGCATTTCATACATAAGTGTGCTAAAAAGACAAAATCAGATCTCATCCTTTCTACTCCGTCTCTAGTGACTCCGATTTACTTTTTCATAATGTCTTTCCATCTTTTATTCCTCTTCAATAAGATTTAAAGAAAGGAAGAAATGGTGTTATTTAGTTACTTAAAAAAAATAAAGCAAGTTTTAGCTACCATTCTCCTTTTCAGTGGTATCCTGACTAGCATTTCTTATAGGAGCAAATGAGTCGACTTTATTAATATTGATGGCAGAGGTGAAATGGGGAATGGGAAATCCAAGTTTTCTTTTTTTCTTTGGTAATCCATATTTTTTTACCAGAGTGTGCGGGGCACAAAAAGCTGGACATTTCCATTTCATTAGAGTCTGCTTATATTTACATGTGTTTATGTGCATAAATAGATAGAGCTGTGCGTATATAGTGCATGTATGCCATTCACAGATTGTTCTCAAAATACAAATACTGCACTAAGAACAACGACTTTGTTAAAGAACAAAGAATCCTATCAATTCTGAAGTATATTTTGGTTCCCATAGAAGATTATTTTATGCTGGTGTTCTCTTTGGGAGGAACACAGTTTTCCCATAGAATTTTCTCAAAGGGAAACACAACATCAAAGTGACTAAGGAACAATGAACTGAATACCAGGTGAAGTAATTTTTTCCTAACATCATTTATTACAATCTGATTTAGAAAAAGCTCAGATTTTCCATTTTTTACATAAACGAATATTTTTCTTAATTGAATACAATATACGTAGTGATGTATAGATTGTATAATATAATATAATTGTGTATAAATACAGAAAACATTGACATTCCAATAATGAATATATTTTACTTCAATATACTATAGTGTTTATTGCATTTATTCTGGCCATGGCTTTTGGAATATTACTTATTTTTTGACTAGTATAGAAATCTATCCAAGTTGATCAGGGATAAAATAAAAAACAATACCATAGGGCTATGCCACACAAGAGAAATGAATGATGTATTTTTAATTTTAATAGTTCTGCCTCTCTTGCTTCTGCTCCCTTTTAAGAACAAATCCTAGAGGTATTTTTTAAGGGCATTGTGTGATCACAACCAAGAACTTCAAGAACCTCTGTCTTTGTGGGGTTTTGGAAGTCTCTGGTTATTATGTCCACCTTAGAAGCACTTTTTTTTTTTTAATTGCACAACCTAAAAATAGGCAAAGGAGGGAAAAAGTGACATCCTTTGCATTTTGTGGGCCTTCCTTCTTTTCAGAACATGATTGCCTTTCTCTCCTTTATCACCCACAAGAATAACAACAGACATTTTCTGGGGGAAAGTGGGGGGCTTTAGCAAAGGGTTATTTTCCATCTGTCCTCAGTTTAGATTTTGCATATCAATAAAAAATTAATAAACTAATTTCAGGCATAGATGACACGGTTAATGTGGAAGGCCTATTGTTAGGAGAAAAATAGTATATTCTTATCAGTGGATTTAAACAGCTATTCATCATTTCTAAAGGGCAATTATTTGGAATCCATTAAACTGGAATTCATAATACCCCTGCATACTGAATTTTAAATAGAAATCTGTATTTAGATGAAGGAATACATTAGTATAAGTCATTAGAGCACTGAAAATCCATGACTTGTTCATTTTTCACTTTTTTATTTCAGATAATATGAAGCACCAGGGATGTTGATCCTATAGAAAAACTAAACTAAAAGAAAACTAGGCACTCTTTTCAGGAGCATTGCTATGAATAATAATGTTTTCTTTCTTTCTTTTTATCTTCATGTTACAGTTTTTCTACTTATTACGCATAAAATGAATCACCCTAAGGTAAAATCCCCAGTCACCCACAAAACTCCTAACTCAAAGTTCTCTGCAATTGTGCCTCGTCTGGCTTCTTAGGCATCTACATCCTGAAAGTTACTGCTTAAGACGAGGATGTCAAAGTTAAGTGGAGCTCTTGTGCTCAATTACGCAAATTCAGTTTCCATTGATGAGCATTTAATTATAAAACATTTAAAAATAAGTTTAGGGATGAATTAGGAGACTAGCATTGACATATATACACTACCACATGTAAAATAGCTAGCTAGTGGAAATCTCCGTCCTCTGTGATGACCTAGAGGGGTGGGAGGGACGTCCAAGAGGGAGGGGACATATGTATTCATATAGCTGATTCGCTTTGTTGTACAGCAGAAGCTAATACAACAGTGTAAAGCAATTATACTTCAATAAAAAATTTAACAAATAACATAAAAATAAGTTTATCCCCCATCATTTAAAATAACATGAAAATATTGGTTATTAGACCTGTTTTAATATGTGGGTTGGGAATATTTATGATAATTATATTTAGGTATGCAGAAGTGTGGCTTTTATTGCTGTAAAAAAATAAAAAGCTTGTAGAAAGCTTGATGAACAGACATCTAACCTAGTCAAGTGATATACTTCACACTATCAATTTACTTTTCATATCCCCTTTTCGCCATATAAACCATGCTAAATAAATTACAGTCCAGCCTGTGTTTGAACAAATACTAACTGAATTATTTAGTAGACTGTGGACTCAGAAATTTTTCTGGGTTAACATCTCTACTATATTCTCCCATCTTGGACTTTTGTTAACATTTATGTTCTAGTTACTTACATTGATTTCTTTAGCAGATATATTTGGCAAAGGGAAAATTATAAACCCATGGCAAATGGTAATAAGGAAGATATCAGCAATCTGGATTATTCTCAACAAGACTTTATCAAGCTTCCCCACCCCCAACACACATCCCATTCCTCTATTACAGGCACGTCTTAATGCGACAGTCTAATAGAAAAATAGCTAAAATAATAGTCCTAGGTTCCATGGGTGTTGATGTGCTCTGGCAACAAGTCAGATTTCTTAAAAACACAGCATATGGCCCTATGACTTGCGGCCTCATTGGGGATGGTGTGAACACAGTCTGTTCCAGCATCCATACTATTAACATTTTTCTTGACAAGAAACTTGGTTTTAAGTAGGCACCCAAGCATGTACATCTGCTCGTATGTGTATGTACACGCCAGCAAGCGCCCTCTGTATCCACGTACCTTACATCAGACCAAGCCATACACTAGTAAACATGTAAGCTGAGTAACATTGATTTATAGGCAACAATTCCTCCTAAGTTGTTGTTTGAAGTCTTGGATAATATACAGTCATACTTAAAATTATCAGCAATATGCTTTAATATGCAAACAGGAAATCCCACCAAGGGCTGGAGTTTTGTTTGTGGCTGCTTAGGACTTTTTCTAGATGTGTTTACAATGTTTGTTTTTTTTCTCCTTATCTAAATAGATAAACTCTTTTTCTTAATTCACAAAATAAAATAAAGCATTTGCAGAACAACTTTTAAAGATTAAGTAAACTATATTTTATGTATATTGTGTATAAATGTATATGTCATATTTTAAATAACATACTACATATATGTATGTGTGCCTGTTGCGTGTATTTATGTGTGTAAGTGGTGAGCAGATGACCCTAACACCTGCACTTATATAGAGCCTTGTTTTGCTTTGCTAGACGGCTGTAAGAAAGTACTGCAAACTGAGTCGCTTAAACAACAGAAATGTATTGTCTCACAGTTTTGGAGGCTAGAGGTCCAAGATCAAGGTGTGGGTAGGCCTGGTTCCTTCTGAAGGTGGTGAAGGAGAATCAGTTACAAGCCTCTTCTCTGCTGCTGCTGCTGCTGCTGCTAAGTCACTTCAGTCATGTCTGACTCTGTGCAACCCCATAGACAGCAGCCCACGAGGCTCCCCCGTCCCTGGGATTCTCCAGGCAAGAACACTGGAGTGGGTTGCCATTTCCTTCTCTGATGCATGAAAGTGAAAAGTGAAAGTGAAGTCGCTCAGTCGTGTCCGACTTTGAGCGACCCCATGGACTACAGCCCACCAGGCCCTCCGTCCATAGGATTTTCCAGGCAAGAGTACTGGAGTGGGGTGCCATTGCCTTCTCCGAGCCTCTTCTCTAGTTTCTGGCAATTTGGTGGCAGATTTTTGGCTTGCTAAGTTCCTTGCCTTGTAGGCACATTTGCCTGATCACTGCTTTCGTGTTCACATGGAGTTCTCCCCACGTTTGGCCTGTGTCCAAATTTCCCTTTCTTGTAAGGAAAACAGTCATATTGGATTAAGGACCCATCCTAATGCAGTATGACCTCATTCTAACTAAGCTAATTCGTCAACAGAGAACCTATCTTCAAATAAATCCAGATACAGAGATATTGGGGTTTAGGAATTAACCACACAATTTTGGTGGGGTGGATACAATTAAACCCATAACAGAGCCTATAGATGCAACCAAGGGCCGATAGATACAACTAACATGTGAACCAAGTTTAATGAATGGCTTTGAGAGGGCTTGGCTTCACTGAAAGCTAAGCTCTATAGCACCACTCCCAGTCTCAAGAGTGGAATGAGTCTGTCTGGGTGGGCTAGACCCAAGGGTGACTTTGCCCAATTCATGGATGTATAGTTCACCTGAGCCAAGAAATCATGCAAGTCATAGTCCAGCCACCATTCAGGAATACAGTGAAACGGACAGAATTCTAGGGTGTGTCTTAGAGTAAGAACAGTGGAAACAGGCAGGCTGAGAAGCTACTCTGAGTCCCTGATGTAGGCTTCTTGAACCCTGATAAATCAGGGGGAGCCAGACTGCCAGGGCTTTGCCTTTCTCTGGCATAATGCCAAGAAGGCCATTTGTATATAAGATGACTACACTTTTTCTAAATAAGAATTATGTTAATATTGTATAGGTTACTTGTTTTGAAAATATATAGTACCACTACAGTTGAAAGTTTGTTAACCAATATATCTTGTTATAAAATAATGAGAATAGAATGCTTACATTTGATTGTGAGCTTATTACATACCATGTAAAGTTTGTTTAATTTCAATCTATCCTATTTTAATGGAAATACAATACATCAGATTTCTAATGTTAAATATATAAAATTTTATGCAAAAGAGGATTCAAAAGAGTTGCACATGATCTATGCTTCAGTTCAGTTCAGTTGCTCAGTCGTGTCCAACTCTTTGCGACCCCGTGGACTGCAGCACTCCAGGCCTCCCTGTCCATCACCAACTCCCAGAGTCTGCCCAAACTCATGTCCATTGAGTCGGTGATGCCACCCAACCATCTCATCCTCTGTTGTCGCCTTATCCTCCTGCCTTCAATCTTCCCTAGCATCAGAGTCTTTTCCAATGAATCAGCTCTTCGCATCAGGTGGCCAAAGTATTGGAGTTTCAGCTTCAACATCAGTCCTTCCAATGAATACTCAAGACTGATCTCCTTTAGGATGGTCTCCTTTAGGATCGTCTCTTTTAGGATCTCATAAAGGAGATCTGTGCTTAATGTATATGAAATGAGTTTTGAAACTGTATTCAATGTACATTAAGGAGAAGAAAATGATAGATGGCCCCAAGAAAGATGTAAATTTCTAAAATACATGGTTATTTGGTGAAAGAGATATAACAGTTTGGGAGAAGCTGCATGAAAAAATTTAAGAAAATTTTAGACAAAAGTAAAACTAAAGAGCCTCTTGATGAAAGTGAAAGAGGAGAGTGAAAAATTTGACTTAAAGCTCCATATTCAGAAAACTAAGATCATGGCATCTGGTCCCATAACTTCATGGCAAATAGATGGGGAAACAGTAGAAACAGTGGCTTTATTTTATTGAGCTCCAAATTCACTGCATATGGTGACTGCAGCCATGAAATTAAAAGATGCTTGCTCCTTGGAAGGACAGTTATGACCAACCTAGACAGCATATTAAAAAACAGAGACATTACTTTGCAAACAAAGGTCTGTCTTGTCAAGGCTATGGTTTTTCCAGTAGTCATGTATGGATGTGAGAGTTGGACTATAAAGAAAGCTGAGCACCAAAGAATTGATACTTTTGAACTGTGGTGTTGGAAAAGACTCTTGAGAGTCCCTTGGACTGCAAGGAGATCCAACCAGACCATCCTAAAGGAGATCAGTCCTGAGTCCTGGGTGTTCATTGGAAGGACTGATGCTGAAGCTAAAATTCCAATACTTTGGCCACCTGATGCAAAGAACTGACTCATTAGAAAAGACCCCGATGCTGGGAAAGATTGAAGGCAGGAGGAGAAGGGGACAATAGAGGATGAGAAGGTTGGATGTCATCACCAGCTCCACAGAGATAAGTTTGAGTAAACTCTGGGAGTTAGTGATGGACAGGGAGGCCTGGCATGCTGTGGTCCATGGGATCGCAAAGAGTTGGACATGACTGAGCGACTGAACTGAACTCAACTGAAAACATCATTGGAGTGGGCAGAACAGATATAGTCTGGGAAGATCTATACTCACTGATTAGAATATCCTCTTTACCTAAAAGGAGGAAGATTGGGTTCTTTCTACATAACTAGTGGAATGTGAGGAGCAGAGAACAAGCTCTGAATGAATTCCCAATATAGAGACTGAAGGAACTTATTAAATAGTCGTGTGTGTGTGTGTGTGTGTGTGTGTGTGTGTGCGTGCTTAGTTGTTCAGTCATGTCCAACTCTTTGTGACCCTTTGGACTGTAAGCCACCGTCTTCCAACCATCTCATCCGCTGTCGTCCCCTTCTCCTCCTGCCTTCAATCTTTCCCAGCATCAGGGTCTTTTCCAGTGAGTCAGTTCTTTGCATCAGGTGCCCAAAGTATTGGAATTTCAGCTTCAGCATCAGCTGTTCCAATGAATATTCAGGGATTCCAGTGAATATTCAACCCTTCCAATGAATATTCAGTCCATCCCTTAGGATGGACTGGTTGGATCTCCTTGCAGTACAAGGGACTCTCAAGAGTCTTCTCCAACACCTTTGAGCCACCAGGGAAGCCTAAACAGTCTTAGGAATAAAATAAGTGTGTTCAGTAAATTATTGTATTTTCTATAGTGCCCTTTTCCCTTGCATTGGAATTTTATTCTTTGCATCTGTCAAGGTCATGCTTCTCAATGCTGCCTAATTAAAATTTTACATAAATAGTCTTACTTTTGATAAGTTAGCTATAATCTCAGTCCTATTTAGCTCAGTTCTTATTTTAAATAACTGATGTTGTTAGATCATGAGGCACTTATGAGAAAATAATGGGCATCATCTCACAATAGTAAAAAGCTGATTTTCACCCTAACATAGTTAGGGTGATTTTCCTAAGACCTGACTACAAATGGTCATAGAAATCCTCTACATTTCTGAATAGAGTGAAGTGGTCTTATCATGAAATACAGTTAGAAATAAATTGGTTGTATGGGTTGGATTACATTCCTTCAAAGACGCTGTGAAGCCCTGACTCCCAGCACTTATGAATGACGTTATTTAGACATAGATCCTCGTAAATGGAATCAAGTTAGAGTGAGCTCATTAGAGTGGGTCCTAATCCAATCTGACTCATATCCTTATGAGAAGAAGAAACTGTCATGTAAAGAAAAAAGCACACAGTGAGAATGCCAGGTGACAACAAAGCCAAAGAATGGAGAGAGGCAGTTGCAAGCCAAGGTGTGCTAAGCAGTAATGACCACAACCTGCAGCCAGGAAGAGGCAAGGAAGTGTCCGAAAGGGAGTATGTCCCTGCTGACACCTTGATTTTGGCCTTCTACGCTCTGGAACTATGAGAGAATAAATTGCTGTTTAAAAAATAAATCTATTGTTTTAAGTCACCCAGTATTTTGTAATTTGTTACAGCTGGTCTAGAAAACTAATATATTGGGTTCTGGGTATTTAGCATTTTGCATTCTAGCTAATGTTTGCTGTTATAGAAACTAAATGCCTACATAAATCAAATTGCAAACCCCTTGAAAGCAAGTATATATATTTTTTTGCTGTTTTTTTTCCTACATATACATATTTTAATCCTTCATTTAAATTAGTCATTTCTGTAATGGATAAGAGTATAACAACCTAAGGATAATAATCTGCCAATGTATGATGCAATTCAATAGGTGGATCAGGCTTGCATAGTCCTAGTTGCAATGTGTTTGGAAATGATTTGTATATTCTTCTAAGTAGACACCACATCTGGACCTATTAAAAAGCAGAGACATTAGTTTGCCGACAAAGGTCTGTCTAGTCTGTCTAGTCAAAGCTATGATTTTTCCAGTAGTCATGTATGGATGTGCTGCTGCTGCTGCTGCTAAGTCGCTTCAATAGTGTCCGACTCTGTGCGACCCCATAGATGGCAGCCCACCAGGCTCCGCTGTCCCTGGGATACCCCAGGCAAGAACACTGGAGTGGGTTGCCATTTCCTTCTCCAATGCATGAAAGTGAAAAGTGAAAAGTGAAAGTGAAGTCACTCAGTCGTGTCCGACTTTGAGCGACCCCATGGACTGCAGCCTACCAGGCTCCTCCGTCCATGGGATTTTCCAGGCAAGAGTACTGGAGTGGGGTGCCATCGCCTTCTCCGGTATGGATGTGAGAATTGGACTATAAAGAAAGCTGAGCGCCAAAGAATTGATGCTTTTGAACTATGGTGTTGGAGAAGACTCTTGAGAGTCCCTTGGACAGCAAGGAGATCCAACCAATCAATCCTAAAGGAAATCAATCCTAAATATTCATTGGAAGACTGATGCTGAAGCTGAAACTCCAATACTTTGGCCACCTGATGTGAAGAACTGACTCACTGGAAAAGACCCTGATGCTGGGAAAGATTGAAGGTAGGAGGAGAAGGGGACGACAGAGGATGAGATGGTTGGATGGCATTACTGGCTCGATGGACATGAGCTGGAGCAAGTTTTGGGAATTGGTGATAGACAGGGAAGCCTGGCGTGCTGCAGTCCATGGCGTCACAAAGAGTCGGACATGACTGAGTGACAGAATTGAACTGAAATCTGGGCCTAAGGAAACTAAGCAGATAAGCCACATCTTTCCACTTTCCAAACTCATTCTGGATTTTTCCCTGTCCAAACAATTACCAACTCTTCTTCCAAACCCAAGCATCCCCTACGCTCATGCTGCTCTTGGGACTCACAGAACTTCACATGGTGCCCTCCCAAGCACATCAAGTACACTTTCAACCTTTCCATTAGGGGCATAAGAATCTGAATTGAAACATATGTTTTCTGCACAAGACTTACCTGAATAGAAGCTATTTGGCTAAATCAGTTTACTTTAAGGAATTATGAAACTTAATTTGATTTCCCCAAGGATATTTGCATTTTGAAAGAGGAAAGTTATTAACATAAATTAGTAGTTTATTAATAAAATTTTAAACAGCATGCAAAACAAGAATTGTTTGGGGTAGAAAGAAACTTTGAAGATGGCCTTTCATTTTATCTTACCATTAGATAATAGCCTACTTTAACATTTTAGTCTGGCAACCATATTTCTCCCTTCTAATCACTATGGGGACATGAAAGAAGACCGTTGGGAAGATATTGCACCATTTAAGATGAGTATTTAGATTCAGATTTCACACTAATGGGGGCTTCCCTTGTGGCTCAACTGGTAAAGAATCCCCCTGTGGGAGGGATGTGGGAGACCTGGGTTCAATCCCTTGGTTGGGACGATCCCCTGGAGAAGGGAAAGGCTACCCAGTCCAGTATTCTGGCCTGGAGAATTCGCCCATGGGGACAAAGAGTCAGACATGACTGAATGACTTTCACTTTCACTTTTCACTTATAAACTCATGGAATTTTTAGGATAAATACTTTCTTTGAGTTTACACCAAGGTAGACCTGTTTTTAGTTTGGAGTAATCTCATAGGACAACATTGAGCTCATCTAACTTCAGGGAGTCTCAACATACTCTGTGATATTAAAACTAATGGCAAAACATGTATAAATTGTCTGGTATAGTGCCTGGACTTCATTTATTCAAAAATATTTATTGTGTGCCTGTTATGTGCTTAACACATAATACACAATCAATAGAAGTTGTTTTATTTCCTTTTTGGCAAGCACACAAACAAAATGCAATAGCATGACATTGTAAAGACTTGAGTATGCATAATCAATTGCATTTTCAGCAAACTATCATGTGTCTGCCAATTAGATTGTTATTTCTTTTAGCCATACCCTTTCCAGTTTTGCATATGTTATCTTATATGCAATATATAGTTTATATTATCACATTAATCTCAAAGAGATTTGAATCACATTAAATATTTACATGAAACAAGAGTATCCTGTCATGGTGGTTGGACTAAGGTAGCATTTCTAATGACTTAGAAATGTTCGGTTTTACTAATTTTTAATACAGAATATTTTCACTTGAAATTTCCTATAAAGGAAAAATATTTTATTATTTTTATTAAGGAAATGTATACACGATATGTAAGTTGGAAAAATCTATTTAAATTAACAAAACAATGAAGCTACATTTTTAAAAACAAAGTTTGCTGTGATCTGAGCTTCAACTGAGCTTAAAGAATTTGCTCCTTTCCATTCCATATGAGAATAATTCAGAAGCTGACATTGTCTTACTTCCCAAATACAGTGTGATTTATAAAGAATGTTTAAGGTCATGATTTAGATTTACCCTTAAGCTTCTATCAATAATTAAGCTCTGACAGCCTTCTAGGCAACAGTTCTTTTTTTTTCAAAGGTTAATTGCAGAGTTTTCTGTGTATTTCTATCCTTTGAGCAAACATTCCAAAACAAATTAGTTAGCTTACTCAATGGAAATGATTATTTGTGTCTGTTTGCTAGCTGGAAAAAAAAAACAAAAAAAACCTCTCAAAAGTCCATCTTTAACAGACATCATGTGTCTATACTCTAGTATTACGTGACTTTGGATATGGTTTGTAGTTAATAATCAAAGTGTCCAATAATATAGTTTGAGTTAGAAATACACCCTAGTTTATAATATTCCATAGAGCAGTATTAGTTAGGGGTACAAGCTAGAAATCCCTTGAAAAATTACTACTATGGAAAATTAATTTGAGTTATGCCAAGGAAAATTCACTTGAAAATACTTATTACAAAAGATTTTAGAGTCTTTTGTATGTGAAATGTCCTATGGGTATTAAAACAAGGATTTAATGTGCAGAAGTTGTCAACCTTATTTAAAAGTGGTAGGCCATCTCCAGTGGAATGTCTTGATTGATGGGATAGAATTTGATAAGGTACATTTCAGGAAAGGTCCTATAAGCTGCAGCTAAATATACTGTAAAAACACCTCTGTTGAAAATGTTCTAACTCCTGGTCCTGAGTTACTATTTTCACATTTGATGGACATTACTATATTAGGAAACTACAATATTAACTTAATATTGAGATGCCAATTTTTTTTAAGTTAGTCGAGGTAATTGAGGGAAGTGTATAGTTAATAAAATCAAGTGTTTACTGACCGCAAAATAAGGGTTATTTCAAGGAGAAATATAACACAATCGGTATTCTCATAGTCTTAACTTCAGGGAGGCTAGGGTAAAAATCATGGCTAGCATTTGTTACTGGTTGTAGCTCTGACAGCAAATATATCTGGAATTCTAGTCTCTTTCAAAATATTACCCACTCCATCCCCACACATACAATTTTTAGAGAGAATTAGTTCATATCTTTATAACAAATTAGTCATCCACACTACCTTGTAGAAAATCTCCTCCTCCTCCTTCCTGTTTCCCTTTAGATATTTCTGCCTCTCAGATGCCTTGGTGCTTTGCAGGCTACAAACATAAAACTTGCCATGGATTCTGACCATGAATAGTGTTCAGCGAGGATGCACATGGTTCTCATTGTTACTCAAGTTACCATAGTCATTCATCTGCCATTGGCACCTACTCCTATTGCAACAGAGCCCTGAGAGCGTAACTAACACCATGGGGATTACCAGGTTCCCATGTGTCTATTAAGGTCTTGGCTGTAGCAAATGTTGCCATGCTTCCATGTCAATGGGCCAAAGGCATGCTTTGTTTTTCAGAGCTATCAATATTCTAAACTCATGTTCTTTCTCAACTGCTTTAAAAGGATTCTCAAGCAATACTCTTATGTGCTTCCAATATCTAATTGGGTATTTAAAATATCCCTCTTTCAGTTTCCACTTTCAGCTCTTTTTTACTCTAGCTCTCAGATCATTAGGGCTGAACTAAAGGGCAAATCTGAGAGACAAATATCATAAGTATAATTAACTTCCAATCAACCCTTCTCATATGAATGGAAGCATCATTCCCACATCCAACTTTTCTGTTGGTGTCTTCTTTCTCTTGAAATAATTCATTTTCTGGTTTATTTTTCAGGTTCTCACACACTTCAATCATTGATAATCATGCTCCACAAATCCTTGAGACATATCCAGATAATCTATGTCTTTGGGTGCTTACCACTGGAAAGAAAATTTTAATTAAACATTAAAGTGTGTTGTATCTTATGATATTTCTTTCTTTACTTCCAGTAGAATTAAATAGTGTGATTCACTTAAGGTAGGAAGGTAAGTTCAAAACAGATGATTTTTAAACACAGATTTTTTCCCCTGCCATTTATAAATCTAAGCTCAGTAAAGGGACATTACTGAATAAGAAAGAAAAAGAGTTTGGGGATAAAGAGATTTTTCCAAGCAAAAGGAAAGGATAGTAGGTTCTGAGATCCATGAGTGTTTGAAATTCAAGAACCACTTTCTCATAACACAAAGTGGTGATTGAGTTCCAGGAAAATAGCTCAACTGAACTCCTAGCCCTGGAGACATCTATGTGACATGGGGCTTCTAGATTTCAGTGACTATGTGGGCATGGATAATTGTCTTCCTGGGGTGACTAGGGAAGATCAAAGACTGGAGGAGCCAAATGCCTGTTGAATATGTCTGTTTAAGATCTTTGGTTGATTGAATAATCATTAGGGAGGAGCCCCAATAATTACCATGGGTGAATTTCCACTGATCTGGATGATACGAGCTTGGACTTGAATGTAATTGGTCTAAAAGAAACACAGATCTGAAGTGAGCCTTGAACCTGTGAGAATAATTGCATTAACTTCAGAGAGCAACCCAAAAAAACCAAGAAACTTAGAATTATTAGAATCTTTGACTTTCTGAAACTTGCATCTGATGACTTTGTAATATCTAATTTAACATCTTCTAAGAACGCAATGTAGAATAATTCAAATACCAAATGAGCACACAGTGTAAGAAATTTCAAAAAGTAGAACATACATTTGAGCATATTATGAGAGGAGTCTACAGAGAAAATAAGTGACTTTTCCTGGGCCATAAACTGGGAAGGTATGGATAACAGAGAAGAAAGAAACTTTCCAAGCAATCAAATGGTATGAGCAAGACTGTGGTCAGGAAGGAGAATCATGCTTCCAGGGCAGACTGAGGAGACCAGCCTAGCTAATAGATCAAATTAAAAGGATGCAATATAATATTTGTCTTTCTCTCTCTGATTTTCTTCACTCTATGACAATCTCTAGGTCTGTCCATATTGCTGCAAATGATATTATTTCATTCTTTTAATTATTGAGTAATAGACTTTTGTGTGTATATATATACATATATATATATGGAATATAAAAAAAAGATACATATGAACTTATCTACAAAACAGAAATAGAGTTACAGATGTAGAAAGCAAACTTATGGTTACCAGGTGGTGAGGGGGAGGGATAAATTTGGAGACTGGAATTATCATATATACACTACTAAATATAAAATAGATAGCTAAAAAGGACCTAATGTATAGCACAGGGAACTGTGTTTAACACTCTGTAATGGCTTATATGAGATAAGACTTTGAAAAAGAGTGGCGGTATATATATGTATAACTGATACAAAACATTATAAGTCAACTATATGTACATGTTAAGTCACTTCAGTTCTGTCTGACTCTTTGTGACCATATGGACTGTAGCCCACCAGGCTCCTCTGTCCATGGCATTCTCTAGGCAAGAATTACTGGAGTGGGTTAATATGCCCTTCTCCAGGGGTTCTTCCTGATCCAGAGATTCAACCAGCATCTCTTCCATCTCCTGCATTGACAGGCAGGTTCTTTACCATTAGGACATAAGTCAACTATACTCTAATAATTAAAAAAAAAACCAAAAACTGAAAAAAGAAAGGATGCAGAAGCAGCTCCACTAAGGAAATTGTTGTGATATCAGACTTCAACAACTAACATTATACGATGCTCTCCAAACCTACTTTAGACCAGAGATTATTCAGTTCAGCATGTAAATTATATGAATGAGCTAACATGCAAAATTCATTTTTATATTTTGCTTTATAGACCAAATCTGTATAAGTAATTGATTTATGTCATTTATAAAGTAAATATGATATGCTAGGTTTTATACTGGGTGACTTACCTATATTTATTCCAATTCTCTTTATAAACAAGCATAGCAGGTATTAGTATCTCCGTTTTATCTGAGAAAACAGGGACTAAAAAGGATTGAGTGGCTTGCCTTTAAATCAAATGGATTGAAAATGTTAAGCTATAAGCTATGAATCATGGTCAGAATCATCTCTGGCAAAAGCCTGTACCTTTGATTTTTAACTATATCACACTTTCTATAGCATTAAAATACTTTTTGAAATATTAACAATTCAATAGATGAATTTCTGTATTCTGTGAGAACATATAACTAAGACAAATAATTGGAAGTAAGTAAATAGATGACTATTTCTTATTTTCTCTCAGCTAGAACGTCATGTTTGAAGAATTTTAAGAATAAGATGAGATTAAGTTCTCTGTTGATTTAGAGCAATGTCCTATAAGGTGAAAGATATATGAAATTTACACCTATTACAAAGCCAGATAAAATCAGAAGAGAGTAAAATTTCACCACGCAGAGTCACAAGTTGATTTTTATTTTATTTAATATTGAGGTCAAAAGTTATAAAATCAGCTACCTCTGTAGTGTGAATAACAGGAAAAAGAATACAACTGTAGTGGAATGAATGGTGAAACCTCAAAATATATGTCCTCCCAGAGTCTGTGGATGTATATTTGGTCGTGTGACCTTATTTGAGAATACGGTCTCTGTGGGCATAGTGAAAATGATTCAGATGAGCTTATCCTGGACTGGGGTGTCCCTACCAGAGAAGACAAGTGTCCTTATGAGAGAAGCGAAGAGAAGAAGACAGAACAAAGAGGAGAAAGCCATGTGAAAGATGCAGAGATTAGAGTGATAGATACAGCCACAAGCCAAGGGACTCCTGGAGCCACTGAAGCTGGAAGAGGCAAGGAAGGATGCCTCTTCAAAGCCTCAAGAAGAGCCAACCTTGCCAACCTTGACTTTTGGATTTCTGGTCTCCAGAACTGTGAGGCAATACATTTTTGTTGTTTTAAGCCTCTCAGTGTCATTTGTTATGGAAGCCACGGAAGACTAACACAATGACAAGATACTGTTTCAAACGCAGTTTAAACCACAAGTTCATTTGCCTTGAAAAGAAATTCTCTCTTTGGCAAGGAAAGATTCTAGTCCCTCACCAAATTGAATGATTTCCCCGTGGACAAAGCAAGTAAAACAAAATAAGTGGAAGAAAACCACACTGACTGTTAAAACAGGATTGGGTCTGGTTCTGGAAAGTTTTCTTAACTGGATTTTTTTCCAATTAAAAGGAATTACCAAAGTTGCTAGAAGTTCTTCCTTTATAGCTTTATGGTCATCAGAGGGTTTTTTCCATTGTATATGAAGTTTTGTTCGAAGAGCAAGTCACCACATGCTTGAAAGTGCAAATATGTATATCTATCCATATCTAAGCTCAGAGTTAGACTGGCATAGGTTTCGGTTTTCCTTCACTTCAAACATAAGTACATTTGTATGAAGTAAGTAGTGCCCTCAATGCTCATGCGAAATGAATATTTGATGATTCAGTAATAAATCACATACAAATGCCCCACAAATAAAGCATTTATTATAAATTTAATTATGTATGTGATTTATTTTGTTTTTTATGAGGCCAATATTTTAATAGTTTTCTTAAAAATTATAGAAACATTTGATTATGTAACCACCATGAAAAAGAATTAGTGTTCTCATAAATAATAGTGCATCCATTTAAAAATAGAGAATTACCAAATTCTGGAGCTCATCCTTCAGTGCTACATTAGCAGACTATAAATCACTCTCAAGAGTCCATGAATATTTTAATTATCTTAGCCATTTATTAGAAGTTTTTCTCCCCCTGGATTTAAAACATGAAGGCACACAGAGCAGCCTTCTAAAATACAAGCCCAAATAATATATTTTCAAGTCACAGTAAAACAACTCTTATCTCCTGCCATCTCCTCTCTGTTTAATGCTCTAAAAATGCTGACTTGACTCTAAGGTCACTCCATCCATGAAGCCTTCTGCTGTCAATTTGGTCAGAAATCATCCTTCCCTAAAGAAGTTTTATTGTCATATTCCTTTAAAAAAAATTACCACCTGCTGCCCTATGGTAGAGAGATTTACTGGTGTTGTGCTACTTCCTTTTGAAGGTAAAAGCTACTTAAGTAGAGGTGGCAAGTCACTTTCACTTGATCAGTCACCTCCAGTGACTGGCATTGAGGTGCCTGTTGAGAAGGACCCGAAGGCCGTGTGCTGACTCAGCAGGAAATAAACAAAGTGATACCATGATCAAATAAGAATGTTTGTTACACACAAGAGGACTTTCATTCTTTCTGTCCTTCAAGGTAGGACCATATTGCATTTATCTATTTCCAAACCAGCCTATCACTGGGTCATATGTTTATTTCCTATTGGCCTCTTTAAGTTTATAAAAACTTGCCCCAAATTAATCAGATATTCTCGATCTCTTGCTCACGGAATTCTAGTGCATCTTCCTTCCATTGGCTTCAACCCTTCTTATTCTGTCTCCATCAGATCTGTGATTTGTTTGGATTATGTTTCCTTTTCTTGATCTATAATACTTTGGATTAAAAATGGGTTTCAGATTATTTACTATAAAAATACTTCCAAATGGATTTCTCAGACTGTGGTAGAAAATTCAGTTTGTAACTAGCTATAAACTGTGAGATAAGCACCCATCTTAAACATCTGAGATTTGGAGATATTGGTGACACTGTAGCTTTCCATAGGCTAAGGCCTGTCACCTTCACAGACTCAGGGAAGGAGAAATCTTAAACACAAGAGGCTACGCATAAATAGTGTTCAGTGGATATTTTTAATCAGCTGATATTTAAAGGCATGTATATATTTTAGGGACCCATATACCACACAAAGCTTTCTTGCTTTTTGTGAAAAAGTAATACTTTATACTTGAATTATTATATAAAATTAATGAAAACATTGAATCACTGGTCTGTCTTTACATTTTAAGTGAAACATTTGGTACTGAGAAAAAAATTGAACTGACCCTGAAATCTGTGGTTTTGAAAAACACTTAAGTATACTGTTTCAAGGAACAATTTGACCTTCATGAGAGTAAAAGACCCTATTTTATTTTTCTGCTTTTATATTTCATTTTGATGATAGCAGTTTTGTGTGTGTGTGTGTGTGTGTGTGGCAGAATGTGTCTTTTGAATAAAAATCTCACTTAGTAAGTAAAGGAAAAAATAAAGATCTTTGTATGGATTCAAGATGTTGAGGATTTTAAAAAGGAGAATGGAATGTTTGTTTTTGTTTTGTTTTTACCTTTCCTCGGTCTTTCAAAGGTGATATTACATCTGTATTGTGTTTGCAACCACCAGAGCTTGTTGACTGAGAAGAAAATATTTTATTCGTGGGTTTTAGGGTATTTTGTAGGGTACCATGTGGATTGGGCATTAACAGAGCATGGCAGCTTGGTATGTCTGTTAGTCTGTTGGAAGCTGTGAGAGTGAAAAGGATAAAAATAAGACTTTTCTGAACATGTGAGATGAGTTGTGTATACATACACATGCATACACAAATATACATATTACTATATGTACATACAGATGTGTATGTGTGTATTGTTTCATTACTAAGTCATGTCTTTGTGACCCCATGGACTGTAGCCCGCCAGGCTCCTCTGTCCATGAAATTATCCAGGCAAGAAAACTGAAGTGGGCTGCCATTCTTTTCTCCAGGGAATCTTCTTGACCTAAGGATCAAATCCAGGTCTCCTGCATTGAAAGCAATTCTTTACCGTCTGAGCCACCAGGGAAGCCCAAATAAAATCTGTCATTTTATGTCAAGTTGGATTAGAGAGGCCAAAAAGACCCTCTCCCCTAAACCTTGGGTAGTTTCTACATTTTATTTGCTTTAAATATTCAAGTGACTAAAAATAATCATGGCAACACATGGCCCTATTCTTTTGAAAATCATTATATATGCTTTGGATGGTACACACAGGCTAGATGCTTTTCTCAATTCACACAATCATATAGGCTGAAAGGGCTATTTCCAAGTCAAGACATATCACTGGAGGTTAGCAGTCGCGTGTATATTTGCAGGGCAGGAATCAAGGCCCAGACGTAGGGAATGGACTGATGGACACAGTAGGGGAAAGAGGGACGGACAAATGGAGAGAATAGCACTGACGTATATACACACCATGTGTAAAACAGATAGCTAGTGGGAAGCTGCTGCATAGCACAGGGAGCTCAGCATGGTGCTCTGTGATGACCTAGAGCGGTAGGATGGGAGTGGGAGGGAGGCTGAAGAGAGAGGGGAATATATATATACATACATACACAGATACATACAGCTGATTCATGATGTTGTGCAGCAGAAACGAACACACCATTGTAAAGCAATTCTAGTCTAATAAGGAAGTCTGGCCTCTACAGCTCTCTCCTCACTGACCACCACTTGGTACTTTTCTGACACAGCATCACTGAATGGTAAATGTGGAATATGGAGGTGGGCAGTGATGAATGCGTGATGCATTTTGCAAACTCTGCCCAAGACCCATGGTGATACGCTTCTCTGGAGATTTCATGGAATTGGCAGTTTGCACCTAGAGCCTAGTATTTGCCTATTTGTTCAGGTACAGATTCTCTAATGGCAGCCAAAGGAATTTTCAGTGTAAAATCGCAGCAAGGAAGCAGGTCCTGTATCTCTTGAGATTCTTGCTTTGATTTATGAAGAGAGAAAAATAAGACAATACAAAAAATGCTATGCTAGTCAGAAACCAGTGAAGTGAGATCAAGAATAACACTTAGTTCTGATCAGCGGAAGGTCAGAACTAATCCTCTCTCGCCCTCATTCTGAGGCCATCAGAGTGTAGTTTCGCAGAGGAATGATGAATTGGGGGTTGTCTTAGCTCGCTAGGTGCTGTAGATCTCATTTATTTTATTTTACAAGCCATTTGGCACAATGGTCATAATGACAATGAAATTGGATTCTTGCTAACTTAAAAAAAGCCTTCTACTTTGTGCATATGTACGTTGGTCCATGCATTTAGCTGTCAGGGGAAGGCTGTGAGCCAGTTCCCACCTCTAGTCATCGTAACTGTAATTTAGTAATTTTGGTGGCGCAGTCAGGCCCCTGCATAAGCAGGAGAAGAATTTGCCTCTATAGTGTTTTTTAGAAGTGTGAAAATGACCTCTTTCCCCAGAATATCTTGTCTACCAACATGTTAAAAAACAAACAAACAAAACAACAAACATAGACTCTTCTATTAAAGAACCATTTCTTTCTTTTAAAACTGTATTTACTTAGGTATCTTTTCAAAGCAAGTATCCTGCTGGTATAAGCCATTTACTCATTAATGTGAACTGTATTATCTCTTCTAGGACAACTAGCAAAGATTTTAAGTAACAGGAAAGACGTGCGTTTGTCTGATTATTCTCCATGCCAAACACCATACCGAGCACGCTCTCAGGCATTTTCATTTAATAAGTGATTTTGGGGGGAAAAAAAGTAACTGATTTCAGGGTACGTGGAAATTGCAAAATTCCAGGTAGTGTGCGATGAGAAATGCTGGTAGCAGATAAAGGAAGAAAAATTAGAGAGAAGGTGGGGATAGCCACACGATTGTCAAAGATTGACAGGTGAGTGGTACATATATCTTGGGCCTGGATGGAATGAATATGAGGAACATTAACAGCCAGTTCAGTGGTTAAGGCTTTGCTTTCCAATGCAAGGTGTATGGGTCTGATCCCTGGAGTGGGGGAGCTAGGATCCCACATACCTCACAACCAAACAATCAAAACATAAAACAGAAGCAATACTGTACCAAATTCAATAGACTTAAGACTAAAAAAAAAAAAAAAAAAAAGAAAAGTGGTCCATGTTTAAAAAAAAATTAAAGAAAAATGAAGAAAGGCTTCAAAACTTCTGAGATCAAGTTCACAGTTCTTAGAATGATCCTGACAGAAGAATTTATCAAAATCATGCAAACTGAAGTGTATCTCAGCAGTGAACTCTGTATTGATTATTTCAACCACACAACTCTTTTCTCTAGGCTGATCCCACTGTGGTATAGTTGATATGGATTATTTCCAGAAATATCCTTTCTAAGTTTCCTGATAAAATATAACAAGCACATATTGTCCCCTTGAAAGAAATGTGCTTCCCATGGTTCATTAAATCACCATATCTCACGCATAATTCAACTCCATCCTCATGTACACCTTACAACTAAGCCATCCATTACTAAAACGCCATCCCTCTTAACTACTGCAGAACTTGATACAGTTACTTGAACTAAAAGGCATTTCATAATGAGTTTACTCAGTTCAGATCTGGTGTTTCTAAGGTACTGTGGAGCTGTAGGATCTTCAGTTTATTTAATGACACTCATTCAAGGGAAAGAGGGCTTCCCGGGTGGTCAGATGGTAAAGAATCCGCCAGCAATACAGGAGACCGAGTTTGATCCCTGGGTCGGGAAGATCCCCTGGAGAAGGGAATGGCTACCCACTCTAGTATTCCTGCCTGGAGAATTCCATGAACAGAGGAGCCTGGCAGGCTATAGAAAAGTGTTACTCGCTCATTTATGTCTGACTCTCTGTAACCCCATGGACCGTAATCCGCCAGACTTCTCTGTCCTTGGAATTCGCCAGGTAAGAATACTGAAGCTGGGTCTCCTGCATTGCAGGCAGATTCTTTACCATCTAAGCCACCAAGGAATACTCACTCAAAGAGGGTTTAAATACAGTTTTTAATCTATCCACCCATACACACACATAATAGAATTTAAGATACTCCCCCTTACCACTGATGACTCTGATGGCTATTGTTAATATTTGGGGCCAGTGAAAATACATTTGCCTCAAAGGAGTTAAACCATTGTAGTAGCTTCTCAGCTATAGCGCTTCTCAGCTTTCTGATCAGATACTTCCATGCTCTATCTTGAAAAAGGGATAGTTCGGAAATTTAAGACACTTATATATCCCCATTGCCTTGAAATCATGAGAGACCACAATGCTGCAAAGCTGAGACTTCAGATGGATATTATGGAAACAATGTTTACAGGTGAAAATATTTATGATTGCTGTGAACAATCTACATCCCTACAGAACTTATCCAGGTTGAATTCATGATTTTTACATCTTATGTTGTTCAATTTATTTCTTATCTACTATACGACTGAGCGATTTCACTTTCACTTTCACCTTATTGACAAATCTGGCATATCATGGCTTTTTTTTTTTGGATGAAATAATGCCTTGTCAAATCACCAACAAGGAAGAATATATTTTAAAAAAGGAAAAAAATACATTTCAAAAGCCACACACATGACATATTCATCCATTTAACACTTATGTAGTGTGTACCAAATGCCATGCAGTGTTCTGTTGGTGAAAAACATGGGCAAATTCTTGCACCAAGAAAGTTATTGGAGTAATGTAAAGAACTGTGAAAGTGAAAGTCGCTCAGTTGAGTCCGACTCTTTGTGACGCCAAGGACTATACAGTCTCCAGGCCAGAATACTGGAGTGGGTACCCTTCTCCAGGGGATTTTCCCAACCCAGGGGTCGAACCCAGGTCTCCCTTATTGCAGGCAGATTCTTTACCAGCTGAGCCACAAGTGAAGAGCAAAAATACTGGAGTGGGTAGCCTATCCCTTCTCCAGGGAATCTTCCCACCCCAGGAATTGAACCGGGGTCTCCTGCAATGCAGGAGGATTCTTTACCAACTGAGCTATCAGGGAATCAATCAATAAGTAAGATAATTTTAGGGTGAGATATGCTAGAAATAAATCACTCTGGCTGTTGTTTGAGAGTGGTCTGTTCTAATCTATTTGGAATACCATAGTATGGGTGGCTTATTAACGACAGAAATTTATTTCTCACAGTTTTGGAGGCTAGGAAGTCCCAGTTTTAACAGGTTGAAAGTCAGGCAACAAGGAAGGGAGAAGAAGCTCTTCCCCAGGTACATTTCACATGAGCCTTGTACATGAGTTTCAGATAAGAATATTGTCAGATCACAGATTTTTATGTCCATGTCTCATTTCCTGAGGCAGGGTAGCATTATAGAAATAACAGAAGATTCAGAGTCAGGTTTCAAGTCTGCTCTCCAGACTCTTCTTAGTTGCATGAGTATTGGAAAGTTAGTGAACATACTTAGACCTCAGTTTTCTCCCCTTCAAAAGAAATACACCAGTGAATAGGGTCAAATGAGACAACGTAAGTGACAGCACTTTATTTCAAAGCACTTTATAAATGTTAGGCATTTTGAACAATGAGTATCTAAGTTGAATTCAATATTTCACGGGATAGAGATGAAAGTTTATTAAGGTGCACTGTCATATCCAAAATTGGGGATCTAAGGCTGAGCTCCTGCCTCTATCTATTAATACCTCCCACATCCAAAATCAAGGCCGAAGTGGGAATTGGAAAAGGAAGATGATAAGAGTCAGCTTAAAATTAAAAATTGGAGGGGAATATGAAAACTCATTCAGTCCACAGCAGTCAGGCTGTTTTTCTGAAGGGCCAGAGATTAACTAAGACATTGCTGCTTCTACCGCCTCCACTGTAAACCCCTATCTATGAGGTTATAGCATAAAGGTAGCAATAGATTTTTGGCAAAAAAAAAAAAAAGTGAGTGAGACTGTGTTCCAGTATAATTTTATTTGTGAACACTGACTTTGTATGTCATATAGATTTCACTAGTAAAACAATCCTCTTTTAATGTTTTTTCAACTATTTAGAAGTGTAAAAATGATTCTTATCTTGAAGGTCACACAAAACGTGTGGTAATGGGCTGGATTTGGCCCAAGAACCCGAGTTTGCTAACTTCTGATATAGCCCATCCATCTATCCCTTTGAGTAACTGTGAGGAACAATGCAACCAACTAGCTGCTAATTTATCTGCTAGAAATACTTCAAAAGATAGGATAATTAGAACTTTGCATGACAAAACATTCAAAAGACAAATAATGAAAGAAATCCACTTACATAAAGAATTTTTTAGAGAATTTAATTAAATAAAAAGGATGACTTACAAAGGCCGTGTCACAGCAAATGAAGACTTACGCTGGGCATCCACTGATAAGAGCGTCCAGCTAGATTAAGAAGTTCACTAATTGACACATGCAACTTTGTAAAAGATAAATAGAGCTTCATTTGTAGAACACATAGGCTGTGTTGTGATGCATAGACAGACCAAGTTCACTGTTGCTAAGAATCCTGTCAGATTAAATCAACCTGCAAATATATAATTGTGACATCTTGTTCTCTTTGGTACAATCCGTGCCACTGCAGTCATTATCTCAAAGCTCTTTCACTCCGAGGAGCATCAGTGTTTAATTATATTCTTTTATGAGGCCTCATTTGTAGACATCATCCTCCTTCAGAGTTGGCTTTGCTCAGGAAAAGTAGGTTATTATTTTCAAGACTGTGCCCAGTAGTACAGAACATTAAGCCTCTCAGCAGCATCCTCTTAAATGGAGCAGCTTGTGGAACCAAAGCTCCGTGTTCTTGCTTCACATTCTTCAGCTGTAAGTTGACAGATGAACTTATTTTCCAGTTCCTCCAGGCCCTCGCTGGCCTCAGTAAGGCTCAGAGAAAATAACAGGTCTGTGGTCTGTTCAGTTGAGCATATGAGTCATATTCTTCAAAACAAATGAGGGGAAACACTATTTCATGTCCATATTTCAGATAAAAAGCTAACATGATAACTTGAAAATAGTTTCTAAGAATCTCTATGAGGAAAAGAATTAGCTAACACAAGAAGTGAGTTACCAAGGATCAGGGTTTGACAAGTGAGCCAAATCCAATCCCCTGTCTGTTTTAGCAAATACATTTCTTGGGAATCATAGTCATGTTCATTTGTTTATGTGTTGTCTACAGCTGTTTTCTCACTATAAAGGCAGAGTTGAGTGGTTGTAACAGAGACCGGTGGTTTGCAAAGCCCAAAATATTTACTGGTCCTTCATAGTAAACTTTGCTGACTGCTGCTAAAGACTATTGAAATCACCAAGTTAAAAATATAAATGCATTTAAATTTGACAACACACAGGATTTTTTTTTTCAGAATTAAATTCTAGCATGCCATTTTCCATTTAAAATGAGACACGGTGTCTAAAGTGATTTTGCTCCCTTTTGTTCTTTAAGCTAAATTAAAGCAATTAGTAATAAGTTCTATGTATTCTATGGGTATTTTAAAGAAAATCCAAGTAAAGTCTTTCTGTGAAATACACTCATGTGTGTGTTTGTTTAATGAAAACAATGATCTATGAGTTTTTCATTTTAAATTGAAATAGGAGGTATACACTCATGCTGCCAGGCTTAACATCTTCAACCTGCAAAGGCCTGAAGTTCATCAGTAAGCATCAAGCATGGGAGGACATGCAGTTTCAAAAGTAAGAAATTTCTCAGATGCTTTAAGAAAGAACCAGTACTTTTCCCTTATGTAGGACTTCTTACTTTCCTAGAATCACTTTTGATTAGGAGTAAAAAGGACTTTCCTGATGGCTCAGGGGTAAAGAATCCACCTGCAATGCAGGAGACGTGGGTTCAATCCCTGGGTCAGGAAGATCCCCTGGAGAAGGAAATGGTAACCCCCTCCAGTATTCTTGCCTGGGAAATCCCATGGACAGAGGAGCCTAGCAGGCTACATACAGTCCATGAGGTAGCAAAGAGTCAAACATGCCTGAATGACTAAATTACCACCACCACATGCTATACCACATCCCCTAAGTGGTGTGAGAGCCTGTCAGGAGAGGGACATTGTAGCTGCTGGTGAACAGATTTCACAGGCAATTTGAGAAGTTAAGATTAAGATAAATCTGCAAGGTTACAATTTAAGTCAAATGGATTTATCCTTTTTTAGTGGGGGTGGGGGAGAGATGGTCAACACATACTACAATTTAAATAGAGAAAATAATCTGATTCAGCACAGGGTTGATTTGGCAAACAGACTACAGATCTTCTGTCATTGAATTCAGATATAAGTATTTTCTGTTACTTTCCCCAAATTATTTGTATGTGCATGCTAAAGTTGCTTCAGTCATGTCTGACTCTTTGTGGCTCTATGGACTGTAGCCCACCAGGCTCCTCTGTCTGTGGGATTCTCCTGACAAGAATACTGGAGTAGGTTGCCATTTCCTCCTCCAGGGGATCTTCCCGACCCAGGGATCAAACCTGTATCTCTTATGTCTCCTGTGGAAGGGGGTTCTTTACCACTAGTGCCACCTGGGAAGCCCCTTGTACACGCATACATTGTTTAAACATACCACCTACTCTGTCTCTCCCAGTCAGCACACAGTTGGAAAGTGGGCCTTCATTTGGCAATTTATTAAAAAGCTATACACACACTTTCAAGATTAGATGCATGTGAAATTTTTAGAGTGTCACAGATGTGGTTCTGTTTCTAAAAAGAAACTTTTCCTTATTAAAATCTATTCACCAGTGCCAAATTAAACATTGCAGTCAAATATAGCACACGAAAACTAATAAGCTAATATATATATAAAAGCAACTTTTCTAGAAATTCTGATTTTTTGATGTTTTTTTCTCTTGAAAGTCCAAAAACAATCTGAATGCCCATCACCTAACCCACTGAACACTTGCTATTAATTTCGATTTACTTATAAAGGTCTTCTGTTAAGTGAACAAGGGTTCAGTATGTAGAATGGCAGCTTGATTTTCCTTCTTTGGACATCTGCTCAAAATGAGCTATGATATCATCAATCATATTAACTCTGTGGTATTGTGTTATTCCTTGGGTGTTCCCCAGGTTTCATCTGACAACTTTTTCTAGGATTCAAACCATCAACACTTCCTCCGGAGACTGTAATTAGAGGTACAGATAAAAATCTAGGGACAAGACCTGATAAAAAACAAAAACAAACAGACAGTTTTACATTGCCTCTTTCTCCAACTTCAAAATTAATTTGTCATAATTTTCTATAAGAAACCAGTAGAAAAAATAGAACCTAAAAATCTAAAGAAGTATGTTTAACTACTAAAACTAAAGAATAGAGAAATTTCTGAAATGATATTACTTTTATCCAATAATGTTACAAAGCAGAATGAGAAAATATATACTATTATCAATTTGAGCAGAATGTAATAATCGGCTCAGTGGGAACCAAAACAGTAATTATGCTTTGTGTGTGCTGTGTGCTTAGGCACTCAGTCATGTCCAACTCTATGAGACCCCATGGACTGTAGCCCTCCAGGCTCCTCTGTCCATGGGGCTTCTCCATGCAAGAATACTGGAGTGGGTTGCCATGCCCTCCTCCAGGGGATCTTCCCAACCCAGGGATCCAACCCAGGTCTCCCGCATTGCAGGAGAATTCTTTAACGATCTGAGTCACCAAGGAAGCCCAATTATGCTTTAGAAGTAATGATTTTTCTCACTTTAAGAATAGAAATAATGATTTTTTATCACTTTAAGAATTATAAAGTATCTTTATTGACAATTTCTGGTAGTATCCCCTTTATACAATAAAGAACAATGAATAACAAAATAGTTTTGTTTAAAACAAGGAACTTCATGGGAAAACAGTAGCACATTTCCTCAAACTTAGAACATTTCTATTTCTCTTTTTGGATATCTACACACAACCCCAGAATACAGAACCCAATTCTCAATTAAATGTCCAAGTGTTGCAAGCATTTTTTAAAGCTACTTAATGTTTATCAGAATTATAAACAGCAGCATAGCAGAAGGAATGCTTTGTCATAGTAATTTATCTATACACTGAATGTAACGAATTTGGGCAAGTGATTTTCAGTTTATATTAGATAAGCTCATACATTTTTATTATTAATTATAAATTTTAGTCATTACATTACAAGGTAAGCATCATAAACACTTTGTGAAGAAACTAGATCGCTTTCACTCTATTTGTGTCTCATTCTTCTTGTGCCAAATGCAGCCTAGCACTTGTGCATAGCCATATGACTGGGTGAATTGAATATGGATAGATGGAAATAATGTCCACCAGTTTTAGGCTTGGCCCATACAGAATTCCCACATGCAATGCTCTACATTCTTTCCTCTTTCATGGTGACCTTGGAAACTATTTGTGGAACATGGTGGAACCACAAGGTGGAACGAGATCAGCTCTCTGAAACATGGAGAAAAGCCATTTGGCAATCAGGGACACTCATTTAGGGCTTTGAGTGAGTGAGCAATAAACCACTGATGCTTCGGAGTTTATTTATTAGAACAGCTAGAGTTACCTTTGTTACTACAAGGTTGGACTAATTTAGATGTGGTTCAGAATTGTTTATTAAGTCTGGATACAACATGTCTATGGAAATGTTGGACCAAAGTGATTTACTAATAATTTCCAAAAAGGAACTCAAGTCCTAGTGAAAAGTCCACTTTCATATGACCTGCTTTGATATGAGGAAACTAAGGAATTTGAGAATAAAAATAAAACAGAAATAAAATAGAGCTTAAGGACTCACTTATACCACCAGCTGCATCATTTTTCCATGGTAGAAATATGTTGGGAGAAATTCCAGTTACTCACAACCACTGCTTATATACAAAGCTCAGAAGATTTTGAAACTTAGTTCTTAGGTTCAGACCACAGGAAGTAATTGGCTTCCAAAGGGATGATTTCCAGTTCTGTATAATTTTTGCATCACACTTAACCCCTAATATAATTGGCCTTCTTTACTTAATTGAAGGTAGTGACCATGAGGAAGAAGGATGGACACAGGTTTCATGACCCAGCCCATCATTCTTCATATAGAAATACACCTTCTTAGGACTTCCCTTGTGATCCTGTGGGTAGGACTTTGCCTTCCAATGCAGAAGCAATATTGTAACAAATTAAACAAAGATTTCAAAAAATGGTCCATATAAAAAAAAAAAAACTTAAAACAAAAGAAAGAAATACACCTTCCTAGACATGCCAGCATCATTTTCTTTTTTTTCCTGCAAACACTCTAGAAATATTAATGGTAGTAGAGAGACATAAACGTGATAGAAGACAACCTCAGCAAAGGCAGATCAGCATTGGGAGAAATTTAACAGTGATGTACAATACTCTGAGATCGCTTTGGAGTATCTAAAGTAGAGTTGCCATATTATAGTTGACAACTTTTGGGCTGATGGTCAATCCATAGCCTAACAACTCTGGGAATGTCCTGTCATTCAAAAGAAGTCTGTTTCCAGGACTCATGTTGTACATTGTGACTCCATCCAGACCACGGTGCACTGGATCAGTTAGGGCAGATAAAGACTCCCCCTCCTGAGATTCTGGGATTTAGATTCAGCAATGGCATCAAGTCTAACTAGACATGGTGGTATGTAAACTGTACTGTCTACTGGAAAGTGGTACCAGTCTTCAGAGGAGAGTGATTTGGGCCTAGAGATGAGAGAATCTGAGCAAGAGAGAGAGAGAGAGAGAGAGAGAGAGAGAGAGAGAGATAAAGATTCAGAGAAAGAAACAAGATGACAAAGACAGAAACAAATAACAGGAGAGAAAGAAAAACTTGTTAGACGCTAGGTGCTATTGACACAATTGATCCTTTTGGTAACAGATTTGAAATCTCAGATCCTATTGCAAATTTGCCATCAATAAGCATTTTAAGTAAATGAATGAGGGGGAGCCTAGATTACTACCAGCTTTCATCTTTCCCTGGTTACACACCCTCTGGCACGTGGTCAGCTTCTAGATTAGTCCAGAATAAAGATGCAAATGAATGGTACAGTCAAGGCTCCCTAGTACAGGCCTGTTTGGCCTACTCATAAATTATACCTTTGATAAGCCTTTCTCTTTTAACTCCTCCTTTCCAACTCTCATAATTTTTTAAAATCTCTGCTTTACTAATTTTTAAACAAGTCATTTCCTACTTATCTGTACAGATCTGGATCATGTGTCACCTCCTTGGTGAAGTTTTATCAAATTCTGTTAGACAAAGTTAGTCATTTCTGCACCTGTGTTTTCATAGTACTTTCCACATTCCTGAACTGTAACAGTTTGCTTATGCAACTCTCAGCTCTCACACTGGGAGTACTTGTGGGTGAAACTGTAATATACTTTTCTTTGAGTCTCTAGACTCTAGTAGTATCTGGCATATAGTAGGTTCTCAATAAATGTTCCTGAAATGAATGAATGGATGCTGTGTGTTTAGTTAGTGTTACTTCCTCTGTGGTATTTTAAAACACCAAGATAGTCTTTAAAATGTTGCGTGCACCCTCAACATTTTGAAGAAAATTTTCCTTTCTCAGGAACTGTGCCTCTTTGACTTCTGCCCACACTCATTTTGAGGTCCTTTTCCAGAATACATATTATTCTGCAATTAACACAATTTCATAAGGAATGACTCAGTCCTACCTATAGCTAGGGTTCATTAGCAAATAAGCCTTTGCATTCCAAAAATATTCCTAGAATTAGTTTACATTTTGAGAAATTCTATAGGAAAATTAAAAAAAAACTGCTATGGTTTAGAATTATTAACAAGAAGCCATCCTCTATATTGTTCAAGTTAACAATATATGTTAGTTATGCCATAAAGCATTAAACTGCTTTGAAGAAAACTATGGATTAAGATAGAGATGTTTTTAGAGATCTAGATAAGCCTAAATAATATTACCAGGATAATGGAGTGAAACAATTTATATATCCTAAGTCCCAGTAAAACTATGTCTTTATCACATTGGAATCAAGATTTCTACACTCACTGCCATTAATCCAGGAGGTAGATATACATAGCTAAAATCCATGGATAACTTGCATGGCTGTAGGGGTGTTGCTTTCTTTTTTTACACAGAAGCATGTGCTATTGGAGCACCAGACTTTTTAACATCTACAGAGGAAAAAAAAAGGAGCAAAAGCAAAGGGATTTTAAAATTTCTGTACGTATTTGTCTTTCTGTCTCTCTCTCTTACATATATATGCAAAATTATATGTATAATATATGCATGCATATGTAATAATATTTATATGTGCACTAATTATATTTATATGTGTGTATTTTGTGTATATACACAAATATATGTGTATAATTAAAATATATATATATACACACATACACACATATAAATCCAAAAGAGCTTTTCTGATTTTTTTTTCTTCAACCTTTTTCATAAGGTGAAGTTTCATCAAACCACATCATGTGACTCTCTAGGAACCTCACTGAACGAGTCTGACTCATCGTCTGGGAATTTTAAATAGGCATGTGCTTCCATGAGAGTTAATACTTAAAAACACACATACAAACTGGCAGTGAAAGAGAGAAAAAAAGAAGAAAAAAACTCAAGTGAAACTTTTGCTTGGCACAAACACTCGGGTCAGGCGCCGGCCACTCAATATTTCACAGTTAATTACCAGGTGGCACTACCTTTAGAGTGAAGGTGGTGGCTCAGTGCTCAGGGGACAGAAGCAGTAAATCTACAGTTCATATCGTTAAGTCAGCCAGGTTGGATTAAGCAGTGAAAGGAACTGCCCCTGAAATAGTTGACCCCAATTCCCCTCTGAGATACAAAGTTTTCCTCAGAACCAAGGGCTGTGTCTGCCCACTAGTGGTAAGATGGCAGAGCTGGCACCCAGACATTCCCTAGAGGGATTTATGCCAAGTTCTATCTGCATCAATGTGGGAATGGCAGTGGTCACCTAGTCTGATTTTTTAAGTCATGGTTTGGGGATCTATCAACTCAGTTCTCTCAGAAGTTAGAGCAACACAGGCCAAGTCAACTTCAAGCAAGAATTTCTATTTGTAAATTTACCTGAAACACTTACTAATGGTAAGTTTGCAATAGGAACTGTGATTTCAAATCTGTTACTAAAGGGATCAGTTGTGTCAGTAGCACCCAGTACAGGCTAACACCTTTCTTCTTTTTTCCCAGATCTTTTTAAAAACATAAATTTACTTTTTTGGCTGTGTTGGGTCTCAGTTGTGGCATGTGGGAACTTCGTTGCAGGGCATGGACTCTAATTGAGGTGAAGGGGTGCAGTAGACATGTTCCATGGCATGTTGGATCTTAGTTCCCTGACTAAGGATTGAACCCCCATCCCCTGCATTGCGAGGCAGATTCTTAACCACTGGACCATCAGGGAAGTCCCTCTTTCCAGATTTTCATAGAATACTGCACTGGGATATTTTCTGGTTTGAATATCACTTAATGTTCTTCAGTTGTCAATGGAATTCATTTTTAAAAATATTTAGGTTGGATTTAAAGCTCTTCTGCCAATTTTATCCCAACTGATATCTTCATCATTATCTCCATTAAGTCCCAAAAAAGTCCATAGTCTAATTAAACTCAATTAAACACTGTTCTCAGTAGAATTTTTGTGCTTTGTCCTCTATGTTTGGCTTATCACTGCTCAGTTTAGTTCAGTCGCTCAGTCATGTCCTACTCTTTGTGAATCCATGGACTGCAGCACTCCAGGCTTCCCTGTCTATCACTAACTCCCAGAGCTTGCTCAAACTCATATCCATTGAGTCAGTGATGCCATCAAACCATCTCATCCTCTGTTGTCCCCTTCTCCTCCTGCCTTCAATCTTTCCCAGCATCAGGGTCTTTTCCAGTCAGCCAGTTCTTCGCATCAGATGGCCAAAGTATTGGAATCTCAGCTTCAGCATCAATCCTTCCAATGAATATTCAGAACTGATTTCCTTTAGGATTGAGTAGTTGGATCTCCTTGCTGTCCAAGGGACTCTCAAAAGTCTTCTCCAACACCATAGTTCAAAAGCATCTATTCTTTGGTGCTCAGCTTTCTTTATAGTCCAACTCTCACATCCATACATGTTCAGTTCAGTTGCTCAGTCGTGTCTGACTCTTTGTGATCCCATGAAACGCAGCACGCCAGGCCTCCCTGTCCATCACCAACTCCCGGAGTTCACTCAGACTCACGTCCATCGAGTCAGTGATGCCATCCAGCCATCTCATCCTCTGTCGTCCCCTTCTCCTCTTGCCCCCAATCCCCTCCCAGCATCAGAGTCTTTTCCAAGGAGTCAACTCTTCACATGAGGTGGCCAAAGTACTGGAGTTTCAGCTTTAGCATCATTCCTTCCAAAGAAATCCTAGGGCTGATCTCCTTCAGAATGGACTGGTTGGATCTCCTTGCAGTCCAAGGGACTCTCAAGAGTCTTCTCCAATACCAAATCCATACATGACTACTGGAAAAAACCATAGCTTTGACTAGATGGACTTTTGTTGGCAAAGTAAATTCTCTGCTCTTTTAAAATGCTGTCTAGGTTGGTCATAACTTTTCTTCCAGGGAGCAAGCATCCTTTAATTTCATGGCTTGCAGTCACCATCTGCAGTGATTTTGGAGGCTCCCAAAATAAAGTCTGTCACTATTTCTGTTTCCCCATCTATTTGCCATGAAGTGATGGGACCAGATGCCATGATCTTAGTTTTCTGAATGTTGAGTTTTAAGCCAACTTCTTTTACTCTCTTCTTTCACTTTCGTCAAGCAGAACTATTTACATGTTCTACCTATATAAGTATCACCTTGGATTAAAGTAAAATCAAAATCCAACATCATCATAAAACTCTAAAGTTACTGTCACAATATGTACTAATTTTGTGGCACTTGTTATAGCCTATTTTCATTGTCTTATTTCATTGTCATATTCTCTTTTTCACCCACATAATGTTTACTGAAGGTATTTTCCTTATAACAGGGCATTTACAAATACTTGCTAAAAGTAAAACACAGAAATAAATTAGTGGCTTAACTTCCAGGTCAAGACACAAATCTGTCATCTGGCACAATTTTACTGCGATCCAAAGCAATGTGACAAAGCTACCTCTCCAGGGGTTTAGTTTTCTTTATCATCTCTAAGAGTTTCAATCTTGCATTATGAGTAGAAGGCCACTGGATGGCTTACTGACTCCCTGGTAAAGTATAAAATTTCTATGACCGTCACATAAGTATTAGATTTTATGACGTGCAAAGTTTCTCAATGTTTTAGCGTCTTTTCAAATAAAATTTTGAGTCCTATAAATATCACTGGAAAATTTAAACACATTTTTAGATAGCATGATATCTGTTACAAATGTTAATAAATTTGATAGTTTTCCTTCTAATTTGTAACTCATAGTTCCTCACTTTATATCCCAAATACTGACTCAAAGAGTGTTTGGTTTAATTTTTTTTTAAGTTTTTTCCAGAGTTTACTTCTGATTCCATTTTCGTAATTGTTCAAGATGATCTGTCAGCTTTTCTTCATTCCAATACTTTCCTTTCCTAGTTTAAAGAAAAATCCAAGTTACTAACAAACTAAGAAAAACATCTTTAATTCAAAAGACATTTATTGAGCATCTTTTATGTTTCAGGCCACCCAGTAGAAACATGTAGAAATGTCTGGAATATCTTTTATCAGTAACAGCTGTGAGTCTTTGCAGACTGAGGGATGTTTTTACATAGATTTTATAATATCAACTATGGCTAGACAGATAACTGATTACTACATATTATTTTCTAAATCACTTTTGATTTACTTGTTGATTAGATCCATTGTTCATGGAAATATGGGAGATACAGTGCAGTCATTGAGAAAACCAAAAAGACTTGAATAACTGATACGTACATTGGTATTTAGTATTGGTTTGTGTGTTATCCATTATACTCCTTTAGAAAGAAATGCAGGATTTAGCTAGGGAGGAAACAGGCTACAAAAATAGAAATGATGTAAGGAAAAAAAGATCAAGATGACTTTCCATGATAAATACACAACAAAATCTAATCTTTCTTGCAATTAGTGGCTCAGGCAAGTGGGAACAATTTGAAGACTACCATCATTCAGAAATATTTTATGTAGTTATCTGTCTTAACAGGTTGGAGTCAGGAAGAATAAAGCACCTAAAGGCATAGATTTTCCTTACAGCATTTGTTTCTCCAATCCACAAACTAAGTAATAATGTGACACAAGAGAAAATAGTGATGACAGATAAGAGTTGTTACAAACAAGTAAAAAGTCCCAAAGAAGGATGTTAGATGAGGCTTATTTTTATATATGTAGTGGTTTAGTTTCTAAGTTGTGTCCGACTCTTGTGACCCCATCGACTGTAGCTCACAAGGCTCCTCTGTCCATGGGATTTCCTAGGCAAGAATACTGGAGTAGGTTGCCATTTCCTTCTCCAGGGGATCTTCCTGACCCAAGGATTGAACAGCAGTCTCCTGCATTGCAGGCAGATTCTTTACCAACTGAGCTACCAGGGAAACCCATTTCTATATGTAGGCCAGAACAAAAGGATTCCATTATCATCCAGGCCATATACTTTCCCTTTTAAATAAATTCTAATATAATATTTGTATTTTGCATGTAGACAGAACTATATGCTATGACAATTGTGGAACGGAATAGTAGAAACATGCTTTTCAGTTTTTCATAATACTTATTTTGTTCTGGTCACATGAAAAATAATTCCAGGAAAGGACTAGAGGACAGTTTTAAATTCATTCTCCTTAATTTCCTCCTAAGGTTCAACCTCCAAACACCATCACAGTGGGGATTAGGGTAACAAAAAGGAATTTTGGGAGGGACACAAGCATTCAAACCATAATAGTACCCACAGAAGGATATTTTCAAGGTAAGTCAAATTCAGGTGCATAAAAAATATGAGAAAATGCTTAATGTATAAAAGTATTGTGAATGGTTACAAAATTCATACATTCTTATAAAAACACTTCCAGCACTCTACCACAGAGCACAAATGGCTATGGATTCAAATGAGTAAGAGAACTTTCTTCTTCACTGTTGTCAAAATTTTTTAATGTATACTTTAATAATATACTTAAAAAAATTGTGATTTCTTCTCCTTTCTGGGTGTGAAAGTAATATGTGCTATCTGCAGATGTGTTCAGAACCTGAAAAGAAAGGATATAAAAATCACCTATAATCTCATCATTCAAAGATAAAAAACAATTCTAATGTTAACTATTTCTATTATTTTGGGATATGTATAGCATTGGGCTTCCCAGGTAATGCTAGAGATAAAGAACCTGCCTGCCAATGCAGGAGATGTAAGTGATGTGGGTTTTATCCCTGGGTTGGGAAGATCCCCTGGAGAAGGAAATGGCAATCTGCTCCAGTATTCTTGACTGGAGAATCCCATGGACAGAGGAGCCTAGAGGGCTACAGTCCATAGGGTCCCAAAGAGTCAGACATGACTGAAGTCACTTAGCATGCACACATGCATAGCATAGTATACTTTTTTCCCCCAGAAGGCAAAACAAGAGTTCCAATTAAATAAGTGTTTTACAGTAATTTTAATAACATTTCTCATGAAATGGTAAAGTTATAGTGACTTTTAGTGCTGAGATAAAGACAAGTTTGCTTTCAAAAAGTGATGGGAAATGTCAGGTTTATCTACAGCTGTGTACTTCATTTTTAAGCGTGTTGACCGGCAATTCACCGACTTTAGCTTCATAGCTGCTTTTTCAATGTTTACTGGGCAGCTCTTCACCAGGCAAGAGCTTTTCTCCCCACTGGTTACTAATGAAGTTTGTCAGTAGCAATGTGCTGAGTGCATTCATGTTAGTCACTCAACTCTGAAAATATTCTCTGAGACAGATGCTTTCCTCTTTTCTTCCTCAGGCAACCAAAAAACTTCTACTGACTTAGAGTCAGTTACTTCTCCTCAGGTAATCTTTGCACTCCTTAGAATACCTTTATATCAGACAGACTACAATTTGCTTCAGTTACACAGATGAGACATCTTTTGAAAGAGTACAATCTAATTGAAACTGTCTTGAATGTCTTTATCTAGACAGCATCTATTATAATATCTATTTTTAAATACACTTAATATTTTCCCATTTTCAAGCTGATTAAGGTTTGAAGTGTGAATAAAAATCACACCTTTCATATTTTAAATATTTTTGATAATTCTAATGGTCAGTCCTTAAATGATCTTAAATCTTAACATAGTTAGCTTAAAAGATTTCATGATGAGAAAGTGAAAACAAAATGAAAACTTGAGAACACATGTATTTTCTGACTCAACACTGACAATAGAGAGGAATGAAAAACTGAACATTAAAACATGCATATTTTTTCAGAATACAAAATGGTTCTTTTTTTTTTCCTCTCGACTTTATTCAACCATTGTTTTTAAAAATATTAATTTAGGCCCTTCCTTACATTTAAGGCAGTGTGCTAAAATCACAAACTGTCAGTATTTATTGGGTGCACTACTACATAAGTCTAGATTTCAGAATAATTTAGCACGAGCTTCAAAATCAAGTTTCATTAGCAATTCTCAGCTCTCGATTGTTCTATTTTAAAGCTTTCAACTTGACATTATTGATTCTAGGTCATTCCTCACTTTCTCTCCAGAGAGAGCACTCCTCTTTCCTCCAAGCTTACTTCTCTTTACAGCCCATCTCCTTAGAAGTCTTAATCTTTTGTTGTTGTTTTGAAATTCATTATTTATTATACAAATAACACATGAATGAATTATCACATTGAAAGATTCAAGCCACACAGAGTCATGTAGAATAAATGGTGCAAATCACACTCTTGTCAGCCATACTGTGAAGTTCCGAAGCAGAGATAATCCCTTTTTATAATCCAGGGTGAGATGTCTTCTCTTCTTCTGTTCATGTATGTATATACATATTGCTTTAAATATAAATGAAATCATAGTACACACATTGTTCTGTGACATGTTTTTCACTTAACAGTCAACTTAGGAGTTTGGTCCTGATTATTACATGGGTCTCTTTAATTGTTGCACAGCATTTTATGATAATTGATACTTTAAACTTTATTTCAAGGTCTCCTTTTATGCATGTTTGGTTCTTTTCTAATTTTTCAATAGCTTAAAATACATAACAAAACATAGGTACCTATATTATTATGCACATATTTCTTTGGGATCATTACCTAGAATCAAATCCTGCATTAAAACATGCATATATAAATTCTGACTACTGCTGAAAAATTGCTCTCAAATTATTTTGAATATTCAAAACAACTATATGGGGCTCCCCAGGTGGCTAAAGGTAAAGAATCTGCCTACCAGTTCAGGAGATGCAGGTTTGATCCCTGGGTAAGGAAGATCCCCTAGAGTATAATTGGCACGCCACTCCAGTATTCTTGCCTGGAAAATTCCATGGACAGAAGAGCCTGGCGGAGCCCACAGTCCATGGGATCTCAAAAAGTTGGACACAACTGAGCGACTGAGCATACTCACACAATCATTATATGACAGCACTCAGAAATCTTTGCCAACACAGAATATTAACACTGATATTAGTCAGAGTTTCATCAGGATAACAGAAACAACACCAGTTATTTTAAAAGGAAGAATTTAATATTGATTTTGGAAGTGGTTACACAGATATTAGAGGAATGACAAGACAAAATAATAAACTGAAGTATAAGTCAGTGCAGGACACAGATACTGTCCTTTTGTTTTATATATATATATATATATTTAATATATATCTAAAATTATATATATATATAATTATATATAGATATATATATGTACATATATACTTTTAAATGGAAAATTTATTCTTAAATACTATTAACTTCTTTGATCTCCTTTTAAAATATTACAATTTTCTGGACGTATCATTCTGTGGGATTTCATTATATAGAAGCATATTGTGGTGATGGTTTCATGGATGTATACTTAGCTCCAAAACTCATTAAGTTGTATACTTTGACTATGTACAGATTTTTGTATATCAGTCATACCTCATGGAAAAACAAACGGTTCCAAATTGGGAAAGAGTACATCAAGGCTATATATTGTCACCCTGCTTATTTAACTTATACGCAGAGTACATCATGCGAAATGCTGGGCTGGATGGAGCACAAGCTGAAATCAAGATTTCCAGGAGAAATATCAATAACCTCAGATATGCAGAGCCCCCACCCTTATGGCAGAAAGCAAAGAAGAACTAAAGAGCTTCTTGGTAAAAGTGAAAGAAGAGAGTGAAAAAGCTGGCTTAAAACTCAACATTCAAAAAACTAAGATCATGACATCTGGTCCCATCACTTTATGGCAAATAGATGAGGAAACAATGGAAACAGTGACAGACTTTATTTTGGGGGGCTCCAAAATCACTGCAGATGGTGACTGCAGCCATGAAATTAAAAGATGCTTGTTCCCTGGAAGAAAAGTTATGACCAACCTAGACAGCATTTTAAAAGAGCAGAGACTTTACTTTGCCAACAAAGGTCCATCTAGTCAAAGATATGGTTTTTCCAGTGGTCAGGTATGGATGTGAGAGTTGGACCATAAAGAAAGCTGAGTGCTGAAGAATTTATGCTCTTGAACTGCGGTGTTGGAGAAGATTCTTGGGAGTCCCTTGGACAGCAAGGAGATCCAACCAGTCCATCCTAAAGGAAATCAGTCCTGAATATTCATTGGAAGGACTGATTCTGAAGCTGAAACTCCAATACTTTGGCCACCTGATGTGAAGAACTAACTCATTGGAAAAGACCCTGATGCTGGAAAAGATTGCAAGCAGGAGGAGAAGGGGATGACAGAGGATGAGATTGTTGGGTGGGATCACTGACTCAATGGTGATGAATTTGAGCAAGCTCTGGGAATGGGTGATGGACAGGGAAGCCTGGCATGCTGCAGAAAGGGGTCACAAAGCACCAGACATGACTGAGTGACTGAACTGAACCAAGTCACAAAAGCGACCAGAAATACATCTTGAAATGCCCATTATGTACCTTGGAAAATTGAGCCAAAATTACCAATATTGTGAAGAAAATCATTGTATTAAAAAAAAAAAATTGGGGCACTTACATCAAAAGAAGACAAGTCTTAAGCAATAAAACCATATTGTCATCATGCTTTATATCAGAGGTCAAAGGAGTTACAAATTTAGGATACTCAAGAAAAGAAAATGTGAGCAAGGACTTTGTGTCCACTGAAAATGACCTTCAATTTTAAAGGTCATAGACAAGCTGTTATGAATGTTCAAGAACTCAAGAGATACTGTTCCCAGTGTCCTTTCAAAGGGTTCTCTTAGAGAACAGAACAGAACTATTGGAGAAGCATCCGAAGAATGGATGGGTTTTCAAATGCCACACAACTGTAGATTACTAAAAAAAAGAGAAGTTGTAAAAAAAAAAACAACATTAAAAAGGAAGATTATTTAAGGAATAGTCAAACTTAGAGCTTAATTTTTATCAACACCAATGGATTCTCTAAGATCATGGAGTTATACCAATGTTCTAAGGGGTAGGAACTGTCAACTGTGAATTCCGTCTTCAGGTAAAATAGCTTTTAAAAATGATAGCACATAAAGACATTTTCAGGCAAACAAAACCCACCAGAGTTTACCACCAAAAGATCCTAAGTAAAGGAATTTCTGGAGGCAGAAGAAAATGAATCCACTGGGTAGTCTGAGATGTAAGAAAAGATGAGTATATCATTGATAAAAAGATGATAAATGTGTGAGTGTTTCAAAACAAATACCATCAAACATTAATTACATAATGTAATGATAATACTGTCTTGTTTAAAACATTTTCAAACCTCAGGATAATACTAAAACACTGTATAGAAAATAGCAACTATGTCAGAGAAACTTCAGAATAGGAAGGTTGGAGTATTTCCGGTATTTAAAAGTAATTGTGATACACTAAGTGCTTCCCCGGAGAAGGCAATGGCACCCCACTCCAGTACTCTTGCCTGGAAAATCCCATGGACAGAGGAGCCTGGTAGGCTGCAGTCCATGGGGTCGCTAAGAGTCGGACAGGACTTTCACTTTTCATTTTCATGCATTGGAGAAGAAAATGGCAACCCACTCCAGTGTTCTTGCCTGGAGAATCCCAGGGATGGGGGAGCCTGTGGGCTGCCGTCTATGGGGTCTCACAGAGTCAGACACGACTGAAGCAGCAGCAGCAGCAAGTGCTTCCTTTGTAGCTCAGTTGGTAAAGAATCTGCCTGCAATGCAGGAGATCCAGGTTCTATTCCTGGGTTGGGAAGATCCCCTGGAGAAGTAAATGGCAACCCACTCCCGTATTCTTGCTTGGAGAATTCCATGGACAGAGGAACCTGGCAGGCTACATACAGTCCAGGGGGTTGCAAGAGTCTGACACGACTTAGTGACTAAGCCACCACCACCACATGATATACTGCAGTATTCTCTTTATCATTGTTTATAATTTATACATATTTTATATAATTATTTTCTATATGTTTATACTAAAAAAACCCAAAATTTTTTGGGAAAAAAAATCCCTGTAAATCTCCATACCTGCTTCAGATCAGTAATGGCAGTCTGGAAATAGTACTGAAAGAGATATTTCTTTCTAAATTTATTGTCAAATTTATTAGCTATGGTATGTGAATAAGAAAGTATGATCTTGATGCATTTTATTCTGTTCAGGCTACATGAAAGAAATAGGAAAAACATTTTTTTTCCCCCTTTGGAAGTTACAGTGGTAATAAAACTGAAGTCGAAGTGATATAGTATTAACCGCTTTCCTTATTAGCTATGCAATTTCCCCTGCTAATTTCTACCCTTTCTTTTCTATATATTAAGATAAATACAGTCATTAGTATTACATTGTGGAAGAGACACTATCACAATGATAGTTTCACGCGAACATTTTCATGGTACCTACAGTGAGAAAATGCAAGTTTGTCCTCAGAGAGCTTTAATGTAGTGACAAGTTAGTGCCTGGTATGAGAAGGGAGGAGCAGAAGACAATGAAAGAAAGAGCTTGGAAGCTTTAAATGTAAATGAACGTTAATCATGAAAAACACTGATTAAAGTGTAATGATGTAAAAGTTAATCTAGCTACTGTGCAATTAACTCAAAATTACAACCATATATTGTATGTGTAATCACATCCGGAGAAACATATTACATTTTAAAAAATTAAACCGCTTTAACAGGCTGCTCACGGGAGTTGCTGACAGACAGCTATACCAATTTGATAATTAACTTTTTAAGGCTAGTTCACATTTTGTGTTCCTAATTAATGCCTACTTAATTTTTGATACATTCTATACTAACTTAAGTGCCAATTAAATGCTGTGCTAGCTCTAGGAATGGAGAAATTTCTAAACCTCAAAAACCGTGTGATTTTATCATTAAATCGCTCAATAGAAATCAACTAAGACCACTTTCTCACTAATACCTTAATAAATCTACCCTTGAACCAAATTAATAAAAATAAAATGTAATTGGCTCTCATGACAGTGAATTCAAGTGATCACTGTGATGATAGTTTCTAATTATATGGTCACTTATCAAAGTTTCTAAAGATAACCTCCACAAATATAATAATTTCTGTAAAGTCATATCAGATGCACTTAATTATCCTTTCATCCTTCAGCTGGAAAGCAGGGTTGAAATCCTGTCATCCTTAACTTTCTGGAAGCTTCATTTTACCTTTCACCTTTAGATCTTCAAACCATTTGGAATTGATTTTTATATGAAGTATAGACCAAAATTCATCTTTTAAAAATGATATTCAACTCGCTCAGCAGCATTAAATCACAAATGACCAGCAGTGATAATGTTATCATAAGTTAAAGGTCTACTTGTATCTTTGATTTTTTTCTTGAGTAAATATTCTGTTCTAATTTTCTATTTATCCTGCACCAATACCACATTATTTGGTTGGTACAACATTATACCAAGTCTTAAAAAAATTTTTTTTTGAAGAATAATTGTTTTACAGAATTTTGTTGTTTTCTGTTACACCTCAACAAGAATAGCCATAGGTATACATGTATCTCCTCCCTTTTGAACTCCCCTCCCATCTCCCTCCCCATCCCACCCATCTAGGTTGATATAGAGCCCCTGTTTGAGTTTCCTTAGTCATACAGCAAATTCTGTTGGCTATCTATTTTACATAAGGTAATGCAAGTTTCCATATTACTCTTTCCATACATCTCACCCTCTCCTCCCCTCTTCCCATATCCGTAAGTCTATTCTCTATGTCTGTTTCTCCACTGCTGGCCTGTAAGGAAATTCTTCAGTACCATTTTTCTAGTTTCCATATATATGCATTAGAATACGATATTATCTTTATTTTTCTGACTTACTTCACTCTTATAATAGGTTCTAGGTTCATCCACCTCATTAGAACTGACTCAAAGGCATTCCTTTTTAAGGCTGAGTAATATTCCATTGTGTGTATGTACCACAACTTCTTTATCCATTCGTCTGTTGATGGACATCTAGGTTGCTTCCATGTTCTAGCTATTGTAAATAGTGCTGCAGTGAACAACGGGATACATGTGTCTTTTTCAATTTTGGTTTCCTCAGGGTATATCCCTAGGAGTGGGATTGCTGGGCCATATGGTGGTTTTATTCCTAGATTTTTAAGGAATCTCCATACCGTCTTCCATAGGGGCTGTATCAATTTACATTCTCACCAACAGTGCAAGAGTGTTCCCTTTTCTCCACACCCTCTCCAGCATTTATTGTTTGTAGACTTTTTGATGATGACTATTCTGATGGGTGTGAGGTGATATCTCATTGTGGTTTTGATTTGCATTTCTCTAATAATGATCGACGTTGAGCATCTTTTCATGTGTTTGTTAACAATCTGTGTGTCTTCTTTGGAGAAAAGTCTGTTCAGGTCTTTTCCCCACTTTTTAATTGGGTGGTTTGCTTTTCTGGTATTGAGTAGTATGAGCTGCTTTTACATTTTGGAAATTAATCCTTTGTCAGTTGTTTCATTTGCTATTATTTTCTCCCATTCTAAGGTGTCTTTTCACCTTGCTGATAGTTTCCTTTGCTGTGCAAAAGTTTTAAGTTTAATCAGGTCCCACTTTTTTACTTTTGTTTTATTTCTGTTACTCTAGGAGGTGGGTCATAGAGGATCTTGCTTTGATTTATGTCATCAAGTGTTTTGCCTATGTTTTCCTCTAAGAGTTTTATAGTTTCTGGTCTTACATTTAGGTCTTTAATCCATTTTGAGTTTATCTTTGTGTGTGGTTTTAGGAAGTGTTCTAATTTTACTCTTTTACATGTAGCTGTCCAGTTTTCCCAGCACCATTTATTGAAGAGGCTGTCTTTGTCTCATTGTATATTCTTGCCTCCTTTGTCAAAAATAAGGTACCCATAGATGCATATTTATTTCTGGGCTTTCTATCTTATTTTTTTTCTTCTCTGATTGCTGTAACTAGAACTTCCACAACTATGTCGAATAATAGTGGTGAAAGTGGACACCCTTGTCTTGTTCCTGATCTTAGGGGGGATGCTTTCAGGTTTTCACCATTAAGAATAATGTTTGCTGTAGGTTTATCATATATGGACTTTACTATGTTGAGGTAGATTCCTTCTATGCCAATTTTTTGAAGAGTTTTAATCATAAATTAAATCATAAGTGAAAGAGGAGAGTGAAAATGTTAGCTTAAAGCTCAACATTCAGGAAACTAAGATCATGGTATCTGGTCCCATCACTTTATGGCAAATAGATGGGGAAACAGTGGAAACAATGACAGACTTTAATTTTTGGAGCTCCAAAATCACTGCAGATGGTGACTGCAGCCATGAAATTAAAAGACACTCATTGGAAGAAAAGTTATGATCAACCTAGACAACATATTAAAAAGCAGAGACATTACTTTGCTAACAAAGGTCCATCTAGTCAGGGCTATAGTTTTACCAGTAGTCATATATGGATGTGAGAGTTGGACTATAAAGAAAGCTGAGCACCAAAGAATTGATGCTTTGGAACTGTGGTGTTGGAAAAGACACTTGAGAGTCACTTGGACAGCAAGGAGATCCAACCAGTCCATCCTAAAGGAAATTAGTCCTGAATATTCATTAGAAGGACCGATGCTGAAGCTGAAACTCCAGTATTTTGTCCTCCTGATGTGAAGAAATGATTCATTTGAAAAGACCCTGATGCTGGGAACGATTGAAGGCAGGAGGAGAAGGGGACAACAGAGGATGAGATGGTTTGATGGCATCACTGACTCAATGGACATGAGTCTGAGTAAACTCCAGGAGTTGGTGATGGACAGGGAGGCCTGGCCTGCTACAGTCCATGGGGTCACAAAGAGTTGAACATGACTGAGCGACCGAACTGAACTGAATCCTAAATGGGTACTGTATTTTGTCAAAGGCTTTTTCTGCATCTATTGAGATTATCATATATTTTTTATCTTTCAACTTGCTTGTATGGTGTATCACATTGATTGATTTGCATATATTGAAGAATCCTTGCATCCTTGGAATAAATCCAACTTGATCATGTTGTATGAGCTTTTTGATGTGTTGCTGAATTCTGTTCACTAAAATTTTGTTTAGGATTTTTGCATCTACCTTCATCAGTGATATTGGCCTGTAGTTTTCTTTTTTTGTGTTGTCTTTGTTTGTTTTGGTATCAGGGTGATGGTGGCCTCATTGAATGAGTTTGGAAGTGTTCCTTCCTCTGAAAAATTCTGAAAGTTTTAGAAGTATGGGTATTAGCTCTTTTCTAAATGTTTGATAGAATTCTCCTGTAAATCCATCTGGTCCTGGGCTTTTGTTTTCTGGGAGATTTTTGATCACAGCTTCAATTTCAGTGCTTGTAATTGGATTATTTATAATTTCTATTTCTTCCTGGTTCAGTCTTGGAAGATTGAAATTTTCTAAGAATCTGTCCATTTCTCCCAAGTTATCCATTTTATTTCCATACAGTTGTTCATAATAGTCTCTTATAATCCTTTGTATTTCTGCATTGTCTGTTTTAACCTCTCCCTTTTCATTTCTAATTTTGTTGATTTGATTCTTCTCTCTCTTTTTCTTGATGAATCTAGCCAAAGGTTTGTCAATTTTGCTTATCTTCTCAAAGAACCAGCTTTTAATTTTTAAAAATCTTTATTATTTTTTCTTTCATTTCCTTTTCATTTATTTCTGCTCAGATCTTTATGATTTCTTTCCTTCTACTAATTGTGGGGTTTTTTCTTGTTCTTCTTTTTCCAGTTGTTTTAGGTGTAAAGTTAGGTTGTCTATTAGATGTTTCTCTTGTTTCTTTTTTTCTTTTTCTTTTTTATTTTTTAAATTTTGTTTTATTTTTAAACTTTACAATATTGTATTAGTTTTGCCAAATATCGAAATGAATCTGCCACAGGTATGCCTGTGTTCCCCATCCTGAACCCTCCTCCCTCCTCCCTCCCCATACCCTCCCTCTGGGTAGTTCCAGTGCACCAGCCCCAAGCATCCAGTATCATGCATCAAACCTGGACTGGCGACTCGTTTCATACATGATATTATACATGTTCCAATGCCATTCTCCCAAATCTCCCCACCCTCTCCCTCTCCCACAGAGTCCATATGACTGATCTATACATCAGTGTCTCTTTTGCTGTCTCTTGTTTCTTGAGGTAGGATTGTATTGCTATAGACTTTCCTCTTAGAATTGCTTTTGCTGCATCCCATAGGTTTTGAGTTGTGTTTTCATTGTCATTTGTTTCTAGAAATTTTTTGATTTCCCTTTTGATTTCTTCAGTAACCTGTTTGTTATTTAGAAATGTGTTGTTTAAACTCCATGTGTTTGTGTTTCTTACAGTTTTTTCCTTGTAATTATATCTAGTCTCATGGCATTGTGGTTAGAGAAGATGCTTGATACGATTTCAATTTTCTTAAATTTGCTGAGGTTTGATTTGTGACCTGAGATGTGGTCTATCCTGGAGAATGTTCCTTGTGCACTTGAGCAGAAGGTGTATTTTTCTGCATCTGGATGGAATGTCTTGAAGATATCAAAGAGATCCATCTCATCTAATGTATCTTTTAAACTTGTGTTTCCTTATTAATTTTCTGTTCTGATGATCTTTCCATTGGTGTGAGTGGGTATTAAAGTCTCCTACTATTACTGTGTTACTGTCAATTTCTCCTTTTATGTCTGTTAGTGTTTGTCTTATGTATTGAGATGTTCCTATATGGGGTGCACAGATATTTACAAATGTTATGTCTTCCTCTTGGGTTGATCCCTTGATCATTATGTAGTGTTCTTCCTTTTCTCTTGTAATCTTCTTTATTTTAAGGTCTATTTTGTCTGATACGAGGATTGTTACTCCAGCTTTCTTTTGCTTTCCATTTGCATGGAATATATTTTTCCATCCTCTCACAGTCTATCTGTTTCTTTAGGTCTGAAGTGGGTTTCTTGTAGACAGCATATATATGGGTCTTGTTTTTGTATCCATTCAGCCAGTCTGTGTCTTTGGTTGGAGCATTTAATCCATTTACATTTAAAATAATTATTGATAAATATGTTCCTATTGTCATTTCCTTAATTGTTTGGGGTTGATTTTGTAGATCTTTTTGCTTCTCTTGTATTTCTACTATGTAAGTCCCTTTAACTTTGTTGTAAAGCTGATTTGGTGGTACTGAATTCTCTTAATTTTTGCTTGTCTGAAAAGCTTTTTATTTATCCTTCAATTTGAATGAGATCCTTGCTTGTTACAGTAATCTTGGTTGTAGATTTTTCCCTTTGAGTACTTTAAATATATCCTGCCATTCCCTTCTGGACTTCAGCATTTCTGCTGAAAGATTGGCTGTTTCCCTTGTATGTTACTTGTTGCTTTTCACTTGCTGATTTTAATATTCTTTCTTTGTATTTAGTCTTTTTAGTTGGATTGGTATGTGCCTTGGCATGTTTCTCCTTGGGTTTATCCTGTATGGGACTCTGTGCCTCTTGGACTTGATTGACTATTTCCTTTTCCAGGTAGGCGAGAATTTTCAACTATAATCTCTTCAAAAATTTTCTCATACCTTATCTTTTTCTCTTCTTCTTCTGGGACCCCTATAATTCGAATGTTGGTGCGTTTGATATTATCCCAGAGGTCTCTGAGACTATCCTCAGTTCTTTTCATTCTTTTTACTTTATTCTGGTCTTCAGAAGTTCTTTCCACCATTTTATCTTCCAGCCCACTGATTCGTTCTTCTGCTTCAGATATTATGTTATTGATTCTTTCCAGAGTATTTTTAAATTTCAGTAATTGTGTTGTTTGTCTGTTTGTCTATTGTTTAATTCTTCTAGGTCTTTGTTAATTGATTCTTGCATTTTCTCCATTTTGTTTTCAAGGTTTTTGATCATCTTTACTATCATTATTCTAGATTCTTTTTCAGGTAGTTTGCCTATTTCCTCTTCATTTATTTGTACTTCCGTGTGTTCTCTTTGGTGGGAACCATAGACACAGAATCTGCCTAGTTAATCATGTGGATTTAATCTGCAACTTATAGAGCTGGTGGGAAGGTTTTGGGTCTTCTTCCTTAGCCACATGCCTCTGGGTTTCAATTGTGGCTTTATTTCCACCTTTGCATGTGTATCATTCACTGGGGCTTGCTCCTGAGGCTGCCCTGGAGGACTTGGGTTTGCCCCTGTGAGGGCCAGATATGGAGGCAGTGTAGCTGCTTGGGTTGCAGGTGTTCTGGCAGCACCAGGTACTCAGGGAAGTTGGTGGCTAGGGCAGCAGGAAATATAGTGCTCTAGAAGGGTATGGCAACCAGTATTGGCCAATACACTCCAGTATTCTTGCCTGGAGAACTCCCTTGGCAGAGAAGCCTGGCAGGCTACAGTCTACAGGGTCGTAAATTGTTGGACACGACTGAAGCAACCCTGCATGAATAGACACAAGACTTTTTTTTTTTTTGCCTGTGGCAGCTCTGCCTCAATGAGATTTGAGCCTGAAGGTGGCACAGCTGCTTAGCTTGTGGGGACCCTGGTGGTGCAAAGTGTGCAGGGACACGGACTATCTCTGCAGAAGTAGTTATGGCCCTATCAGAGATTTTTGAACCTCTTGTAGCTGGCGTTCAGAAGGCCTCTTTGGCCAGTCTTTCTCTGTAGCTCCGTTCATTCAGGCACTTAGAGGGCTCCCTTCCCTGGGATCCTTCTCTGTTATTCAGCGCATCAGATACATAAAGGGGCCGCTCTGACTGGGGTCGTACTCTGTAGATCGGCATGTCAGGGACTTAAAGGGGCACCCTGGGTGGGGTCCTACTCTCTAGTTCAGCTGCTTCAGGTGTTTAACGGGCCAGTCTCTCTACTGTTCAGCTGCCCATGCGGGCGTGTGGGGAGAGATAGGATATGGTGATGGCTCCACCCACTGTGCGTGACTCAGCAGGATCCTCTTGCTTCCATGGCTGCCCGGCTTTCCTCCACAGGCATTTCTCACCAGGATCTTTTCCCTCCTATCCCTTTGATCTGTCTCTCTGCAATCAACAACAGCCCCCGCCCTAGGATTGCTCCACAATGCCTAAACTGCAGTTCCCAATTGCTGCACCTTCCAGGGGATCTGCGTCCCTCTCTGGGGTATGTAATGCTGCGGCCAGGATTATCTGATTCTCATTCCATTTAGGCTGCCACAGATCTGCTGTTTCACTCTCAGACTTAAATGTTTCTCCTCTGACTCAGACAATTACCCTGATGTGGGGATTGGACCCCTGCTTCAGTTCCCTCACCTGCTGAGGGCAGCTCCAGTCCTAACTAACACTCCTATTTTTTCCCTGTAGTTCCTTCATCCCACTGAGTTTTGCGTGGTTCTATATATTCTTTTCCGCTTGTCAGGTACTCCTGCCTGCTCTCAGCTGGTGATCCGTATGCACTTCCGGGTCTGAAGGTGTATTCCTGATGTATCCATGGAGAGAGATATACTCCACGTCCACCTTCTCCTCCGCCATCTTGTTCTCTCCTCAGTTCCTTTCTTGAGAGAAGAAAGGCTTCTCTCTGAGAGATTTTGCAGAGCCTGCACTTTCGTAAGGGCCTTTTGGAAGTCGCAAGCCTGGATTCCTGGGTCTCTCACAGGAGCTCAGAAATAGTGCATCCAGATCATGAGTCATTCCTGTCACTCAGTTACACCAAGTCTTGATACCTTGCTGAAAAGATTTTCTCAAATAGTTTTTCTTCTTCAAGAATGTCTCATACATTCTCGACACATTGTTTTAATACAATGAATTATAGAATTATAGAATTCTTTGCCAATTTTCACACATTAAAAAAATTGTGGAATTTTTATTGAAATTACATTGAATCTTTAAATCAGTTTGTAAATAAGTGGTATTGTTGTAATATTGTTTTTTAATTTATGAGAAAGGCCTTATTTCTATTTATTTAAATAGTCATTAACTCCTTCAATAAAGTCTTACATTTGTGTATAGACATCTTTTAAATATCTTGTTAGATGTATTTCTATGTATATGGTTGGTACTGTTGCAAATAAAATGAGAAATGTCTCTTTCTATATTTGGGGAGAGTTTTTGCAGGGTCAGTGTTAATTTTTCTATAAATATTTACTAGAATTCATTGGGAAACTTCTCAGTGCCAAGAGGTTTCTTTTAGAAAAAGCTTTAAATAAAGATAAAAAAATTAATAGTTATTCAAGTTTTCTATTTGTGTGTGTGTGTCAATTTGAGAAGTTGTCTTTTCAAGAACTTTTCTATTTCACCTTAAATTTTCAAATTTATTAACATGGGATTTTCCATGATATATTACTATAATGTTTTAATACATTGTAGGGTCTCTAGTGATATCAGTTTAATTTGACATTGGTAATTGGTGAATTCTTTCCCACAAACATGTTCCTGTGCATGTACACACACACACACAAACACACACCTATCACACCAGGGGTTCCCAGTTTTAATTTTAATTTTTGGAGCGGTAACTTAATTCCTGATTATTCCTCTTCATTGTATGTTTTAAACTATTTTATTAAATCAGCCCTTTTCTATTTCCTATCTTCTACTTTTTAAAAATTTAATTGGACATTTTTCTCCATTTCCCTTGATGGATATTCATTTATTTATTTATTTTTTTGTTCTACTTCTCTTTATTTTCAATTACATTATCTCTTTAGTTACAACCATTTTTAATGTTAATTATCATTCAGGTTAAAATAATTTCTAATTTTCATTATGACTTCTTTGATACATAGCTTATTCAAAAGTGTGCTGTTTAATTTTTAAGTATTTGAGATTCAAAAATTCTCTTTATGCTATTTATTTGTAGCTAAATTCCACTGTGATCAGAAAGCATAATCATTTAATTTCAGTTGTTAATAGCTGTTGAGACCTGCTTCATGGTCCAGTATGTGAAATAGTTTTGTAATGCTCCATGTGTATTTTCAATTATGAACACAGCTCAGTTTTTGCTTTATGCATATATTTCTTTACAGCTCTTTACAGTTCAGTTTTTGCTTTATCTATCTATTAATATAGTTACGTAGTATGGCTAAGCAGGAAAGAATCCAGCTACAATGCAGGAGACATGGGTTCAATCCCCAGGTCAGGAAAATCCCCAGGAGAAGAAAATGGCAATGTGCTCCAGTATTCTTGCCTGGGAAAACCCATGGAGGGGCCTGGCAAGCTATAGTCTATAGGGTTATAAAAGATGGACAAAGCTTAGCAACTAAACCACTACCATCACATAGTACATAACTTTTAGAATTACTATATTCTTTAATTTAAACCTTTTATTTATTATTATTTGAAGTGTTCTTTTTGTCTGAAATAATGCTGTTTTCCTTAAAGGCCATGTTATCTGACATTAATATGTATACACCGGCTTCTTTTAAATTAGTTCTTATGTGTTTAATTTTCCCTTCATTTCAGTTTCAGTGTTCTTATATTTTATATTGATCTCTGATAAGCATCATGGAATTAGATTTTGTTTATTTTTAATTAAGTCTGATTCTTATTTACTTTTTAACATGCCACAATTTGGCTTTCATATCACAACATTGAATTACCTCAACCTAATGACCTGCACGGAGAAGGCGATGGCACCCCACTCCAGTACTCTTGCCTGGAAAATCCCAGGGACGGGGGAGCCTGGTGGGCTGCCGTCTACGGGGTTGCACAGAGTCGGACACGACTGAGCGACTTCACTTTGGCTTTTCACTTTCATGCATTGGAGAAGGAAGTGGCAACCCACTCCAGTGTTCTTGCCTGGAGAATCCCAGGGACGGGGGAGCCTGGTGGGCTGCCGTCTCTGGGGTTGCACAGAGTCGGACACGACTGAAGTGACTTAGCAGCAGCAGCAGCAACAATGACCTGCATGTCACCTAATCTAAAACATGCTCTCCAGTTCATAGATTTCTCTTCATCTATTTAATTGATACTACAGACCACTTATTGTATCTTGAAATTTCCTCCTTTTGGGTTTCAGATACACCATATTCCTGTGGTTCTTCTCTATACCTTCAATGGATCTTCCAGCAGTTCTTAGGGTCCTTGGGACCATCCTTCAAACAATGTTATTTTCTAAGTGTTCTGTTTTTAGTTCATTGCTCTTCTCACCCCATTGCTCTGCTATGGGGTGTTTATATTGTGCTCATTATCTTCTGCTTGATGCTGGCAAATCCCAAATATATATCTTTATAGAATTTATTTTCCTTAATACCTTTTCAGCTATAAGTACTATATGGGAAGTTTTATTCTAGACATACCTCTCATTCAGTGCATGTAGATTTAGATCTGCCAGGAGGCCTTAGTTTTCTGAACTTTTTCCTTACCTGTGTTGGATAATATTTTTATTTTGTGTTTTCTTTGGAAGTGCACACATCTCTGTCTTTTGACTTATGCTTCTACTAGATTACAACTTCCTCTAAATATCAAGGTAACACTTGTCTGATCTCCCCATAGGTGTTGTCTCTATATTTAAATAGAAATATTTTATCTTGTTCTATTTTTTTTTCTTACTGTTCTTAGAGTGAGTGCATTTATCTCAAATGGACAAATAGTTCATGTGAATAAAAGGAAAATATTTGACCTCATTTAAATTCTAGGCCTGGGATTCCAGGTGGTCACAATTGTTGCTATGGGAAATTTTGCCCTAGAACTTAAAAAAAAGGTTTAACAGGGCCCACATTTGTCATCAACTTTCATTAAAAAATCACAAGTTTTCTGCTATCTGAAACATTTGGCCTATTTTTAAGCCAAACATCTGGTGCACTGTAGGTATTTTTATTTATGTAAATGATCTAAAATTATTGTTTTATGCATATTTTCAGGATAAAACATAAAAATTTCCCCTGATCTTAATAATACAGTGTTGTAGCCTGATGACTTTTGATAATTAAATTGATTAAATCTCCTAATCATTCTTTTAGATATCCTTTTGCTGTTGCTTCAAACAAATCTCTATTAAGAAGGAAAGCTCTTATTAATTACCATTGAATACTGAGAAAATGTTCTAAGGCATTTATGTTTTTGTTAACCAGACCATTGTCCAAACTTCCTTTCAGCTAAAATGAACTATACTAGAGTTGGGACTTGTTTTAATGACCATCAGATCAGATCAGATCAGTCGCTCAGTCGTGTCCGACTCTTTGCGACCCCATGAATCACAGCACGCCAGGCCTCCCTGTCCATCACCAACTCCCGGAGTTCACTGAGACTCACGTCCATCGAGTCAGTGATGCCATCCAGCCATCTCATCCTCTGTCGTCCCCTTCTCCTCCTGCCCCCAACCCCTCCCATAGTAGCTCCCAATAACTAGAATGCTCTCTGCTATACATTGGTAAAAGCTTGTAAAAAGGAATGAGTAATAGCTTTCCAAGAAAAACAAAAGTAATACCAATATTACAAAGATCTTAAGCTGTCTGTTTACCTAGAGGTTTAACATAAAATTTTATTTTTACTTTTGCTGTATCGATTAGACTAGGTTGATGAGGGAAATGGAAAGAGAAAGATAATATTTTAGATAGCTTCATATTGTCAGTTCCCCATCAGATAAGGATGCTAATATTGGCTATTAGTTTCTTGAGATAAAGAATGAGATTATGCTCTATTAAATTAAAATGTGAAAATATGACCTTTTTTTGACAAGTGATCTGAGAATTTCAACCTGGCTGACTGTATGTCTGTAGTATTGGGTTAAGGATGAAGGATGATTAAGCAAGTCTTTGTGAATAGTGTTAGATGACTTTATCATGGCCCTTTGTATCCCTAGAGGGTCATATTCACAGTATTAACAGAAAACTTATAGTGTTTGTCACCTCCTAAACCTATTTTAAATTCTTTTTATATCCTTTGCTAGTTGAGTAAGACTTACCAACTTACATAACCTCTTTGCAGAGCTGCTAAAAAATTTTGGGTAGATAAGATTAATCTCAAATGGCTTTGAGGTGATGCACAACAAATGTGGACCTCCCAAATTATATAATCAATAAATATTTGTGGTAAAGTATGTAACTGGGAATTCTCCCAGTGAAATTGTGTTCCCAAGTGCTTTGTTGCTATGTATATATGTAAGCTTCATGTTTGATTATGACATCAAGAATTGATATCTGCATATCATGCAGACAATGTAAATAAATATTTTACTGACATTTTATCAGGTCCTCATTTCATGTAAAACTAACCTTCTACTACTAACTTCTGTTTATATATTTTCTTTTTGTTAGTGGAAGCCTAAAAATGCAAAAATATTGAATTTATACATTAAAATAATATGATTAAAGATAATGAAGTTACTATAGAGTTATTTTTCAGGCAGAATCATTCCAAATAGATTGCAAAGGGAAATGAGTACAAGAAGAAAATGAGAACAAGGAAGTAAGAGTCAAAAGGGCACCTAGTATGTTTTATCAGTATTCATATGTTCAATGTCCTGATTTATTTCTAATAGAAAAAGTACAAAAGGACTTATATGTCCTATTCTACTGTTTTGTAGATAATTCTATACATTGGTGTGTGGACTTGAAATCTGGATGGGTATGGTTTGCATGAGAAATGCTAGAATAAGTCTCCTTTGTTAGTATGTTTAACAACCTTAAAATGGGCTCTGACATCTCAGCCCTTGTTCAAAAAGGCTAAGAACCATGCTGTAAAGAAGAAATCCTGAAGAAGTTCCATATGTCTGTGAGTGGGAGGAAGCACTTTTATTAGTAAACAGAACTTTAGCCTCCTGGTCCCATTTCCCCAGCAGTCAATTCACTTAGAAAAATAAAATGTCATTTAATTGGCAGGAAAATTGCTTAAATTCTGTGTGACAAACTCCAAGAAATTCATTCTGTTGATGGAAAAGCAAAGAGAAAAGGATATAAATTAAATGTTCATTAAAAGGATGATTAAAATGTAATAATATACAAAATTCATCTAGCTCCATGGTAATTGACACAAAATTATATAAATTTGGGATATGTAATCACAATCAAACTAATCTTATAAATGTAAAAAAATACATTGCTTAAAATTGATGCTTAGGTTCCATTGTGTTGACAGCTATCTACTGACTGTAGAGAACGCTAATTTGATAGGAATGACTTGCATTTAAAAGTCAGTTCAGATTTTAGGTTAATTGGCATCCACTTAACTTGTGAAGTCTACCTTGTTAAATATAAATTAAAAAAAAATTAATGCCAATAGAAGTGAGAAAACCATTTGACACAAGGCAGCAATTAACAATATAAAACCAAATCCAAGATTTTAGAGGTTGGTAAAGATGCAGACTCCTTTACTTGCCCTTGAATTTACAAATCAATCATATGTCAAAATGAAATGTAGGAAAATAACCTGCCAAATAGAATAAGAGGGAAATCAGAAAATCCAGGAGAAATGGAAGTACAAAGATTAATGTAGAAATCAATGAAATAAATGATGAAAAAAATCCAGATACCCTCAAAAACATTCTGTACTTCTTTGTAGTCTAATACTCGAATTTATTACTATTTAGCTACTATGAAGACTTTTTCATTTTTTATGAAACAGGCTTTTGCTAATATTGTTATGGTACAAAGTTAAGGATATCCTAGCCTAGAGGATGAGGTTAGAGAAAAGCTAACTGTTAGTGAAAAGCTTACTATTTTGTAATAACATGACTCTTCCCTCCCTCTTTATTTTTTGGGTCTTCCATATTTCAACTCAACATAAGTTCATTCATGGTCTCTTGCAATTGGAGCACTGAAGTGTTACAGGGGATATCTATCTCCTAATTCAACTGTTTATAAGTTGACATTTTTTCTCAAGGACAAATAGAGACAAATGTAACCAAGATTAAATCAGGAGAGAGGGTCTGGAGCCAAGACTATCAAGCCATTGGCTGAGGGCATCTGAGGGAACACAGAATAATAAGATATAGAAAGCAGATGGAGTTTAGAGATCCAAAAGTGATGGGGTTTTTGTTCATTTTGATGTTGCCTTAGGGCCATGAGGTTGGGATAGGTTAAAGAGGTTGTGAAATGGACAGATTTGAGATTAGTAAGACACAGTTCTTGCCCCTGAGAAACTCCCAGTGTAAAGGTGGATATGTGATTATCCTTGTCTTGCTTTGTTCAGACTTCAGTCAGCTTGAGGATAGATCCTAGCTCAGAAGCTTGCTCAATCTGACTCTGGGCAATTTTTTTGAAGTTTCTGTCATCAGTTTCCTCATAGTTGAAATGGCAAAGATGGTAATTGAGGGTCTGTGTGTTAGTTAGTCTTGTCGGACTCTTTGTGACCCCGTGGACTGTATAGCCCTCCAGGCTCCTCTGTCCATAGGGTTCTCCAGGCAAGAGTAGGTTGCCAGTTCCTCCTCCAGGGAATTGAGAGTCTAGGAGCACACACACATGAAAAAAACTATCTTGTAGGATCCAGAAAAAAATGAGAACAAAACACTGAAAACACAATTTCAGCTTGAAAAAAACAGCCTGGAAAAATACATTAAATGATAATATCAAAGCATAAATATAACAGAGAAAAGTAAAGTATTCAATATTAACATCTCTGAGAAGTTTCCAGATTCAAGGGGAAAAAAGACACATCAAAAAAGGAATGAGAATGAAGCTTGCATAAGAGTTCTCATTGGCAACAAGGCAATATTGCAGCTGTAGGTGTTGAGGGTGGGGTCAGTGTCACCGAAAGCACTGAGGGAAACTTATTTTCAAATTAAAATTTTGTACACAGCCAGAAAGTTAGTCAAATGTGATAGCAAAGGCATTCTCAGATATAAAATTACTTCTCACATATCCTTTTATATTAAGGAGTTTCTCTAGGAAAAGTAAGAGAAGAAATCAAGAAATAGAAATTTTTCTTGAAATAGAAAAGAAAGGGTATAGACGAAAAACAAGCAATCAAGAAATGACTTCGGGGAAGCAGAGTGGGAAAAGTTTTAAAAAAAGAAATAAAATACAAGAGTGGATATGCATCTATATATCTATTTCTATATATGTATCTTGTATATATACTCTGATTTAAGAAGATAAAACATAATTAGAGTAATATAAGCAGGAAAAGATCATGGCATCTGGTCCCATCACTTCATGGCAAATAGATGGGGAAACAGTGGAAACAGTGACTGACTTTATTTTTCTGGGCTCCAAAATCATTGCAGATGGTGATTGCAGCCATGAAATTAAAAGACTCTTACTACTTGGAAGGAAAGTTATGACCAACCTAGACAGCATATTAAAAAGCAGAGACATTAAAGGTCAACAAAGGTCCGTTTAGTCAAGGCTGTGGTTTTTCCAGTGGTCGTGTATGGATGTGAGAGTTGGACTATGAAGAAAGCTCAGTGCAGATGAATTGATGCTTTTGAACTGTGGTGTTGGAGAAGAATCTTAAGAGTCCCTTGGACTGTAAGGAGATCCAACCAGTCCATCCTAAAGGAGATCAGTCCTGGATGTTCGTTGGAAGAACTGATGTTGAAGCTGAAACTCCAATACTTGGCCACCTGATGTGAAGAGCTGACTCATTGGAAAAGACCCTGATGCTGGGAAAGATTGAGGTCAGGAGGAGAAGGGGATGACAGAGGATGAGATGGTTGGATGGCATCACCGACTCAATGGCCATGGTTTTGGGTGGACTCCAGGAGTTGGTGATGGACAGGGAGGCCTGGTGTGCTGTGGTTCATGGAGTCGCAAAGAGTAGGACATGACTGAGCGACTGAATTGAACTGAACTGAACTCAAGCAGGAAAAATATTTGGTAAGATATAAACCAATTTTTGATAAAATATTTTTATTAAACTGGGATAAGAATAAAAAATTTTAACATAGGACATCTCCCAACAACTGTATACATATGGTTCATAATAATGGGAAACACTATAGAGATTTCCTTTAAAGTCATGACAAAGGCAGTAAAATTCAGAGTGATCTCTTTATCAGGACATAACCAGTGAAGGAAAAAGGGAAAAGGACTATAAACATAAGAAAGTAAAGCATTTTATTATTTGCTGCTAATTTGACCATATTCTAAACAAAACCCCAAAATATGCAAGTAGATTATTAGAACTAATAATTACACAGAAGCCAAGGCCATGAGGCAGTATACACAGGAGCTGGAAGGGAAAAGTAATAGAAACAAACACAGGAAGTACAAAATCTTAATTCACTTCTTTCATTACATATCAGATTGAATAGACAAGTAGGATAAAAGGATTTGTATCTTGTAATTAATATGGTTCCCAGAATTATTATATTAAATTCTGCACTCTGAAATACAGAATACACATTATAATTCCCATGGACCCATTATAAAAAACTACCATACATTATGCCATGTGGAAAACCTTAATATGTTTTAGAAAAATATGGAAGACAACTGTCTTAGTCATTAAGGGCTGCTATAGGAATACACCACAGAGTGGCTTAAAAACATATTTCTCGCAGTTCTAGATGCTGAGAGGTCAAGATTAAGGTGCAAGCTAATTAAGCATCTGGTGTGAGCCCATCTCCTGGCTTGCAGATAGCTGCCTTCTCTCTGTGCCCTCATATGGCGAGGAGAGAGATAAAGAGAGCATAGTTTCCCCAGTCTCTTCTTACTTATAAGGTCGTGTTATGACAACACTACCCTCACAACCTTATCTAAACCTAAATGACAACCAAAGGCCCCACTCCAAACACTACTTGCCATACCCAGCTTGGATAGCCTTTCACTCAAATATTATTTAAAGGAGGTTTACATTTTCCCATGTTTAAGTAAGTGTTTCAATGTTTGCTATTAAATTTTAGTTTTATTGCATTGTTTTCAGAGAATTGCTATTATTGTGGACTGAATGTTTGTATCCAAAATTCATATGTTGAGGCCCCAACTCGCAATGTGATAATGTTTGAATTTGCTTGTAAGTTCAGAAATAAATGTTGGAGGGACGAACAAGAAACAAAAATAATGACTATCTGAGCACAGGAAAGGCAAGAAAATGTTTGCTTGGGTGTTAAGTAGAGCTAAGGAGATAGTCACTTAAATGTGTAAATCATGTAAGTGTAATACTTGCTCAAAAAAGTTGTTGGAAACCAAATACAGCAATATACCTGTGATAAATGTTATAACTGAGGTGTACCAAGTGCCAGGGAAATGGTGATGAGGGAATACTCAATTACTTCTAGCTGGTAGGAAACCTTAATAGTATTGCTATTGAGTCTAGAAAGTTGAGTAGAAATCCTCCAAGGAAACAGGAGGCTCAGTGGGAAAAAATCCTCCTGCCAATGCAGGAGGCTCAGGAGATGTGGGTTCAATCCCTGGGTTGGAAATATCCCCTGTTGGAGGAAATGGCAACCCACTCCAGTATTCTTGCCTTGGAAATCCCATTTACAGAGGAGCCTTGTGGGCTACAATCCATGGGGTCAAAAAGAGTTGGACACTACTGAGCACACATGTAAGGAAACAGGATGGCAGGAGTGAAAATGCATTGCAGTCATTCAAGCTGAATCAACCTTACGTAGGTATTTCTGGGTTCATGGAACCTGAATGTTTTCCAACATGACTCTGCCAACAAGTCCTGGTGAGTAAGAGGTCTTCAGTCTCCTCAGCATGAAGCATATAGAAACTCTTCCTGGCTTTAGAAGTATCAGTCTTCTATGAGTGTATCTTTTATTCTTGTGAAATGAATAAAAATAAGACAAGATTTGGGGAAAATGCTACATCTTTATGTAGAAATTATAAAATAAGTGCATCAGGTCAAATTTTGTCTACAGAATTAATAAGGTAAATTACTTGTTAGCATGAATGCGCTGAGTTATTTTCCCACGGGTGTGATAAATTTAAGGATGAGCAATCTTTATTTTGGTTTGCCTGGTGGCTCAGTGGTAAAGAATCTGCCTGCAATACAGGAGCCAAAGGAGATGTGAGTTCAGTCCCTGGGTCAGGAAGATCCCCTGGAGGAGGGCATAGCCACCCACTCCATTATTCTTGCTGGAGAATCCCATGGACAGAGGAGCCTGGTGGGCTACAATCCATAGGGTCGCAAAGAGTCGGACACCACTGAAGCAACTTAACACAATCTTTATTTCCCCTCTCAATCTCCTTTGTATGGAGATTTGCCCAATGATGGCATCAATTCTAAACCATGGAATCATTTTCCACCTCATATCCTCTTTCAAATTCCACAAATGGTATCTCAGCGAATCCTACCTCTCCCCTTCTAAAATCTTATCATTCTCCCTACCTTTGCATATTCCCATTGCTACTATCTTACTTTGCTACTTCAATAGCTCCCATCCAGACCCGTCTCATCCAGATTAGTAATATCCTAAAGCATTTTCCTTTCTTAGGTTTCTTCATCTTCCCATTTGAGAACACTGTCATAGGAAATGATTGGAAAGACTGAGCATGATACCAGGCTTAAGTATTTTTCTGAAGCATTCAGTGACTCATAGAGACACTTTCTAAATTCTCTTCCACACACTTTTTCCCCTGGATTGACTGCAACACCAGTGACCAGTAATGCCTCATAAACATAGACTCTTATTTCTTAGAAATGTGTTACAATTCAAATAGATGTAGAGCTAACGTTCTCTTTGTACTTCTTATGTTGAATTTTTTTCCAAGAAAATTAACAGTATCATCAAGACTGCTGGGGTAATTTCTAGGCTATTTAAGAGAACAAATTGTTTTCAAGCATTGGTAGGCAGTGCAGAAGAATCTATTTACATTTAAATTATTTCCTAATTACAAATCATTATTAGCTATTAACTAAGAAAAGTCACTTAGAGACAACTACTAAGCAATGCTTTGTTAGACTTGTTCTAATTATGGGGACTGGAGACTAATAAAACCTAGATTAAAACTAGTTCACAATCCATATTTCTTTTCATCAATTCAAATATACCTCTCCTCATTTCCACTAAGCCAAATGCTTGGGGTTTTCTTGGACCTACAAAATATCTCGGAACAAAATAATATATATATATATAAGAGGAAGGATGATCAATTGTCTAAATTCCAGAAATCAGACCCCTCAAGCTTAATCCTTTCCCTGGATTTCTTTAAAGACTATAATCAAGGAGGTAGAACAATGCAGTCTCAGAAAAGACAGCTGCAGGGATAAGTATTTGTTTTCACTTTGAAAACACGTTTTGGGCTCCCATACAAGTCTTTCCAGAATTACACAAAGATTTCAGAACAGAAGTGAAACAATGGCCCAAATTACATTTAATTTAGCACATAGTTCTTTAAGTCTGGGCAGACAGAAATCAAACTAGATGTCTCGTCATTTAATGTAGGGTCAATGTAATGAAAAAAGGAACAAAGCTCTGCTTCATTCAATTCTGTACGGGGATAGTGTTACCCCCAATGCATTTCAGTGGAGAAAAGACATACCTCAGGTTCCACGTCATGGAAAAAAATATAGAAATGAAATAAAATTCTGGTATTGACATACATACTCCTTCCTGTGGCATGAGTCATGCTTACTTATTGGTGGAAAATGATGAGAGCTAATTATTAAAAAAAAAAAAAAAAACTTGGAGTATAGTTGCTTTACCAATGTGTTAATTTCTACTGTACAGCAGAGTCAATCAGTTATACATATACATATATTCCCTCTTTTCTGGATTTCCTTCCCATTTATGTCATCACAGAGCACTGAGTAGAGTTTCTATAGAGTAGGTTTTCATTAGTTATCTATTTTATGTGCTTGTGTGTGCTCAGTCACTTCAGTCATATCCAACTCTTTGCGACCCTATGGACTGGAGCCTGCCAGGCTCCTCTGTCCATGGGATTTTCCTGGCAAGAATACGGGAGTGGGTTGCCATGCTCTCTGCCAGGGGATCTTCCTGACCCTGGTATCGAACCTGTGTCTATTACATCTCCTGCATTGGTAGGTGGATTCTTTGCCACTGAGCCACTGGGGAAGCCCATCTATTTTATACTTAGTATCAATAGTGTATATATGTCAATCCCTATCTCCCAATTCAACCCATCCCTCCTTACCCTGAGAGCTAATTCTTTATTTAAGTGTTTTGCAAACTATGTAGTACTCTCTAAAAATAGGTGATGTCAATACTAGCTGCCAGGGGGCACTTCTAAACATATAGACCAAGAATGACAAGCTAATTGATAGGACTTGTAAATTATCTTCTCAAGTGGTTGTTTAAAGACTTGACAAAATATTTCTTTAAAAGGGAAGGCTGTTATGCGCTCTATAAACATGGTGTGTGAAAATTGTGTGCATGTCACATCCAAGATGGTATTTCTCTAATATATTTCTATAGCTTTGATGGCATGAGAGAGTAGGATGGATAAGGATGACCTCACAGAAGTAAGTGATTTCCAATGCTTAGCTTCTGTATAGAGTGGTGGGTTCACAGGTCTTTGATATATTGCTAAAATAAACATATAAATAGCACCAAGCATGGCCCAGTAAAAATCTGTCATAGATGAAGAAGTATATTCATTCAGTTCCGTTCACCTGATAGGCCCTTATAATATGTCAACAAATTATTTAAGAAGGGTACTTACTCTTATCTAATCCTGAATATTCACTGGAAGGACTGATGCTGAAGCTGAAGCTGAAGCTCCAGGACTTTGTCCACCTGATGCAATGAGCTGACTCATTAGAAAAGATCCTGATGCTGGGAAAGATTGAGGGCAGGAGGAGAAGGGCAACAGAGGATGAGATGGTTGGATGGCATCACTGACTCAATGGACATGAGTTTGAGCAAACTCCGGGAGATAGTGAAGGACAGGGAGGCCTGGCATTCTGCAGTCCATGGGGTTGCAAAGAGTCAGACACAACTGAGCCATTGAACAATAACTTCCGAATAAGCTTGATATAGTCATTAGTGTCTGTCAACTGTCAATAAAACATTTGAATATCTGGGACTCTTTGATTTCTCAATTAGAGATCCCATGCTTTTCAATGTCCCTCAAATAGACTTGTAGTTATAATAAGCTGACAATGACAAGGCCTTCACTGTGGCAACACAAGTATGAACTTATCCAATGAATATTCTAACTGTTCTGTATTTGAAGACCATAGTCTTTATTTGATTCTTCACTCTGAGAATAAAACATCCTGGGAATTGAGTCAATTTGATCAAGGAAAAGTCTTTAAGTCATGAGTTAAGCCAGTTATTTTAAGTAATTTAGCAAAACCACCAATTGAATGACCAAAGTAAAAATTCTTTTTCAATAGTTTCTGTTGACAAAGTGGGTGTTGTGCTATTTAGCCTGTTGGTGCTGCTGCTAAAGTTGCTTCAGCCGTGTCGGACTCTGTGCGACCCCATAGAGAGCAGCCCACCAGGCTCTGCCGTCACTGGGATTCTCCAGACAAGAACACTGGAGTGGGTTGCCATTTTCTTCTCCAATGCATGAAAGTGAAAAGTGAAAGCAAAGTCGCTGTCATGTCTGACTCTTAGCGACTCCCCATGGACTGCAGCCCGCCAGGCTCCTCTGTCCATGGGATTTTCCAGGCAAGAGTACTGGAGTGGGGTGCCATTGCCTTCTCAGATCGTGTTGGTGATTAACTGCCAAATACTAACACCATGCACTCATGTGCCTCTATTGTGGACCTTGTAAGGAATGGCAGGACAGAGAAGAATGTTCTCTACTACCCAGATTCTCAAAACCTCTCTGAATAGATCCTTCTTGACTTTTGGCTGCCTGATCTCGGCCACATACTCATGGCTTGTGGTTTCTATTCCCTCTTTTTTTTGGCCAAAGATCACCTAGCATCAAAAAAATGACCCTTAAATGTATAAGAAACAGGATATATTATATAGCATAGAGACTTACAGTCATTATCTTTTAATAACTTTTAATGGAGTATAATCTAGTTTAATGGAATATAATCTAGGTGTATGCTATGCTGTACACCTGAAACTAATATAAATAAAATATATGCAGTAATTATTTTTAGAAAGCAAATTAAAAAGCCTATGATCCTCAAAATAATTAGGAATCTTTTCAAGAAGTAACAAAGTTATTTTTATCTCTCATTTGTGCCAAGTGGTTGTGCAATGTCTAAAGCATTCCTGTATGTTAAATTTCATATTTTTTACAGTATGTAATCATAATCTCATTCCAACAAGTGGCCGGAGTAATGATGGAATTTTTAGGACACAGCCTATTAAAATATTGTGAAGTAGACACTGGAAGTTAGGAAGAAACATGAAACAAAAGCCAAACATAGCCTTCTGGTTGTCTGTCCTATCAGCAGGTAGAAGAGGGAGACACACTTTGACTCTTTGCCTACCCCATAGCCAAATTTAGAGGTTAGTTCTAGAGAAGGGATCCTCAGCCTTTGGGAGTCCATGCCTGATGATCTGAGGTGGAGCTGATGTAATAAAGTGCACAATAAGTATAATGTTCTTGAGGCATCCCAAACCATCCCCTACCCTGGTCTGTGGAAAAATTGTTTTCCATGAAACAGGTCTTGGGTGCCCAAAGTTTGGGGACCACTGTTCTAGAATATTCAGCTGCAACATCAAGCCCAGTGTGTCATGGGACTGAGACTTAAAAATGTCCTGCCAAGACTCTTCTGAAGGAAAAAAGCATGTTATGGTATTTCCTTTTTGGAGCTTTGTAATGCACAGACTCATTAAAGGCTCTGAGAAACCCTACAGAAAGAAACCTAAATTTTATTTATCCCAGAATTTTTTGGAACATGCTTGAAATGGAATCCTAATTCTTTTGGAACTGGAATCCTCATTTATTAAATTCCCATGACACTGCCTTTTCTTGGAGTGGATTTTGGGAAATAATGGTTTATACATAGATGATTTATATTCCTTAATAGGGTAATAAGGATGTGTGAAAAGAAGCACTCAATATGGGAAAACAGAGAAGTAAATAGCAGTCAGTGGACAGCCTACAGATGCTATTGGTGAGAGACCAATGAGTAAAAGAAGACCATTATTTTTGATGAAGAACAAATAATTGTTGTAATATGTAGACATTGACATATTGTATAAATATACGTGGAGATTTTAAGAGATTACCAGAAATGCAAGATTCTATAAATAGAGCACTTTAAAAAAATATGAAATGCTATACTCAGCCTTAAGAAAGAAATTTGCAACCATATGGATGGATTTCAAGAATATTACACAAAGTGAATCAAGTCAGATAAATGAAAGACAAATACTGTATGATTTCAATTCTGTGTGATTCTGAAAACAAACAAATAAACAAACAAACTAGTGAATATAACAAAAAGGAAATAGACACACAGACATAGAGAACAAAGTAGTGGTTACTAGTGGGGAGAGGGAAACAGGGAAGGGGCAAGACAGAAGTAGGGAGTTAAGAGGTACAACTATTATGTACAAAATAAAGCTACCAATCTATATTGTATTACAACGCAGGAAACAGAACCAATATTTTATAATAACTATAAATGGAGTATAACCTTTAAAAATAGTGAATTGCTACATTGTTCATGTGTAAATTATATAATATGTTATATCAACCAGGTGCCATGCTGTGCTTCATCACTCAGTCATGTCTGACTCTTTGTTTCCCCATGAACTGTCCCACCAGGCTCCTCTGTCCATGGGGATTCTCCAGGCAAGAATATTGGAGTGGGTTGCCATGCCCTTCTCCAGGGGATCTTCCCAACCCAGAATTGAACCCAGGTCTCCTGCATTGCAGGTGGATTCTTTAGTCTCTGAGCCACCAGGGAAGCCCACATTAACTATACCTCAGTTTAAAAATAAGAAATGGTATTCTCTATTTCTCTAGGAGGTTTGTCTAAGAATATCTTTGAAGACTTGATTCAGAGAAATACTCTCCTCTTCTGTCTTCTTTGCCATGCTGAAGTAATAACATTTCTCTTTGGGGAACCCTCACGTCCATGCTCTGAGGGTTTCATACGGTCCGCTTCTCTTGTCTCACTAACATCCTCTTTGGGCAGCGGTGGTCCATGGTAATGGATTGTGGAGCTAGCATGGTCTAGTCCCAGAAGAACTGCTGGGAACACCGAAGAGCATGTCAAGCACTTCATTTTACACTCTCTGCAAATCTTGCATATTTATGTAAGCCACTGAAGAGAATGCAAACAAAGGGGTGGATGGTTAGCATATTTTGGGGGTAGTTGTTTCTTTCCAAAGTCAGATTTAATGTCAAGGCTCTCCTTGGAATTTAGGGCAGAAATGAAATCGATGGGAAATATGTCCCGTTATGTAAATGTTATAAATATTTAACATTACAAATGCGTATCTATGAATCATAAAACAAAATGCCAAATTGGCCAAAGATTGATTTTTTTTTTCCTGAAGTATGAGGGTTGGTTAGAAGAGTTTTGAAGCAGGGAGAGAGAGAGGGTCTAAGACATGGAATGAGGCAGAGAAAGAGGGCCATTTTCTCTTTATTAATTTACACTTTTCATGAGAAGAGCATTCCAATTCTGACTCAGAGAGGGAACACTGAGAAGATTAGCCTTCCTGGAAGCAAAGCTTTGATGTGTTTAATAACAAAGGGTCTGTGTCTGCCACAGAACTGAAAATGATCCGAAGGTCTACTGCAAGGAATAACTCCCTCACAAACTTTTTGATACTGAAAGTTTGCTATCCTGAATCAAATATGTATATATATGAATATATATACATGCACATATATATAGTCATATATGTATAGTACTACAGGCTTTCATAAAACAATTCAATAATAAAATAATAGCTATAACTCACATTTTAATGACTTAGCGTAGGCAACATTGACAGATGGTGAACGCACACAGGGTGAAAATCAGGAGATCAATATAATCATACAAATGAATGCAGAGACTACTTTTTAACTCTTGCAGCTCTGATAATTTTCCTGTAGCTCTCTCTCCAAAGCAAGCTTTCAACACATCAGAGCCCAATTTCCCCTTTCTTTCAAGGCTCCTTCACTTGTGTACTTGTGTGAATTTATTCCTTGAAATTGATAAAGAAAATCTTTGTTCTCTGAAACATGTTGGTATCATGAGATAGTAAGAATGGCTGGGCTAATTGTGTTAGGATTTAAATGGTCAACTGAGCATTCCTATCAGGGAATCTCCACAATGTTTTGACATACATTGGGGTTCAAGAGTGGAGGCAGCAGTATCTGGGGTCTTAAAAGACTCTGAATGTTTTCTTTAAAGTGATGATGCTTTTGGTAATATCACGCAGGTCTGAGTAAGCAGTTTAGGAGTTATTCACACAGTGTCTTTTCTGAGATTTCGGGGCTATTTTAGCTTAAAGCTAAACTTACGAGTAAGCTGGAGATCATGATCCTTCACATATTCTCCATCCAGACAATACCTGGGATTGGTCTTCCCAAAATATTGATTGGAAATGACAATTATGGCTTCCAACTAGGATGCTACTTTCCTTTTGTCATGATTGCAGGAAGTTTCTTGTTTAGACATGTTTCTGTTTTTCTTAAGCAGGTATTTATTGCTTCATGGTTAAGAATCTACCCTGAAGAATCTTGCATTTAAGACATTAGTTCTTTTACGTAATTTGTATATGAACTGTGGGAAAGTTATGGTCCTCTTTAAACCTATTTCTCCATCTGTAAAATATGGATAAAAGTATTACCCATTTTATGGTAATTAATGAAAAGAAAAATTCACTCAAATTATTGAGCACAGGTTGGTATACAGAAAATAATTTTTAAAAATATAAGCTGTAATTGTGATCTAAACTGGACATTGAGAAAATGTGACAATAATTGTACTGGCAGAAATGAACTTGCTCTCTCATCAACTTGAGCTGAATCCAGTTCTTTACCCACTACTAAGGTCACAAGCTCCTATAAAAGGAAGGAGATAAACAAGAAACTTTCAACTGCTCTCTGTCCAAGGGTCACAAATACTGTCTCTATTATTATGTACAATAAGAGAAATGTCATTGATTTACTCAAGATTGCTGACCAATAATTTCAGATTATGTATAAATCAGGCATAATGTACACATTATTGAACTAAAAAGTTATATAAAAGTTGCTCTATTCCTAATGATTTCACTTCTTTTTACATAAACAAAATGAAAAGTAGACATTTCAAAGACTAGATGTATATTTTATCAAATTGCAAAATCATTTTGCATTACTCCAGAGTAAAGCCATTCTTTTCATAGTTCTTTGCTGACAGGTTGACACACACAAAGACCATCATGACACCTACATTCTCTATAGTATTTTCCCTTATAAGTGGCCCATCAAATATTTCTGTAATGCTTAACTGGGTATTTTAAAGAAATGGATTATTTCAAATTTACTTCATTTAGTGCTTGTTGTCATATATTGCACAAGTTATAGCTGTAAAGAAACTAGTTTTATGACAATATAAGCAAGCAAACAAAAGAAGGATTAAAACCACTGTGAAAACTCAACACTTGTCTCCTAATTCTTTACAGTTGCAAACCTGAATGCCTTGGTTTCCCTTGATGGCACTTAACTGAGTTATGTGTATATAGTAGAGGTCCCTCTCCATGTAAATCTGAATGGCTAGGAAGGGGAGACTCAGAACTCTGCCCTCAGAAAGTCAGAATATTGTTTTATGGAATCCGATCTGCTACTAGAAATCAAATCTCATATATGAATTTTGGCCACCATGGAATTCTATAACTTCTTAACCATGCTCTTCTTTTCCTTTTGAAAGCCTGGACAACATTGTACAGTTGAAGGAATGAGCTACCCCCACAATGCCCTTCGTTCAGCTTCATCTTCTACCCTTCCCCATGTGTATGTCATCACAGCCCCTGGCTACTTTCTGGGATGCTGGGGAGAGAGAACGCCTGGACTGCGGGAATTGTACCAAAGCCACTGAGGTCACTTTATAAACAGACTGTGTTTAAAGGAGGTTTGAAGAGCTCTGAGGAAATGTGAAACCCACTGAGGCTCTGCCCAGGGAAAGGACACCCCCACTCCCTAATTCTCTCTTGCTCAATCCATGGAAAAAGACTCAATTAGACAAGTTGCTGAGTTTAAGGTCAAATTGAAATTCTTTTCCCACCTCTCTTCATTTTTTCCAAGCCAAACATTTCACTGGCTCTAATGCAGAAAGCATAGCAGTTTATCCTTACTTGCCCTAGAAACCCTGTTATTTTCAACTTAAATAACCACTCTCTGGCTTGGAGCTTTTAACCTGCTACCAAGTGAGGTTTCACTGGGTTTGCTCTCCTCTGATTTGTCTCAATTTGTATCATTTTAATTTATAGATACATAAGCCAATGCTTTGAATTTTGCTTATCTACACATAACCAGCCATCATACTCCACCTATAAGATTTCTCTCCCACTAAAACCTCAGTTTTCACCTACACTTTATAGCAGAGGTTCAGTAACATGCATGTTAAGTTGCTTCAGTCATATCTGACTCTTTGGACCCCATGGATGGTTGCCCACCAGGCCCCTCTGTCCGTGGGATTCTCCAGGCAAGAATACTGGAGTGGGTTGCCATGCCTATGCCCTCCTCCAGGGGATCTTCCTGACCCAGGGATCACATCTCTTACGGCAGGCGGGTTCTTTACCCCTAGTGCCACCTGGGAAGCCCCAGCAGAAGTCCTCTAAAGATGGTCCCAATTCTGTTATCTTTCATTTTCTCTTCAACCTATTCTGACTAGGTCTTTGCACAGATTAATTCTCACTCGTGTAAAAAAGTCACCAATGATTTCCACCAATGAAATCTACAAGGCCATCAAGTGTAAACTGTATACCTATGAAATTTCTAGAAGAAACAGAGAAGGAGTCTTCTGTGAACTTGGATTAGTTAGGCAGAGAGTTTTTTGATATGACTGGAAAAGCCTAATTCATGGGGGAAAAAAAATGATCTTTTGGACTTTTTCAAAGTTTGAAACTTCTGCTCTCTGAAAAGCACTGTTAAGAGAATGAAAAGACAAGCCACAGACTGGGAGAAAATATTTGCAAAGCACATATCTGATAAAAGTCTGGTATGCAGAATACCTAAAGAGCATTCATAACTCAATAGTAAGGCAACACAATGTGATTAAGAAATGGACAAATGATTTGAACAGATAGTTCATTGAAGAGGACAATAGGGATGGCAGATAAGTACCTGAAAATGTGCTTAGTATCAGACATTAGAGAAATGAAAATTAAAACTACAATGATATATTACCTTTTAGAATGGCTAAAATTAAAAGAAAGGAAAAAAAAATAACTATGGAGCAAGTAGAACTGTCATTTATTGTTTGTAGGAATGAAAAAATGGTTCAATGACTTTGGAAAACAGTTTAGATGTTTTTTTAAAGAGTTAACCATGCAATTACCATATGGCTCAACATTCAGCTTCCTTAGTATTTACCGAAATGAAATAAAAACCTCAAGACACACTCACAAAAAAACTCTGTGAATGTTTATAGCAGATTTATTGGTAATCTCCAAAAACTGAAACCAACACTCAACAGGAAAATGGGTAAACAAATTTTGGCTTATGGATACAATGGAATACATCTCAGCAGTAAGTGGATTAGAACTACTGATCTTGTAACAATTAGGATGAATCTCAAATGTTTTATGCTAAATGAAAGCAGCCAGATTTAGAGAGCCACATGCTGTATAATCCCATATATATGTCATGCTTGCAAAATAGAGGGGCAGAAAACATATCTATAGCAGAGGATGTGGAAGGTGTTTACTTCAAAGAGGCACTAAGAATATTGGGTTCTGATGAAAAGTTCTGGGTCCTAATTAGGGTAGTGGTAACACACCTGTATTTGTTTTTCAAGACTTACAGAAATGTGCACTGGAAAGGATGACTTTTTTCCTATACTTATACTTTATTTTTAAAAATAAGAAAAAAATTCCATGGACAATTACTTCATAAACATCTATAAGAACTTGATTACCATTCATAAATAATACAGTGGTCAATTCTAAGTTCACCCCTTATCTGACCTTTCAGTGCACTTAACAAAGGTGAACTCTTCCTCCCTTCATGATTCTTTTTTCAGTTTAGCTTCGGATAACACACTTCTCTTATGTTCCTTCTACATCACTGGCCACTCCTGCACAAGCCCATTTGGTGGCCTTTTCTCCCTTCAACTGGGACCACTGTCCTTCTGCTCCAGACCCACTGGTTTCCTTGTTCTTCATCAACAAAGACCAAATACCTTCCCTCCTCAGGGCCTTTTTCATTTGCTTGTCCATTAGCAAAGAACACAATTCTTTGCAAAAGTCATTTTCTATTTTCAGGTTTTTATTCAACTCTTATTCTGATGGAGGTCTTACTTACCTAAAATAGCTGCTCCCTTCACATCGTTTTTCTATAATTACTTTTACTGAATATCCTGGGTTTTCATAGCGCTTATCTGGAATTATCTTTGTTTTTTGTCTCCCATAGGGACACACACATTTCATGAGAGCTGTGGCTTTACCTGGCTCTTTGCTGTATATCTGATGCATGTGACAAGGCCCACACAACAGACTCTCAGTAAACACACAAATGTACATACACATACACAAATATATTCTTTCTCTTTCTCTTACATACACAATCTTTCCTATACTACTTGCTATAAAATTCACCCCTGCCCCTTCACTAATCCTAAAGTAAATTAATAACACATTGAACTTTATGAAATTGTGAAATTGTCACTGTTTGATCATTTTGAAACTACATAATGGTAACTCCATACGGTTCAAATTAGCACCATTGTATTAAAAACTAAAACTAAAATGTGTGAATGCACCAATGATATTAATTAAAATAATATAGGTATTTGATAGGAAAGGTCAAATGTCTTGAACAGAATAGTATTACTTATAAGCGAAACTTAGTGCTACCACTGTGATGTCTTTACCTTTCCGTGAAAGTTTGTAAGCCAGTAGGGAGTGACCTGCTTCCTGAGTGATAAGAAGAAATGAATGGATTTCACACCGTCAGCTGGCTAATCCATTACCTGGCAACCAAAACATTGGAGACCAATCCCCATTTTCAAAAAACTATGTTCTCTCTTGAAGTCTTATTTAATTAATATCTGTGCAATCTATGAATGAATCCAAACCAGAGGCATGTATAAAATCATAATGGCAATCACTGATAGATAACTAGCTCTTTCTCTGCTAATCCAGAAAAAATATATATTTTTTTCATTTTTCTTTCCAGCACACCAGCTTTTATTGAATTTAAGAAATGCCCCGAATGAATGCTTTTTTATCTCACAACTTGAAACATATAATCCCATGGTATTTGCACAGTACACTTAATTGCAAATAGTTATCGACAGCCTAAATCTTACATTAGTATTCTAGCCTCAGTGAGATTTATTTGTACTTCCAACCTTTAGTACTACAGATGGTTTAATACTGAATAATCTTTATTTTTCAATTTTTCAGCAACCTTTACTTTTATAAGTTTTCTAACCCAAAGTTTTTCCAGCAGATTTGAAAGTATAATAATCTATTAGTGTCTATAGTCCATTAGCTGAAGACAATGTAGTTAATATTCACATTGTAGGTTTGTCAGTTGAGCATGAGACTAGAAATTTATTTCCTATTCTCTTATTTTTCTCCCATCAGCTAGTGTAATTTATAAGCATATGCCTTTTTTGAGCATACTCCAAAACCTGATATTTATGGTTTTACAATCATGTCAATAATCAAGTTTACTCTTCTGATAACTCAGTTTTTACACACAATTATTAAGCCATGCTGGCTCAGTCAGTGATACAAATGGTCCTTTTTTGATGAAGATGTCTGAGCATGCTCTTGGTTATTAGACACTGAATGAACAAAGAATTGTTACTAGCAAGAGTATCAGTTCAGTTAAGAATGACAGTTTTGCCTGTGAAAGCAAGGCAGAGTGCTTTAAATATATACAATAAATACCTGAAATTTCATCTCATTTGACTGTTCTTATAGACAGTTTTGAAAAATTTCAGCAAAATGAGTGGTTCACTTAAAAATTTCACTATAAAGACATTGATAAAAATTCACAAAGAAATTACTATGTAGCATATTTTCGATTAATGTTAATGAATTTAAAATTTGTAAAGTGAATCTGTTTATATTTCTATAAAATGTTTTTCTATGATAGCACATGTAGACATACGTGTACATACATACATACATACATGTTTGCACATGCATTGATCAGGAGAGAGAGGACCAAATGGTAACAGCATGGTCTAAAAGGTCAGTGTCCAATAATAAGGAACCAATAGTAGACCAGAAAGACCATCCGTGAATTAATTGTCCTGCTTACGTAGAACAGTAATCACTGAAGAAAACTGATTAGTTGTTACTAGCCAGTTTAACTTATTCAAAGCCTCTGTTATTTTATTGCATAATAAACTAGTGAATTAGTTGGAGAAGGCAATGGCACCCCACTCCAGCACTCTTGCCTGGAAAATCCCATAGACGGAGGAGCCTGGTAGGCTGCAGTCCATGGGGTCGCTAAGAGTTGGGCACGACTGAGCGACTTCACTTTCACTTTTCACTTTCATGCATTGGAGAAGGAAATGGCAACCCACTCCAGTGTTCTTGCCTAGAGAGTCCCAGGGATGGGGGAGCCTGGTGGGCTGCCATCTATGGGGTTGCACAGAGTTGGACAGGACTGAAGCGACTTAGCAGCAGCAATAGGATGATTAAGTCTGTTTGGGGAAAGAAAAACAATGCAAATATTATCACTTTCTTTGTCTCTTATCATTGGATATTTGAAAACAATTGCATTTGTAGGTACTTGGGTGGAGTATATCTTTTAACTTACAATTTTGCAACGCCAAAGAATGCTCAAACTACCGCACAATTGCACTCATCTCACAGGCTAGTAAAGTAATGCTTAAAATTCTCCAAGCCAGGCTTCAGCAATACATGAACCGTGACCTTCCAGATGTTCAAGCTGGTTTAGAAAAGGCAGAGGAACCAGAGATCAAATTGCCAACATCTGCTGGATCATGGAAAAAGCAAGAGAGTTCCAGAAAAGCATCTATTTCTGCTTTATTGACTATGCCAAAGCCTTTGACTGTGTGGATCACAATAAACTGTGGAAAATTCTGAAAGAGATGGGAATATCAGACCACCTGACCTGCCTCTTGAGAAACCTATATGCAGCTCAGGAAGTAACAGTTAGAACTGGACATGGAACAACAGACTGGTTCCAAATAGGAAAAGGAGTATGTCAAGGCTCTATATTGTCACCCTGCTTATTGCTGGGCTGGAAGAAGCATAAGCTGGAATTAAGATTGCTGGGAGAAATATCAATAACCTCAGATATGCAGATGATACCACCCTTATGGTAGAAAGTGAAGAGGAATTAAAAAGCCTCTTGATGAAAGTGAAAGTGGAGAGTGAAAAAGTTGGCTTAAAGCTCAACATTCAGAAAATGAAGATCATGGCATCTGGTCCCATCACTTCATGGGAAATAGATGGGGAAACAGTGGAAACAGTGTCAGACTTTATTTTTTGGGCTCCAAAATCACTGCAGATGGTGACTGCAGCCATGAAATTAAAAGACGCTTACTCCTTGGAAGGAAAGTTATGACCAACCTAGATAGCATATTCAAAAGCAGAGACATTACTTCGCCAACAAAGCTCCATCTAGTTAAGGCTACGGTTTTTCCTGTGGTCATGTATGGATGTGAGTGTTGGACTGTGAAGAAAGCTGAGCGCTGAAGAATTGATGCTTTTGAACTGTGGTGTTGGAGAAGACTCTTGAGAGTCCCTTTGACTGCAAGGAGATCCATCCAGTCCATTCTAAAGGAGATTGGTCTTGGCTGTTCTTTGGAAGGAATGATGCTAAAGCTGAAACTCCAGAACTTTGGCCACATGATGTGAAGAACTGACTCATTTGCAAAGACCCTGATGCTGAGAAAGATTTAAGGCAGGAGAAGGGTATGACAGAAGATGAGATGGTTGGGTGGCATCACTGACTCATTGGACATGAGTTTGAGTCAACTCTGGGAGTTAATGATGGACAGGAAGGCCTGGTGTGCTGCAGTCCATGGGGTCACAAAGAGTCAGACACGACTGAGTGACTGAACTGAACTGAACTTGTCATAGTGCCTTATAAGGATTATAACGGCTTGAATTAGTCTTATATCTGAGTCCAGACCGAACTTTTACCACTAGGCGAAACTGCTTCTTCTAAAAATCCAAAAGTGAAGAAGTACAGATATGGCTTCTGGCCAGATCCTTGATACTGTGATTATCTGACTTAATTTCTTTGAGGAGAAGCTATCATAAATAAATACATTACAGTGTGTCCCCAAATTCAAGACACTTGTTATGGCTTTTTCAGATTTATAATTAGACCAATTGATTTAAATTTAGAAGGGCTTCATCTGAAAAGGTGTCCAGGTATTGAAGAAAAACATATTAAAATATTCATCAGAAACAAAACTGTCATGCTGTTTTATAACAAATTTATCTTACATTTCTTACCTTTTTTTGGTAATGAAGATAATAGATGGATAGATACTCTAGTTTTTGTTGTTGTTGTTCAGTCACAAAGTCTCGTCCGATTCTTCATGACCCCATGGGCTACAGCACACCAGGCTTACCTGTCCCTCATCATCTCCAGAGTTCGTGTCTACTGAATTGGTGATACCATCCAACCATCTCATCCTCTGTCACCCTTTTCTCCTTCTGCCTTCAATCTTTCCAATGAGTCTCTGGAAATGAGTTTTTTCCAATGAATCATCTGTTCGCATCAGGTATTCAAAGTATTGGGGCTTCAGCTTCAGCATCAGTCCTTCAAGAGTATTCAGGGTTGACTTCCTTTAGTCTATTGACGGGTTTGATCTCCTTGCTTTTCAAGGGACTGTCAAGAGACTCTCAAGGAACTCTTCTCCAGCACCACAGTTTGAAAGCATCAATTCTTCAGCACTCTGCCTTCTTATTGTCCAGCTCTCACATCCATACATGACTACTGGAAAGACTATAGCCTTGACTATACAGAACTTTTTCAGCAAAATGATGTCTTTTATTTTTAAGACACTGTCTAGATTTGTCATAGCTTTCTTGCCAAGTTAATATCTAACTAGATATTCTAGTTAGATAGATATTAAGAAATATGTATCTATATCTTTATAAATAGATAAGGAAATAAGATTAGTTTTAACAAATGATGGGGATTTCCTTGACTAGTCCCCTGAGACTGAGTATTCCAGCCCACATAAGCTTTAGAAAGTCAAGAGATACTCTTGGTGAGGGAAATAACATTACATCACTATTGTCCTTTTAGGTTTGCAAACAAAAGCTGGATACAGCCAATTATAAAAGTCCGAGCCAGATACCTTTGCCTTACCAAATTACAGTGTTGGGGAATTTCCACTACAGTCCTGGGATGTGTCCTGTGAATAAGCCAGCTTTTTATGACCTCACTTGACTTACTCTCACTGCTAACCATGTCTTTCTTCTAGGAGAAAAAGGAACCAGGAAAAAAAAAGATGAGGAAGAAATGAGTGGTGAGTGATCCTATCTAATATATACTTACCCTCTACTTTGTAATGTGACACTAAGGATGAACAAGTTCCATAAAAATTTCCTAAATTAGATCATGCTTATGCTCCAGGAATTCAATAATTAAGACAATATATTGATGGGAAAAGCAGTGACTAGTGATTGACAGAGCTGTTCTTGACCTGACACCTGATACTGAAAAGCTGGTCAAGCTCTTGAAGCTTTGGTTGCCTCATGTGTAAAATTTATGTTCTCTTAGTCTTTCCACATGCTTAGCCTTTGAAAAGATGAAGATAAAAGCTGAGATGTCACAGGACTTTATTATTGTTATTTGGGGCATCATTGTTTACTTGTTTTCAAAACTTTAGGTTTAGATCTATATTTAAGTAAGAGTTTTCTAGACAAGCCAGTCTGAGACTGGCCAGGTAATTACATGTTCACTGTAATATTTCAGTGTCAGTACATCTTAAGGGCAGTGATATCCACTCACAAAGAGCTTTCAGCAAGTTTCAATTCTAACTCATTTCCCTTGAACTTACTCAATTTTTGGGTTCTTAAATTTTTATTACTTTAAAATATTTGGCCACATCCTGCAGTATGTGGGACCTTAGTTCTCTCACCAGGGATTGAATTCATGCCTCCTGTATTGAAAGGTGGAGTCTTAACCACTGGATTGCCAGGGAAGTTCCTTTTTTAATTTCAATCAATAGATTAAATCCTGGAAAACTTTGTTTTAACATCAAGTATTTACTCTTAATATTATATATTATTAAATACTATTTGTTTAACTGCAGGCAAAAAGTCTCAAACAAGAGCAATTGAAAAAAAACTGCATCAGATAGAAGTTTATGGGACTAATGCAAACTTTCCAATTGAACTATTCTATCATATTTCCAGAACACAATCAAGTTGTACTGAATTAAGATCAAATTCCTCTTAAGAGGAATTTATGTCAAGAATAATGATGAATGATAAAACTAAGACCAGAGATCTAAAAGTTCTTTGGGAATGATTGATTGGTTTTTCAAAGGTAAACTGTTAGTATGTAGTTGCTGCTATTTGAAAGTATAATTTGACTAATTTCAGAAAAAATGTGTAATAAATGATAAAGGTTTCAGCATAATAACAAAGTTTGTAATAAATATAATTCATTACAGTAACCTGTTAGGTATAATTTAAGATTTAACCTTGCTCTGTTTTGGTAGACTTAAGTTGCTAGGGTAATACATCCTCACATTGAATAAAGCTTGTCAACAGGAAAAAAAAAATACTCAACCTAAAAGTTGAGAATTATGTTTTATTTGGTGGACAAAACTGAGGCCTTAAGTCTGAAATGCTGCCTCTCAGATAGTTCTGAGGGATTGATCTGCAGAGGTAAGAGAGAAGCCAGGATATGTAGGAGATTTTCTACAAAGACCAGGTAATTAGAACTTCATTACTGTTAATGAAAAGAAACCAGATATCTCAAGTTAATGAATTTAGCACTTTTCAAAGTATGGGAAGATGCAAGAGTCTGGTCTTACTGAAATCATTCCTCTGATATGAACCTTGGTCATCTAGAGTCAGTATCCTGTTCTTTCCCATCCTGGGTCCCCTCGAGGGGCACCTCTGGGGGTGGTTTGGTGGCTTGGTGGCTGCGGTATCCTTTGTTTACTGATAAGGCAGGCAACATTGTTCATAAGGTCAAGTTGATGGTGAGCCATTTGAAAATAAGACAATCATACTATTATTTGGAGTTAGAAAACTCTATCTCAATCATACAAATCAGTGTTTACGAAGGTTAGCTTCTCCTAAGGTGAGTTTAAAGAAGGCTTTCTCAACTCTGGCACTATCGCTATTTGGGGCTGGATAATTTGTTGTGGAGGGCTGTCCTGTGCATTGAATGGTGTTTAGCAGCATCTCCAAAGTCTACCACGAGATGACAACAGCACACACCCGTTTGCGGCGATTGAAAGCCTCCAGATGCTGCCAAATGTTCCCTTGTGGGTAAAATGACCTCTGGTGAAAAACACTTTTCTAATGTTTCATCCTTCCTCGATGAGTTCATGATGGGATTTTTATGACAAATTCTGCAATAATATAATTCTCTAAAAGATTCACATTTAATAGTAACATCTTAAAGATCCTGAAATATCTTATTGCAGTGAAACCAATTTACTTTTGTTTAATTGAACATTTCCCAAATATTTTGACTACAAAATCATCAGTATCTCAGTAACTGCTATTGTAAATTTCTGCATTTTGTTACAAAACATACTGGAAAATCATGGTGAACTTGAATGTTTACATAAGAACTTAATTCATTTAGAAGAGCAGTTGTTTTGCTGGGTACCCCAGCTGTGGTCCCTGCATACAGCCAACATTAACTACCAGATATCTGAGTGTAGAAGCTTTTGAGATGCCTCAACTCTATCTACCACTTGCCCTCAGCCTGCATTAAAGACCATAAGCAAGAACCATCAGAAATAAGAAACTGACTGTAGTTGTTGGAAAGCTACTAAATTGCAGGGGTGGGGGGGTTTGCAACAATAGATAATCAAAACTATATCATCTTTAATGAAAGATTCAAAGAATATTTTTAGCATTATTCAATATATCATGAAATTAGTCCTGTGTAGAGAGGTTACTGCTTGAGATGAGTTATTTGACCTATCTTATTTCATAATGGGCTTCTCTGGTGGCTCAGTGGTAAAGAATCTGCCTGCCAGTGCAGGAGACAAAGGTTTGATCCCTGAGTGGGGAAGATCCCCAGTAGAAGGAAATGACAACCCTGTCCAGTATTCTTATCTGAGAAATCCCATGAACAGAGGAACTTGGGGAGATACAGTCCATGGGGTAACAAAAGAGTCAGACAGGACTTATCAACTAAACTATATCAACACCAATTCTTGATACCTCAGTAGAACTCGGAGACGGCAATGGCACCCCACTCCAGTACTCTTGCCTGGAAAATCCCATGCACAGAGGACCCTGGTGGGCCGCAGTCCACGGCGTCGCTAAGAGTTGGACACGATTGAGCGACTTCACTTTCACTTCACTTCAGTAGAACTAGATATAACTAGAAGTTGCTTGCCATTGCTGCCTTGTAGAGCTTCGTGAACAGAAGAGAACATGCAACAATCAGGAACTATCATAAACCACAACAAATCATATTCCTTAAATTTGGTAATAAAGTATTTTATCACAATCATATTGGTGCAGGCTCAGTAAGCCAGAAATGTGGCCGATAGTCTAATCCAAAACTCCTTTTTCATGTTCGATGATTATATAAGTCTATATAACTTCTTAACAATCACATACAATTTGGTCCAAGGAAAAAGCATATTTTTCATCCTAAATCTTTAAGTTTGCTCTGAAATAACCCTTTCAAAAAATAAGACTTAAGATGTAAACTTGTAATTTGGGTTTATAATGGAAGTAAAACAGTTTTAATGTCATTTTTTATACTGTGCTAAAATGTGTCAGTCAAAAGGGAGAATATATATATATGTAATTCTTTCATTACATTACAAAAATTTTTTTTGGTTTATGTTTGGGATGATGAAGTTTCCTATGCTTGGGATGACACTGAAGTAAACTATAAGAAAAGACTTTCTGAGGTTTTTGTTTTATTTTTTTATGAGGAAAAACTCATGACATTTTCACAAAGCCTTTGGTCTTAACCCAGGAAATCTGTATGCTTAGGATAAAGGCAGAGAAAATGAGCAAGAGTACTCTAAATGTGGGCTGCTATTATTAAATGCAAATATATTCATTAAGGAATTGGCCAAATAGGAAGTTATATTCCATTTTTAATGAACTTTTTAAACACACAAATATTCTGCAGGTGTGCAGTTATAATTTAATTAACCTTTAAAGGAAGCAGTGGTTATCAATGGATAGGGGCCTGGATGATAAGATGTTATCTAGATTTAAGTTTTCACCTTTTATTTTACATACATGTTATATAAAATTTTTAAAATTTTATATAACATGTATGTAAAGCTGCCTTATTTCTACTTTCATACTCTTGACTTTTTCACAGAGTCAAAGCTCTGACGGCACCATTTTAATGGAATTTTTATTTTGAGTTGTATTGCTAGGAAAACTTCATATGATGGGAATGTTACATGTAATTTTTAACAATATATATTTTCTGAAAACTTTAAAACACTGATTAGGAATTAAGATATATTTTGCAGTACACAGTGAGACTATGATAGTTATCTGAGTAATATCAGGACAGGCACACATACACATCTATGGCTCACCCCCTAAATACTGTAAGTAAAAATGACTTACTGAATTTCTAAAGTAAAAATATTCAGGTAACACTGATAAAATCTACCCATTGGTGTGTCTATTATAGAATTCGTTTAGAGCACTAAAAAAAACTGGCTTCACTCTTTTAATCTTCACATCATTGTTTGGGTCATCAAGGTACTTGAAAAGTAAAAAATATTACTAATTTCACTAACAGTTGCTTAGAATCTACAAAACCTACCAAACAATTTGATTGACCACTTTTAACTATCTGATTTGCTCATGTGTAAGTTATGACCAACCTAGATAGCATATTCAAAAGCAGAGACATTACTTTGCCAACAAAGGTCTGTCTAGTCAAGGCTATGGTTTTTCCAGTGGTCATGTATGGATGTGAGAGTTGGACTGTGAAGAAAGCTGAGCACCGAAGAATTGATGCTTTTGAACTGTGGTGTTGGAGAAGACTCCTGAGAGTCCCTTAGATTGCAAGGAGATCCAACCAGTCCATTCTGAAAGAGATCAGCCCTGGGATTTCTTTGGAAGGAATGATGCTAAAGGTGAAACTCCAGTGGTTTGGCCACCTCATACGGAGTTGACTCATTGGAAAAGACTCTGATGCTGGGAGGGTTTGGGGGCAGGAGGAGAAGGGGATGACAGAGGATGAGATGGCTGGATGGCATCACCGACTCAATGGACGTGAGTTTGAGTGAACTCCGGGAATTGGTGATGGACAGGGAGGCCTGGCGTGCTGCGATTCATGGGGTTGCAAAGAGTTGGACACGATTGAGAGACTGAACTGAACTGAAACAAAAATTTTAAAGTTTCTACACACAAATAAGACACAGATCTGGGTGAGCAAATACAATAAATTTCATTAGCCCTCCATAATCTGGGGATGTAGAACCTGCACATATGCAGGGCATTTCTATTACAACACCATTTTATAAAGGGACCTGAGCATCTGTGAATCTTATATCCATCGAGGTCCTGGAACCAATGCCCCCTGCATATTGAGGGACAACTGTACTTCTTGAGATTGTTTGAAAAAATAACAGGAACAAATCTTCTGTCTCGATATTTGAGATTGAATTTCTCTTTAGAGTCTTGCTATTCAGTCACTAAGTCGCTTCCAACTCTTTGTGACCCCATGGACTGCAGCATGCCAGCCTTCTCTGCCCTTCACCATCTCCTGGAGTTTGCTCAAGCTCATGTTCATTGAGTTGGTGATGCCATCCAACCATCTCAACCTCCATTGTCCTCTTCTTCTCCCGCCTTCAATTGAATCATATAAATTCTACTTAATTTTTTAAACTTCATTTATGTACACAGGAGTTTGAAAACTAGTTATTTCATCAGATCAGATCAGATCAGTCGCTCAGTTGTGTCTGACTCTTTGAGACCCCATGAATTGCAGCACGCCAGGCCTCCGTGTCCATCACCAACTCCCGGAGTTCACTCAGACTCACGTCCATCGAGTCAGTGATGCCATCCAGCCATCTCATCCTCTGTCGTCCCCTTCTCCTCCTGCCCCCAATCCCTCCCAGCATCAGAGTCTTTTCCAATGAGTCAACTCTTCGCATGAGATGGCCAAAGTACTGGAGTTTCAGCTTTAGCATCATTCTTTCCAAAGAAATCCCAGGGCTGATCTCCTTCAGAATGGACTGGTTGGATCTCTTTGCAGGGACTCCTTGTTGGATCTCCAAGGGACTCTCAGGAGTCTTCTCCAACACCACAGTTGAAAAGCATCAATTCTTCGGCCCTCAGCCTTCTTCACAGTCCAACTCTCACATCCATACATGACGACTGGAAAAACCATAGCCTTGACTAGTCGAACCTTTGTTGGCAAAGTAATGTCTCTGCTTTTGAATATGCTATCTAGGTTGGTCATAACTTTCCTTCCAAGGAGTAAGCGTCTTTTAATTTCATGGCTGCAGTCACCATCTGCAGTGATTTGGGAGCCCAGAAAAATAAAGTCTGACACAGTTTCCACTGTTTTCTCATCTATTTCCCATGAAGTGATGGGACCAGATGCCATGATCTTCGTTTTCTGAATGTTGAGTTTAAGCCCACTTTTTCACTCTCCACTTTCACTTTCATCAAGAGGCTTTTGAGTTCCTCTTCACTTTCTGCCATAAGGGTGATGTCATCTGCATATCTGAGGTTATTGATATTTCTCCCAGCAATCTTGATTCCAGCTTGTGTTTCTTCCAGTCCAGCGTTTCTCATGATGTACTCTGCATATAAGTTAAATAAACAGGGTGACAATATGTAGCCTTGATGAACTCCTTTTCCTATTTGGAACCAGTCTGTTGTTCCATGTCCAGTTCTAACTGTTGCTTCCTGACCTGCATACAAATTTCTCAAGAGGCAGATCAGGTGGTCTGGTATTCCCATCTCTTTCAGAATGTTCCACAGTGTATTGTGATCCACACAGTCAAAGGCTTTGGCGTAGTCATAGGCTTATCTTAAAAAAGTGTTCGTAAATGATAAAATACGTGTTCATATATTCTTGATGTGACCTTAATGGGAAAGCTTTATTTAAACCAAACTTGAAAACCTCCTCAGTTTCATAGCTGTATCCAGTATATGCTCCTTGATTTTCTATTTATCCAAATGGACATTATCATTCTTGTGAGGTACACCTGAAAGTAAAGTCAAGCTCTTACTCTGCAGTTATTAAAAGAAACTTATAGCTTATACTCATTTTCTTTCTTTATGAAGTGAATGTCCCTTCCTGGAGGAAACACCCTATCTTTCATCTATTAAGTTAATTTATAAGATATGAATACAAAATAGCCTATAAAAGATAGAACATTCAAATCCCATATCATCTATAGTGGTAATAATAATATTGCTTCTCTCAAGTGGCCAACATATAACCTTTTTTTTTAATCTACAAAAATTCTCTGACTTTCATTCTACTAATGATGTAGAGTTGTCAAGTGTAAAAACTAAATGAAGCTGTTATGACGTATACAATACTCAAATCAGTAAAAGAATTCTTAGAGACCAAAATGGCAGACAAACCAAAAACTAATTTGAAGAAGTAATAAAATTACTAGCTTTTCATCCCTTATCTACATAACTCATTAAGACATATTCAAACAAACGTATTGTTTTATAACATAATTTAAAATCATTCTCAAATTCTCTTTGGCAGTGGTAATGTTTCCTTAATGGCTCCAAAGAGTTTACAACTGTTATTTCTCTCTCTCTCTCTTTTGGGAACCCAGTTACCCTGGCAATTTCCCTTGAAGTAATGTGTTTCTCAGTTTGCCCTCAAGGTCACATCTGCATCTCCTCACCAAGATTCACCATCACCCACATAGTAAGTTCAGAGGGTACAGGTGTGGTTATAGGAGGCAAAAAGAAATATTAATGGTATGATAAAAAAAACTAGAGTTCCTGTGCCAGTTCTGTCAATAACTACATATGGTCAACACATTTTCTTCATGTGTAAAATGAGATATTGGTTAGATTGACTCTATGGGTCCTCTGATCTCAAATACTATGACTTAGACAAATTACAGATTGTTCAGAAGTTGCCCTTCAGGATGATTAGTCTTCCTGATGGATAAACAGATTGAAATTGAAATGGACATAATCAGGAGAAAATGGAAGAGAAGCTATTATAAATATTCAGGTCAAGATAACCTAGAGAGAGGAGAAAAGAAAATGTTATGAATGTTAGAGAGACAGAGTAATTGCAACACACCCAGTGGTTGAGTGTGAGTCAAGAGAGACAGAAGAAAAGGAAACACACCCCTGAGACGTTAAGTGTAGGTGACTGAGAACATATTTAAGAGAAAAGATGAGTAGTTAAAGATTTTTAAAAAATAGTTCATCATATCTTGGTTGAAGACATACGGGTTGAAATGTCTAACAAGTTGATGGCAGCTCGGAAGAGAGTCGGGGAAAGAGAGAGTTTGGATCATCTTCACGGATATGACAAAGTCATGACACTGAATGTGACAGCCAATGGGAAGAATGCCACTGGCAGTGATGAATGCCCAAAAAAATGTTTGACATTTCAAAGGACTCCAGGAGTTATTTAGATTCAGCGATTAAAAAAAAAAATCACTGGTGGCTAGTAAGGGAAAAGCAAATAAAACAGACTGTGCTAAGTTACTTCAGTCGTGTCCAACTCTTTGTGACTCTATGGACTTAGCCTGCCAGGCTTTTCTGTCCATGGGATTTTCCAGGCAAGTATACTGGAGTGGGTTGCCATTTCTTTCTCCAAAACAAACTGAACTACTTCTATATTCTTATGTGCCATATTCTTTTAGAAAATTGCTACATTTTCATTACAGTCAAGTATAATGTCATTTATCATAGATGTTTCATAGGTGTTTGAAATACATACACACATATCTACTCCTACTCTTATGTCTTTATTAATTTCCCCTCATGTTTTCATAGTATATGCTTTATGTTTTGGATCCTATTATTAAATGCACAAAGACTGTTGATAGCTTTGTCTCCATTATAGATTGTCCACAACAAGATCACATGGCCCTTTGCATTAACAATTTTTGCTTTACATTTAAACTTGCCTAAGGGCTTCCTTGGTGGCTTATTCAGTAAAGAACCCACCTGTAAAACAGGAGATTGCCAGCAATGTAGGAGACCTGGGTTCGATCCATGAGTTGGGAAGTTTCCCTGGAGAAGGAAATGGCAACCCACTCAGTATTCTGGCTTGGGAAATCCCATAGACAGAGGAGCCTGGTGGTCCCCAGTCCTTGGGGACACAATGAGTCGGACATGACTTAGCGACTAAACCACCACCATTAGTAAATTTACTACTCCAGCAAATTTTTTTAATTTTATTTTTTGTGGATTAAACAGAAGAGTAATATAAAGAATTATCAGGCTACGATAAAAGAATAAGGAGTTTGGGATTCACATGTACATACATCTATATTTAAAACAGATAACAAGGGCCTACTGTATAGCACAGGAAATGCTACCCAACAATTTAAAATAATTTGCTTAAAGTGGTTTTTTGTACTTTAACTTTGCTTAGCTACTTCATTTTAGATCTCAGCATTAGGGTTCTTTAATGAGTAAACTTATCCCATAATGCATTTGATGTTTGATTCTATTCTGGTCTCTATATTGTTTGTTGCTTATGTTTCCTTGTTTCTAGTTTTTGTTAAATGGAAAATACATTTTGTGTGTTCCTATGTATTTTTATGTGTGCGTGTGTGTTTGATATTTCCTTTTTACTGAGAAACTAAAGAATTTATAATCAGTTCTCACATCTCATATGTAATATATATGCTAGCATATACCTACCTATCATCTATCTACTTACATAGCTGTATATAAATGGGTTTCTTTTTCTTGGGTTGGTTTTGGTCACTGCCTCCTGTACAATATTACAAACCTACATCCATAGTTCTTCAGGCACTCTGTCTATCAGATTTAATGCCTTGAATCTATTTGTCATTTCCCCTGTATAATCATAAGGGATTTGATTTAGGTTATACCTGAATGGCCTAGTGGTTTTCCCTATGTTCTTTAATTTAAGTCTGAATTTTGCAATAAGGAGCTCATGACCCGAGCCACTGTCGGCTTCTGGTCTTGTTTTTTTTCTGTTCATATTGAGCTTCTCCATCTTTGGTTGCAAACAATATAATCAATCTGATTTCATATTGACCATCTGGTGATGTCCATGTGTAGAGTTATCTCTTGTGTTGTTGAAAAATGATGTTTGCAAGCGAGTACAAAGAATGTCTATATAGGTAGACATACTTTATATTGTTATATAAATACATGTATATATAAACATGTATATACACACGTGTATATATATATATATATATATATATATAATTTCTTTTGATCAATAGAGCATTCCATCAAGGAATTCATTCTTATTTATATTTCAACCCTAAATGATAAATAGGAGTTTGCAAACAATTGTCACTTTAGTTAATCACTAAATATCAAAACCTATATTACACTAGTAAGACATATTGCATTTAATGAATAAATAATAAAAAAAGATGGATGGACATGTCACAGCTAAGATACTGTAAAGAAATTTTAATACAAAAATGTAATGAAGGATGATGGGAATACAGACTAGAACCGGAGGATATTATTTGCTGTGGAGAACCAATCCTATTTCCCAATCTGAATTCTTTCTATATATTGGAAAGGATAAACAGTGAAAATAGACAGGAGAGATAGCTCATCAACACATGTATGGCTTTATGAGTTATTACAATATCAAAATACTTCTCCTGATTGGCACAGATATGTTACCCTGAGTTTCCAAGCACCTTGACTTCCCTTGAAAGTTCCTGCCTCATCTTAGGGATTCCTACTCTCTCACCACAATGGAATGATTAAAGAAATGAAACATATCAGATTAGGGAGCCTCAAGGACCCTGGTCTACTGTTATAGCTTCCTGTTCTGTTTGATGGTACTCAGGCTAATGATAAAATTTAAAATTATCCTTGGAAGAAGACATGGCTGAGTCCCATTTCCTATTAGACTATCTCTCCTTTTCCCTCTGACTCTCGCTTGAAGTATGTATGCTTCAGATCCACTTGCCCGTAGACAAGGAATACACACAACAATATCTAAATATGAAGAATCTTTTGCAAGTTAATAAACTGCCCCACATAAAGTTAGCATACGGCCAAATATTTGATGCTTTTACTTGCAAAAATGAAATCTCAAGGAGAGAATCTATGAAATCTCTAGGCACATAATCCTTGGATCTGGCATTATTTTATATTAGGCATTAAAACTTGTCCAAAGGTATGGATGATTCAAAACACTCATATGATAAGAAACTCAGAATAAGCTAACACAACCCATGGATCTAGATCAGAGGATATGAATATCCTGTAAGTGAAAAAAAGAAAAAGAAACATGAAATTACAGGGGAAATTTTCATTTCCAAATGCTTCCAATATTGCTTTCTTATTTAAGGAACAAATGCCCTCAAGACACTGTTGACAAATCAAGTTATTTAGGGTTATTTAGAGAAGCTGATGATTTGCAAAGCCCTAGTAAAGCGACAAGCATTGAACTTATGGGGGAAAAAATATATGTCTTAATACAAATGAAGTTAATGTACATAACAGAATATAATCAAATCAATGCTTTTGTTTATCCTGCAAACAGTGTAATTCAAGAAAGCCCCATTATGATCCATCTTTTCTCCAATGTACTCTTTACATTTTCTGATCATTTATATCAAAAACAATACAGGCAACTCCACTCAATACACTGTAATAGCCTAAATGGGAAAGGAATCTAAGAAAAAGTGGGTTATGTATATGGAAAACTGGTTCACTTTGTCATACACCTGAAACACAACATTGTAAATCAGGTATACTACAACAAAAATGAAAACAAAACAAAACAGAAAACCCAAACAAACAAAAGCAACACATCTCCTATCTGATTTTCTTTTGAAGAGGAGAAATCGATTTATTTAGAGAGAAGCACACGCAACATAGTGGGCCATCTCAAAAGGTGCTGTGTTATGTGATCAGTTGCTCAGTCATGTCCGATTCTTTGCAGCCCCAAGGACTGTAACCAGCCAGGCTCCTCTATCCATGGACTATTCCAAGCAAGAATACTGCAGCGGGCTGCCAATTCCTACTCCAGGGAATCTTGCTGATTCATGATGAAACCCACATCTCTATGTCTCTGTGTTGGCAGATGGGTTCTTGGCCACTAACACCACCTGAGAAGCCCCCTCAGAAGGTGAGAGGCCCTGAAATATGGGCTGGTTCATTTTTATGGTCTGGGTAATTCCATAGGCTAAAGGGTGGGAGTATTATTCCAACTATTTTGGAGAGGGGGCAGGTTTCTAGGAACTGGGCCACTGCCCACTTTGGAACTTTTATGGTTGGCCTCAGAGCTGTCATGGCCTTGGTGGGCAAGTCATTCAGCTTGCTAATGTGCTACAATGAGCATATCCCAGATTCAACTTCTTATCTGATCTTTTGAAATTTTTCAATCCATAACACTATGCCTGTAGTCATTTTCAAATTAGAGACCGTCACTCCACATATAAGTGAAAACATACAGAACAAGTATAGCAAAACAAAAACAAATTCACAGATACAGAGAACAAATCAGTGGTTGCCAAAGGGGAAAGTGTGGGGATATGAGCAAATCAGGTGAAGGGGACTTGGGGTTACAAACTCCAAATATTATTTATTTCAGTTATAAAATAAGTCACAGAGATGTAATATAGAGCACAGGGAATACAGCCAAAGTTATTATACTGTAATAACTTTGTATGGATAATAGCTTAAAAATATCTAATTACTATATTATACATCTGAAACTAATTTTATAAGTCAACTATACTTCAATCAAAAATAATAATGATAAAAAGACAATTCATTACTAGTGTAAGTTGAAATGTCCTTGTGATCCATTTATTCTGATGATTTTAACCACCTAAATTTCTTTAGCTCTTTAATATTCCATACTATATCCAGACAACTTTCAAGTTATGTGAAGTATTTTAAATATTTCTGTATCATTAAGGAAAAAAAGAAAAAATATTATTTCAATCTTAAAAATAGATGAACAAAAGAAAATATAAAGAGCATATAGGCTCCATTTCTAATTAGGGATGAAATCCAACCTGATGTTACTTAGTATTAGAAGCTTTTAGAAAGGATGGCAAATATATCTGTTAGTTTTAGGAACTAAAAATATCATGGAGAATTGAACATTATTTGACCTATTTATTCACCCACTTGACAGAAATCAATCACCAAGTTTAATCCTAAACTCTCAGCCCAAAAATGGCAATGAACGAATATCTGTCAATAGAAACAGACAAGTCCACTCTTAGTGAACTTCTTGATTGCTCTAATGTAATGGCAAGTTTTGATAAAGAGGAAGATCTGCAAAAGAGCACATACAAAAATTAAGGTAGATAGGCAGTGACATATGAGAAAGACAGATAAGACAGTTATGACATTTTATATAAAATAAGCCTTTTACATTATTTCAACCCACTCCAGGTCTCTTGCCTGGAAAATCCCATGGATGGAGGAGACTGGTAGGCTGCAGTCCATGGGGTCACTAGGAGTCAGACGTGACTGAGCGACTTCACTTTCCCTTTTCAGTTTCATGCATTGGAGAAGGAAATGGCAACCCACTCCAGTATTCTTGCCTGGAGAAACCCAGGGATGGGAGAGCCTGGAGGGCTGCCGTCTATGGGGTCGCCCAAAGTCAGATACGACTGAAGCGACTTAGCAGCAGCAGCAGTTTGCATTATTTAGCTATGGCAGTATCCTTTTAACAGGAAATATAGGGCTGTGAATCAGCAAGAAAGCACACAAGAAATTTTACAGAGAAACATGGACATCTTCGGAATCAAATAGATCAGTTGGCCTCCATTGAATAAACAACTTAGGCTTTTTAAATTACTTTTTTCCTCGCTATCTACAAAAGGTAAAGCACCTTTAAATTTTAAGATTAAGTTGTCAATTCTTAGGGCAGATTTTCCTATTATTAAGTTTCAGGAAAGGAGGGGAAATTGGGGCAGCATTAATTTCTTTACAAATGGCACTGCTCTCAACAACTCAGACTTTCACTGTCCAGGGAAAAACAGATACCAAGCATGGCATTTTGACCCAGCTTTAAGTTGACGGAGTCTATGTAGCATCATACTTGATTCATTTGATGCAAAATCAGTATTGATTAAGCTAAGGCAGTTAGGAGGATAGTTTTTAAGTGGCGTTAGTCTTTGTTATGATTTCTAAGTCCCCATAAGCGCACTTGGATAATTGCTAAAGCAAAATACAGCAGGAGAAACTATAGAAAATATGAATGCAATAAAAAGAGATTATTTTCTTAATGCAGCTCACTTGTCAATTTACTCTGAGAGACATATGGTAAAATTGAAACTAAAGGTCACAGGCTGCTTGAGATGCATGAACTTAAAAATTAAAGAAAGTCATCAGCAACTTGGTCTATATTCATTACCATCATCTCATTCAGGAAATCTCTAAAAGGCAAGTGGAACTTTAGAGCCCATGAAAGATGAATTTTTGTCACCTTGGCCCTAGAGTGGCTTGAGGTCAGAGAATTAAAGCTATCATAAGTTAATAACAGTTTGTGTAACCTTACCCTTAAGGAAAGTGAACATGACTGTTTAGAATTTTGTTTTACTGCATTTACCAGAGTTTGTGTGTGTGTGTATGTGTGTGTGTGCCCTTGAAAACCACTGTCACTTCCCCAGTATGAACTCCCTAAAGTTAGGGGTGAGTTTTGTGTTCATTGTAGAAGAGAGGGCAACGTATGTTGGAGGATTCATTTTCCAGCCCTCTTCACATCCCTCCTGATTTCTCTTGAAGTGATAAACCTTTCGGTATCTAACTTGACTAATTACTTCTATATCCTTGACATTTAAACTCCCCATCCCACTGTTTCTCAATCTGGGGACGAAAGATATAACTTTACATACATGTTAAAATCAAAAGACTTATGTGAAAATGCACATTTTACCACAGAGATATATCCTTTTAGAAAGGACAAAACAGAATGTGTAAAAATCAAGAAAAAAAAAATGAGGAAAATGTATTGAGAGTATAACAGGAACTGAAAATCTTACTTACTCATCCTTATTCTATATTTCTTAGTATTTAGTGTGTAAATTTTGAAATCTTGACTTCAGCCAGCAATTTTGAATGAGAATAAAATACTCTTTGATAATACATGAGACACCTAAGTGAAAGATAATGCTATATTCAAGAAACTGCAGAGAAATAAAGGCAAATGTTACAAGAAATGACTGCTATAATTTTATAGTTCCTCTAACTCAAACTAGTCTCCAGATCTCACCATCATTATCTCTCTCATTTCCTTTCAGTCTAATTAATCAAAATCCTTCCTAGATGTTCATTTCTGGTCAGTATGTCTTCCTGAATATGAATAAGAAATAGAATACCATTCAATGTTTGAAATTATGGGGGTAATCTCAATGACGGAAATAGATGACTGGCAAAAGGGAAGGGAATGCCTGATTAAATATATTCATGAAGATGTCAAAGCCTTATAAAGCCAACATCTGGGGAAGAGAAAGCCATAGGACGAGAGCTTCCTGGTGAAGTGTGTTTCTTGAAATCATCACCACCATGGACAGCAAAGGTTCGTCGCAGAAAGGTATGTACAGCAGCTTGCGGAGTTGTTGGGTTTTATCCATGTTCCAATGGGGGCATTAATTTGAAATTTGAGGAAATATTCTCTTAGGTTTCAGGATTACAGAGTTTAGAAGAACTAGCTAATCCTGCTCTAGAAATCAATTGTATAGGGGCACAATAGGACAGTGGTTCTTGAATGGAGGACTGTCTTCCAGAGACATTTGGTTAATGTCTGGAGATGGTTTTGGTTGTCTTAATATGGGGCAGGGGTGCAACTGGTGCCCAGGGGGCAGAGATCAGAGATATTGCTAAGCATACTACAATGCACAAGTTAGCCCCCAGAACAAGTACTTATCCAGCTCAGGGTGCCAATCATGTCAAAGTTGAGAAAACTTAGACTGGAATAAGACCAAAAATGTCTCTGAGTCCAATTCATCACAACTCCAGAAGGTAGAAACAAACATTTTCTAGTTACCAAGATTCTTATGTGGTGTGGCTAAGATGAGTCAGTCTGATGAAACTTTTAACTCTGAAGCTATAATACAGACAGTGACAGCAGAGTAGTCTCCTACAATACTTTGTTGACTGGGTTTAATCCAAATGATATCTTAGAAGAAAACACAGGCTAGTAACAATAATCGCCTTTACTTGCTTGGTTGACATTCGCTAGAAAAAGAAATTGCAGATAACTAATGAGAACTTACTGTATAGCAAGGACAAATCTACTCAGTGCTCTCTGGTGACCTAACTGGCAAGGAAATCCAAAAAAGAGGGTATATATGTATACATACAGCTAATTCACTTTGCTATACAGCAGAAACTAGCATAATATTCTAAAGCAAGTATATTCCGATAAAAATTAATTTAACAAAAGAAATTATAAGGCAAAGACATTAATTACAAAATTTATCTTATGAAACAACAAAAACATTTCTTTTTTATCTCATCTTAGGCTGTGGAAAAAAGTCCTTCAGATGATAAAGGTTCAGATAAATGTAGTCAGAGTTAAAGAATATCTATCCAGTTATGAATTTCCTAGAACCAGTATTCCAATTTCTCTATCTGTAAAGTACTTTATATTTATACTTGTAGATAAAACAGTTAATCAGCTGTGTTACATGACTGTAAAGTACCTAAAATAATCTCTTTGGAAATATGCCTTTGAAAAATTAAAAGACTGTTATATGAATTATCTCACAATATTGATATTTTTATTTTGCAACTAAAAGGTTGTTCATTCTATACTACATTCTATACTAAATAGTCTTTTAGATATTTTCAGGTGTTGAAGGTTAGGTATTTTTTCACCCTAAATCTTTAGCCCTTGCCTCGTTTTGTCTTGGACACTTTCCAATTACATTTATTCAAGACTCCAGATGAAAGGAGTTTTTTGGTAAACACATTTCTACATTCTTTATTTTATTTGGAGCAATTTGAACTTAAACATGATTTAAATCATTGCCTTTTTCCTTTTGAAAGTGTAAGTTATTGATATGTTAGTGGTTCATATCAGTCCATCTGCTGAGATAGTAAATTGGTGACTACATTGTCTCTGCTAATTGTAAAGGACTTTAAAAATGAATGTTTTATAGACAGAGCAGAATGAGTGGATAAAATCGTCTTTCTAGGGTCACTGCTGTCATGCAAAGACAAAATATTTTTCTCTACTAGTAACAGCAATGATCGCCCCAAGCACGGGTCATCACAGCTACTGATGGGGTCCCTGTTACACACATGCAACCCAAGAGCCCAACTGCCTGTGTGTTGTGACATGAGGAAGTGAAAAGATGACAGTGTGGTCCCCAGTCACCTCCATCTGCTAATCATGGGACTTGGGGGAAAATCACTTGCCCTAAGTCACTGTTTATTAATAAAATCTGATGATAATAATGGAGATCACTGGAAAGAGCCCTGATGCTGCGGAAGATTGAAGGCAATACAAGAAGTGGGTGGGAGAGGATGAGATGGTTAAATAGCATCACTGACTCAACAGACATGCATTTGAGCAAACTCCAGGATATAATGAATGAAGGGGAGCCTAGAATGCTGCAGTCTATGGGGTGACAAAGAGACTGAACTTAGTTATGCACAACAAGAATACAGTGAAGGCCAAAGCTATCTCAGAGGATTATCATGAAACACAAATTTTACACATTTTTAAAAGCTTTTAGCAAAGTATCAAGGAAATGGATGGGGTTAGCAGATCCAAGATGCAGTATCCTTTTTCTCTTAGAATTCTCTTTGTGTTCAATAACAGGGTTCAGGAAGTCATGTGTTTCTTCTTACCCACCATGATGGTAAACCACACAAATCAACTGTGCTGTTCTTGCCATTTCAGTGTCTAAAACGCAAGCATGAGTCAGTAACAGTGAAAAAATGACAAACTCCTACAAGCTGCTGAGAATCTGCAGAGAATCCCAAGACATTAGACTATCGTAGGAGAATGACCTAAACACGCTGACTCACATTAATTTAAATTCCAAGTGTTTGCAGAACACAGGAGCACTTCTGGGAGCAATACAAAAATGCATGGAGTAACCTACTTCTGCAACTATATATCTGTGCAAATATCATCATCCATCTGAATTTACACAGTGGAAGGTGTTGCTTCTTCCCCACCCCAGCTGCTACAGCACCAAATCCTGCTCAGGGCAACGGGGAGAGATGAGGCCTCCCTGGAGAGGATGGCTTTTGCTAACCTTGGGCTAATACATCATCTCAGAGCGGCTCATGTTTTTATTTAAGCAGGGTCCCGCCTGCTCCTGCTGCTGGTGGTGTCAAATCTACTCTTGTGCCAGGGTGTGGTCTCCACCCCCGTCTGTCCCAATGGGCCTGGCAACTGCCAGGTATCCCTTCGAGACCTGTTTGACCGGGCAGTCATGGTGTCCCACTACATCCATGACCTCTCCTCGGAAATGTTCAACGAATTTGTAAGTACTGTATTTCTTGCTTATTTCCAGAAGAAACCTTTGCGTAAGTGACTGGGCTATACTATCCTTTAAACAAGAAGGCTGCATCAGCCAAACTTCAAAGAACATACTTTCTAGGTCAAATAAGACATTAGCTCGTAAGATGTGGTAACTGAAGAAAAGATGTTTCATGAAATCTCCATGATTCTTAAGCAGTGACATACCTGTTTCAATTTGCTTTTATTTGTTAAATTTCCAAAATAAATTTAAAGCACCTGTATTTGTCAGCTTGGACTCTCATAGCAGAATACCATAGACTCAGTGGATTAAACAACAGAACTTTATTTCCTTGCACTTCTGGGGGCTGGAGGTCCCGGATCAGAGTGCCAGCAAGGTCAGTTTCTGGTAAGGGCTCTGTCTACCCAGGTTGGCTTCTCCCTGTGTCCATGCAGGGTTGGGGGCAGGGAAGAGAAACAGAGGAAAGGCACAGAGACAAAAGAGAAAACTCTCCAGTGTTTCTCTTCATAAAGACTCTAACATTTTGGATCAGTGTTCCACCCTATGAGCTCATTTAACTTTAATTAATCCTCATAATCTTCTGGGCTTCCCTTGTGGCTCAGCTGGTAAAGAATCCACCTGCAATGTGGGAGATCTGGGTTCAATCCCTGGGTTGGGAAGATCCCCTGGATAAGGGAAAGGCTACCCACTCCAGTATTCTGGGCCTGGAGAATTCCATGAGTGGGACACAAATGAGTGATTCTCACTTTCATTGTCAATCTTCATAAGGGCTTCCTAGGTGGTGCTCGTGGGGAAGAACCCTCCTGCCAATGCAGGAGACATAAAAAATGCAGGTGCAATCCCTGGGTCAGGAAGATGCCCTGGAGGAGGGCATGACAACCCACTCCAGTATTCTTGCCTGGAGAATCTCCATGGACAGAGGAGCCTAGAGGGCTATAGTCCACAGGGTTGCAAATAGCGGTGCACAACTGAAGCGACGTAGCTTGCACACAGTCTTCATAAAGACCCTTCTCCAAACGCAGTACTTCGGAGATTTTTGCTTCAACACATGAATTTGGGGGAGAAGGAAATGGCAACCCTCTCCAGTGTTCTTGCCTGGAGAATCCCAGGGACTGGGGAGCCTGGTGGGCTGCCGTCTATGGGGTCGCACAGAGTCGGACACGACTGAAGTGACTTAGCAGCAGCAGCAGCATTCGGTTCATAGCAGTACCTGACAAAAAGCACTCTTAGGTGGGGCTGGGAAAAAGAAGCATCTTGATTTTCTGGTCCTTCAGTGTCCCTCTGGGCATTCTTCACCCAGCACACAGTAAATAGCCAATAAATGGGAACTGCACTTCAGTGAACTGGGTGGATGGAACACATTAGACAGAGCTGAATTCCTGTAATGAAAACAAATAATGATAGTTTTTTAAATGCTACAAATTACTGTTCTAAGATGTGCAATATATGGGTTTATAACTACAATAGAATGCTTGGTTTATAATTGGAAACAAAATTATTCTCTTTCTGATGAAATTACTTTTAAAGTTGTATACTCTTTTATGTCAATCAAGGAGCCCATAGTAGAGCAGAAAACTGATAAAAAATGGTGCTCAAAGTTTCTATTAAATTCATATAGTTTTTATGAATTTTTATTCACTAGTTTTCCTTTCATCTTCCATTTTTGACTGTCATCTTTTTTCCAGATCTTCGAAGTAATCTCTTTAAATGCTCACAACTTTTGCTAAAGATAAGGTTTTCTTTATCAACATGTTAGCTAGTTATTTCGACTCTCCTTCTCAGTCCATTGCTTACTATTTTCAAAAATTTTATGCCATGTTTTTCTGACTTACCATTTTCTCATCATCAACAATGCTGTATTCTGCATCTGTGAAGCATACTAAGCTATAGGTTTGTGGATTCAGATTAGTCAAAGAAAAGTTATAATTATATATCTTCTTTTAAGGGAGTACATTGGTTCCAACCCAAAGTAAACAAGAGATTAAATGTCTACATAGGTATCATACATATGCACTATATTTGGTTCAAATACTAAAAAAAGATGATACTTAATAAAGCAGTTAATATTTCATATTTGGGTTATTTTTAGTGTTTGCTATCCAAATAGTAACTATGGGAAGGATGAAATGAAACAAGGGAAAAAAAAAGAAGGAAAGAGGTTGGAATTTAGATGACAAGCAACTGTTTTCAGAGATAATAGAAAGTAAAAGTAGGAAAAAGAATTACTTTCAATTTTTATGTGACCCTCATTAAAAAAATTATTCATCTATCAAACGTGTTAATATTCTGCTAAAGGTTCATTTATTGAATGCCCAAACAACCCTAATGAATTGAATTTGCTTGATTGCTTCCAGGATAAACGGTATGCCCAGGGCAAAGGGTTCATTACCATGGCCCTCAACAGCTGCCATACCTCCTCCCTTCCTACCCCTGAAGACAAAGAACAAGCCCAACAGACCCACGTGAGTCTTTTATCCGGGTTTTCACCAGAACAAGTGAGACAGTGCACTGGTGTTACCAGGCTTCAGGTTATTAGAGGTCATGGTAACTGGACATGCAGAGAAAGGCGGAGAAACATTATGCATTATGCAGTTGCATTATGCAGTTGATGAAATATGAGTAAAATCAAGGGATGACTATAAAGATCTGTAGCAGCAAAATAAATAACAGATCTATGAATTGTCCATGTGGACAACATAAGTTCAACCAATGCATTAGATCCAAGGTTGCAGCCATTATACTGTATGAAAACATGAAATAAATGGAATGTCCATGTTTAAAATATAGATTTAAAAAATTCATGGATATGTAAGAAACACAACCCCAGTTTTGAGTATTCCCTGTACTAGTGACTCCTACATGGGAGTCACTTCTACACTGCACTACTTAAGCCACCAATTCTGCCTTTCAAGGCTCACCTGATTCTTCTACTTCTCTGACACCTACCTCATTCTTGACTGACTCCTCTAACACCTCTTATTTTTAATTATAAATCTCCCTCCAAAACGGGTCCTAAAAAAATATTATGTTTTGCTTCTCATGGTTGTGATGATTGCCTTTGTTCTGATGACCACATGTCTACCGATAAGCCTCAATCATGTATCCCAGATCCAAATTTTTATCATTATAATTGCTCCTTTCTCATTCCCTGAACTAGGCACAGCGCTAACATTATTTAAAATATTTCCACATGCACCTCCCCTTAAGTACAATCTGTTCTCTTGCTTCAGCTTTGTTAGTGATACCAGGATTTTTTTCATCTGCTAATCTTCTTAATAAGGAGGATGATAAAATGAAGGAAGAAGGTCAAGAAGAAAAAGGAGGACTTTTAAAATAAGTTTAAAATAAATTTAAAATTTATTGAGAGCTATTACCTTGCCATACAATTTACAAAGTACTTTGTTTTCATTACTATGTTTAATCCTCATGAAAATTCCTGTAGCACAATGACCGTTATTACACTTCCTGTAATATGGAAACCAAGACTCAGAAAAATTGTGGAATTTGTACCAGTCACATAGGTAGTAAGCAGTGATTCTGGGTTTCTTCCAATCAGAGCTCTCACTCTTCCTCTTTAAGCTACAACGCCCCCAGGAAAACCATGCTGCCACTCACCCTAGAGTCTGAATTTCATTTCAGCTCCCTTACTCTCACATCCCATCATGTTTCTATTGCAATGTCTGTTTGATTCTTCTCTGCTGTTCATTTCCTGTACCATTAAAGTAGTTCATGGCCATCAAGAAATCAAGAATTTTAATCAGAGATGCTCAGCCCCTGGGAGCATGTCCAGTCCTGATAGTAGTGAACTAGGGGCAAAACCCTCCATGGGGAATCCCACTAATGCTCTTAATAAAGACAACACTGTGCCATTTTCTGCCCAGACACATGTCGACAAAATAGACTGCTCTGATATCAGCTTGGGGGCTGATGTTGGGATGGACTGAGGAAAGTGTGGTTAGGAATGTCATATCTTCTTTACTGCCTCTTTGTTCTAATATCATAAAAGGAACTACCACTCAAAAACTAAAAATACATGAATGAATACATCGATTCATTAATATGAATGAATCACTGGGTGAAAATGAGTTGGGCACTGGTGGAGTCCTTCTTTCCTGGGTCAGGTACTCCAGGCACATACTGAGTTCCAACAAAATACTTAGATTTCTCTCCCCAGACAAGCAAAACATTCAAATATAAAAGAACTCACTCAGTGGATGGCAGAATTTCAGAGGGAAAAAGAAAATTCTTTATGTTATAAATTAGAACTCATCAGAAACATTGGTTACTAAAATAAGCCAGATTTTTAAGTATTTCAGCAAAGTATAAACCGATAGCTTACATTTTATAATTTTGCAACCTTCAAAAAATTTTCAATACATATAGGAAAAACCAGGAGTTTTTTAGGTCAATCACTCTGAGCAAAAATCACATGTTACCAAATCCACTGAATTATGCTTATTTTAATGAGATTGTTTCTTGTGGTTGTTCAGCATGAAGTCCTTATGAGCTTGATTCTTGGGTTGCTGCGCTCCTGGAATGACCCTCTGTATCACCTAGTCACCGAGGTGCGGGGTATGAAAGGAGCCCCAGATGCTATCCTATCGAGGGCCATAGAGATTGAGGAAGAAAACAAACGACTTCTGGAAGGCATGGAGATGATATTTGGCCAGGTGAGCAGCTTCATGAAAGCTTCCTTGCTATTTTCATGAATGAGAGAGGTGATTTCTGTAATGAGGAATGAGTTTTGAACTATCTCACTGTACAAGAACACAATTCAGGCCTTCTTTTTCTAGACCGGTGTTACATAAAGCAAGAACCTGTTCATTCATAGTGATAGATTCTATTGTAAGTGAATTAGAATTCCACAGCAATTTTTCACAGGTATAGTCTTTCTTGAATTGTACAGTTACACCAAAATCTTGCCTCTTCCTGGGTACAGATGGCTGAAATATTTTCAAGGATAAGAGAATTAGAGAATACAATTTGCAAGATAAATGTTTTCTTCAAAATATCCCAAGATATCCTCTACTGAAATTCAGCTTGTATTCTTTCTCTATTCTCCTCAAACCACAGGATGAGAGTGAGAAGAAAGAAAAGAAAAGATCAAAACCAAATACTTGAGTTCTGCTTTAGTTTTTATTAATAAATTACTAACATATATCTGATACACTGGCTCCAAAATCCAAGTGTAGAGACTTTCATGTATCTTCCCTAATTTTTAATTTGATAATTAGAAAGAACAAAGATGAGCAAATACTACTAAAACTCATAATAACTCATTATCTTTTGGATGTTTAGGTTATTCCTGGAGCCAAAGAGACTGAGCCCTACCCTGTGTGGTCAGGACTCCCGTCCCTGCAAACTAAGGATGAAGATGCACGTTATTCTGCTTTTTATAACCTGCTCCACTGCCTGCGCAGGGATTCAAGCAAGATTGACACTTACCTTAAGCTCCTGAATTGCAGAATCATCTACAACAACAACTGCTAAGCCCACATTCATCCTTTCCATTTCTGAGATGGTTCTTAATGATCCATTCCCTGGCAAACTTCTCTGAGCTTTATAGCTTTGTAATGCATGCTTGGCTCTAATGGGTTTCATCTTAAATAAAAACAGACTCTGTAGCGATGTCAAAATCTAAGACTGCAATTTTGTCAATGTTTCTTATCTTCATTTAATAGACAATCAAATGAAAATCCTTCCTTATGATTGAGAGAAAGAACTTCTGATTAAAATTTGTCACAAATAGCAGAAACTGACATTACAAAGACCATTAATAACTTACTTTAGAATCACAGCAAATTATTCTGGGTCAAGTTATTAGAATTAAAAATTAGATAAACATTCATTGTGTTGGTCATGCTACCAAGAAGACTGAATTCTCAGGATTTTTTTCCCAAATGTCAGCCAACTTTCACAGAATTATAACAGACAATGTAAATGCTATGAAATTAGTGTACTCAAAGAGCATGAGGTTTACTGAACTGTCTAAAGATTGTTATAATGCTGTCTTAGTCCTCTGGGGCTGCTATAACAAAATATCACAGACTTAAAAACATTTAAAAACAATGGAAATAGATTTCCACTGTTTGGAAATGGTCAGGTGGGGCCCTCTTCTGGTCACACACTTCTTACTGTATCCTCACGTCCGGGAAGGGCTAGAGAACTCCGTGTGTCTCTTATATATAAAAGCAGTCATCTCATCCAGGAGGCTCCATCCTTCACCACCTCCATAACTTCACTACCCAAAGGCCCCACCTATGAAACACCATCACCATGGGAGTCAGGATTTCAACCTATGAAATTTCTGGGGGACACAAATGTTGGGACCGGAGCAGATACAAAGGTGAACTGGCTCCATCTTCCTCCAGGGGCTGTCTTCCCCCACGCTCCACTGCATCTTCATTTCTTGCATCATCTTGCAGCATTCCATACATTCTATCACTCTGGGTTTAACAAGTCCTGCTCAGTTAAGTGTCAACTCCATCTCATATTCAGCCTATTTAAATGTTTCTCTCTCCTCTGTTGAGGCCCTGGGGGAGCTACCAGGGAAAGCAGATATGTCCATTTCTGCAAGGTTCCTTCTCTCCCTCTCTAGATCTTCATTCTTCGGGCCATGTTGGAAGTAGGCAAGGGGTGATAAAATGAGAAAGTTCTGACATCAGTGATTTATGTGGTGCTGATGTAGCCTTCTCATGGTTAAAAGAGACTGATCTGCAATTCCCTTGACTGACAAACATCTGTCTTGTGGGGCGCCCTTGTGATTTTTCAGGACATTCATAAGTTGTGGATACTCGGCAGCATAGTTTCTTTTTTAACCCGGGGAAATGTTCTAGCACCCACAACTCCCCACTTGCAGTATTCTCCACAGCCTCTGTTTCCCTCACTCTACAAACACCATCTGGAGAAAATTAATTGGCTTAAGGTCAGCTGCCTACTAGCTGACCCACCAGATACCCATGTATCATCAACACTCCAAACAACCGAATGGCAAAAATACTGGTGTGCATCTGATCCCCTCTTGGGGTCTCGGGACAATTCTCTGCCTGATTACATACACACAGAGTAGATCAGGAAGTTGGATTCATAAAAAAACTGGGAAGTGAAATACCATTCTCTTCTTTTAAACTATCTTTGTCAATTATCAAACCTCCCCTATTAGGTCCCTGAATTACGAAACCCTCCAAATAGACTAAGCCTCTATAGAGACTGGAGAGAAGTGACTGGATTAGGGTTGTTCAGCTTGTTCAACTGCTTCTAGATAACCTGCAATGAGGGCCGAGCTCTCCTGAAGAAGGCAGTGATGTTGCTGGGCTGGTTTTGTAGCATAATTTGGGCTTTAGCAAGAATTCCTAGACAACAGACAATGGGAAATATTCCATCCAACATCTTGGGAGAAATGAAATAAAAAGGTAGATGGGAAGGTGGATAAAGATGAAAGAAAGAAGAGAAAGATAGAAAGTGAGTGAAAACTTGTGAAGGATGAAATGCTATTAAAACACTCTATTTGGTAAACTCTCAAATACATATGGGCTCCCCAGGTGGCACTAGCAGTAAAGAACCTGCCTGCCAGTGCAAGAGACATAAGAGACATGGGTTCAGTCACTGGGTTGGAAAGATCCCCTGGAGAAGGGCATAGAAACCCACCCCAGTATTATTGCCTGGTTAATTTCGTAGGACAGAGGAGCCTGGCAGGCTATATAGTCCATAGGTTTGCAAAGAGTTGGACACGATGCAGACACATAAGATTTCAATTTTATATTCTAAGAGCAAATGTCATCTCATTTTTGTTGTCATTCAGTCACTAAGTCATGTCCTACTCTTGTGACCGCAGATACTGAAGCACACCAGGATCCTCTGTCCTCCGCTATTTCCCAGACTTTGTTCAAATTCATGTCCATTCAGTCATGTCCATGAGATGGTTAGATAGCATTAAGCATCTCATCCTCTTCTTCTTTTGCCTTCAATCTTTCCAAGCATCAGAGCCTTTTCAATGAATTGGCTCTTGTATCAGGTGGACAAATTATTGGACTTTCAGCATCAGTCTTTCCAATGAAAATTCAAGGTTGACGTCCTTTAGGATTGACTGGTTTGATCTCCTTGCAGACAAGAAGACTCTTGGGAGTCCTCTCCAGTCCTACAATTCAAAAGCATCAATTCTTTGGTGCTCAGCTTTCTTTGTGGTCCAACTCTCACACCATATTTGACTACTAGAAAACGCATAGCTTTGACTATACAGCATCTCATATTCTCCTTTTCCTTCTATTTCCTCTTCTCTTTTTCTGAAATTTTCCTTTGTTTAGGTATATTCTTTTGTTGCTACTTACTGACTGTGATGATTCTACAAGTGAACACAACTTGTCAACTCTTCAGCTCAGAAGTCAAGGCAATTTCCTTCTGTTATACAAAGACACCTTTCACACATACAAGAACACTTTCCAGCAAAACCAACCTTTTCTCTCATAGACAGAGTTATTTTTGCCTGTCTTGCTCATGCCTTTAGCTATGATGACCCCAGCCTTACAGAACATGACAGAATACTCTGCCCCCAAACAATCTGTCTGTCTCTCCTTTGGCTCCAGAATGCATGCAAAAAGTCATTATTCTAGGATTTTCACCTCTTCTTTTAAAAGGCAGAAGACCATGAAAAAACCTGTATACACTCTCTATCTAAGTTATTTATTGCCTGAAACAGCTAATTCAATTGTGTTACCTGCTTAACTTGCTTTCCTTCAATGCCTATATATTTCCAAACAAGGTTGTTGTTCAGTCACTCAGTCATGTCCCACTCTTTGTGACTCCGTGGACTGAAGCATGCCAGGCTTCCCTGTCCTTCACCATCTCCCGGAACTTGCTCAAACTCATGTCCATTGAGTCAGTGGTGCCACCCAACTATTTCATTCTTTGTCGTTGGATGATATTTATTAGAGGGGAATTTGGCAATAAGGGGGCAATGCAATAGTAGGAAATATATACTCACCACTAGCTCACACACATCATCTCCCATTTGTCTCTTATAAAGTTTATTCTAAGCATAATTTAGGACTTTAGATCAACAGAGATGCTGACATTGCAAGGCCTCTCCCAGCTTAACCATGACATGTAAACTGAATACTGTAGATTCCAGACAATTTTGAGCAAAGTCATATGCATTTTGTAGAATCAGCAAGGGGTAGTTGAAAAGAGAATATTTGGGAAGGATGTAGGTTTAAAAAAAATTCTATTTTCCATAAATTGGTTCTCAAGTTGTGGAACAACAGAATATCACATAAACATGCAAATTGCTATATTATTTGGAAGAGCAAAGTAAGAATAACAGGTGAAACAGGGTGCTAGAGTAGATTGAAGTACAGCTAGGAGCTATCTGGGTGTGAGAACAGGATTTTTTTGAGTAACAAACAGTGATGGCTTTATGATGGAGTTTTGAAAGGCTGATGGGATACTGATATGCAAAAATAGGAAGAAAACATATCTGTTAACTCATTTAGGATCATCTTATGAAGTAAATATTTCATACATCCTGGACCAAGGGAACTGAGATCTTAATGCATATAGCATTGTAAGTTACCAGTGAATAATCAAGCTTAACCAAAACCCAAGAAATGTTTACTTATTTAACAGATATGTAATGTTTCTCATGATTATTTTCCCAGAATGTGCTATATAGATTACTGTAGGATTAGAATGGAGAAAATCTTTTAAGGATAGTTTATGCATTGTGGAGAATCACTTATGACAATTTGGGAAATTTGTGTTTATTCTAAAACACAATAGGAAACCAGAACATTTTAATGCAAGAGAACAGCATGTCCAGAATTAGAAAAGAGAAATCTTAATCTGTATTGAGAAGTTGTGGATGTTGGGGCTTATAGAGAAAAAGAAGCAGTCCAGAAACAGCTTGGAATATTATGACACTAAAAGAAAATCAAAGATGGCTCTGTCAAGCAAAAAGAAGCAAAGAATGTGAAAGATACAGGAAAAGAAATAGGCCTTGACCACACAGGTGGAATGAGGTAGACATGAGTCAAAAAGGCATCAAAAAAACGTGGGACTAGATGAGTAAGTAAATGAAAGAAAAGTCAGAGGAAAAGAAAGAGATAAATTAAGGTTTTGGCCACAAGCATCATTTTCCTGTATTTCATTGACTTTACACCAGAAAACATTAAAAAAAAAAAAAAAAGTTAAGTTACTGCAGCAAATCACAGAAATAAGTGCACTCAAGAGCCTCTGCTAGACTTTATCAAATACCAGAACCAAAGCATCACTACTCAGTGATTACAAGCAGTCAGTCTATGGTCACTTTCAACACTTAAATAAGTCATACACTGTATAGTATAGAGGATGAATGGAAATAAAGTAAAAACGATCCATTCCTTTACAGAGCCAGCCTGAGCCAAATCCTAAACAAAACATAAGTAATGCTCTCCTTAAACATGTGTCCACTTCCTCCAAGAGTTTCTCATTCCTTTTGCCCAATCCACCCTTGTTTACTATCCCTGCATTTTCTTACTCTCAGCAGAAGTTCAGCTAATCTAAAAGATGTAGCCATACTACTAAATGATGGAGTCTAAGCTGTGGTAGCATGATAGAGGAGTGTTTCAGCCCACAGACCTTCATTAATGACAGTGATCTTTTGTAGCCAGTGGTGTTCAAAATAGAATATCAGCAATAATACAAATGACACAGAGATGGAAGAGCACCACAGACCAGTTCTAAGCAACAAAAGCTGCTTTTAATGGGAAAACATCGATGACTACACCACCCCGCCCCCCTTCCCCCGACACACACTCATAGTTCTACCTTTGTCTCAGAGAAAGATTCCTGGAAGAAGAAGGATAGGAGCTCAAACTCCTTCCAGGAAGCCAACTGGGGAGCCTGAGCCATGGAATTTCAATTTGGGTCTAGAGTCCTTTTTATGAGGATATTGTGTCTCCCACCCCTCAGATGGGTGGCCTTGGAAACAGCAGTTACAATTGTGATTTTAAAGAAATACTAAATACAGATGTTCTTCTATTTACTGCCTTTAAATTTTATAAAGAGGTAATTGTGAGATTTCATATGTAAAACTGCCTTATTCAGAGGATTATTTTACGCTGATTAGAAAATAAATGACCCTTAAACAAATTTGGCCAAAACGTTGTCAGCACTTCATTGTAATGACACTCTGCAAATACTCCAAAGCTGTGTTCTTAATAAAACAAGAAAGGCACCGCATTCACATCAACATAATGAGTTGAAAAGTGAAAAATTTTAATCAACCAATTGTACCATTCTTACTAAAAAAAACCAAAACTATACTGGATGTGGGGGGCATTTGCTTTGGTTTTATGGTGGTTTATCCTATTGGATTGACAATCTAGTTTTACTTTGTGTTGACTATTATTGTTACTTAATGAGCTTCCCTGGGGGCTCAGGAGATAAAAGAATCTGCCTGCAATAAAGGAGATCCTGGGTCAATCCCTGGGTCAGGTAGACCCACTGGAAAAGGGAACGGTTACGCATTCCATTATTCTTGCCTGGAGAATCCCATAGACAGAGCCTGGCAGGTTGTAGTTCATGTGGTCACAGTTGGATGCCCCTGAGCAACTAAACACACTTTTATTAAATGCTATGTAATACATCATAGTCCTTCAAATTTGTGGATTATTTGAGGTAACTTTTCAAATTTTTAGTTTAGAGGATGAAGTGGGCTCCCTGTTTCCAGAATTGGAAACTTCCAGCACCAGCAATTATAGCTACATAAGGTAGGATATAAAATAAACAAACAAAAAAGGATTGACTCATAGCATGGGTGTGTGTCCAGCTTTCTTTTTATTTGCATTTATAATACTTGAGTAAAGTGCTTTGATAGTATTCATGGAGGAGTAAGGTAGGGCAGGATGGGAAGAAAATAGGTCTTGGATAGGTCAAGGAAAAAGGCTCTGGGGCTGGGAGAGTGGGAGGGTTTCACCTTTAGTTGAAAGAATTTGCCTTTGTTTCCAATTCCATGGACTCCTTTAGCCATCAGTTCAGTTCATTTTAGTCGCTCAGTCGTGTCCAACTCTTTGTGACCCTACGAACCACAGCATGCCAGGCCTCCCTGTCCATCACCAACTCCCGGAGTTCACTCAGACTCACATCCATCGAGTTGGTGATGCCATCCAGCCATCTCATCCTCCGTTGTCCCCTTCTCCTCCCGCCCCCAATCCCTCCAAGCATCAGAGTCTTTTCCAATGAGTCAACTCTTCGCATGAGGTGGCCAAAGTACTGGAGTTTCAGCTTTAGCATCATTCCTTCCAAAGAAATCCCAGGGCTGATCTCCTTCAGAATGGACTGGTTGGATCTCCTTGCAGTCCAAGGGACTCTCAGGAGTCTTTTCCAACACCACAGTTCAAAAGCATCAATTCTTCGGCACTCACCTTTAGCCATAACATAGCATAAATAGAAGATTTGAACTTAAATAATAAATTAATTAAAGAAGGCAGGATGGTTTTGTTTCTGCAAAAGCCTTGAACAAAGCATGTGTTTCTGTTTAACACTGGATAAGCTCCAATTAATGTCTAGATCCTTGTCAGAATGTTTACTTTTCTGTGGGATTTGTTTTTTTTTTTCCCCAATGGGTCATTCTGAAGCCTTAGCTACAGGTCTGGACTTCAAAGTTGCTGCCAGCTTCACTGGAAAAGCCATTGTGTTACATTTCCCCCATCCCCATTGGAATGAAATCTTAATTTTTTAAAAATCACATGGGGCTTGAAAATGATCAATCTTGGTACCAAAACAACAGAAGAAACTTGATGAAGAGTTGAAGGAAATTCACCAAAGCAACAACAAAAACAATAAATACTGAAAATATTGGATATTCTGCATTGTACAAGACTTTGGGTGTCATTTAAAGAAACAACAGCAAAAATAACATTTTTTTGCAAGGTAGTTGTGAATGCCTGATATGAGTGTGAAAAATCACTGCAAAAGAAGTTTGGAAAATAAAGAATGATATTTTATATTACCTTGTTTATTTTATTCAACTCCATAGGCCTGTAGAAGGTAAAATACATATACCATGAATTACAAATATGTCAAGACAATAAATGAATAAACCTGAATGATTGTATCTTACATTTTTATTAGAAAATTTAACCCATAATAAAAGACACATACCATAATGCCACAGACTGCAGAGCAACTCTAAAAGTAGAACAAAAGAGAGCCTGTAGATGACAGCTATTTAACTGAAAAGATAAAAGAATTTTGTAAAAGTAAACCAAAATAAAGCCTCTGATATCACTGTAAAGGGATTTGATTTCTCTCTTTTCAATTTTTAAAACCTATAGACCAATTTTAGTCATCATATAAGTAAAACACCCACTCCTTCCCAGGATTTCCCAAGGATTGCTGAAATTGAACCACAAAGATATGGGTTTTGGTCCTGTGTCTTCCTGCTTCTGATGCTAGGTTTATAAACTAGTATTTGCTGAGCTTTCCAGGTGAATCAGTGGTAAAGAATCCACCTGCTAAGCTGGAGATGCAAGTTCGATCCCTGGGTTGAGAAGATCCCCTGGAGAAAGAAATGGCAACCCACTGCAGTATTCTTGCCTGAAAAATCCCATGGACAATGGAGCCTGGTGGGCTACAGGCTATCAAGTTGCCAAAAAGTTGGACACGATTTAGTGCCTTGACAGCAGCAGTTTAACAAATCACCCCAAAACTCAGTACCATAAAACAACAATCAGATCAGATCAGATAAGATCAGTCGCTCAGTCATGTCTGACTCTTTGTGAACCCATGAATCGCAGCACCCCAGGCCTCCCTGTCCATCACCAACTCCTGGAGTTCACCCAAACTCATGTCCATGGAGTCAGTGATGCCATCCAGCCATCTCATCCTCCGTTGTCCCCTTCTCCTCCTGCCCCCAATGCCTCCCAGCATCAGAGTCTTTTCCAATGACTCAACTCTTCGCATGAGGTGGCCAAAGTACTGGAGTTTCAGCTTTAGCATCATTCCTTCCAAAGAAATCCCAGGGCTGATCTCCTTCAGAATGGACTGATTGGATCTCCTTGCAGTCCAAGGGACTCTCAAGAGTCTTCTCCAACACCACAGTTGAAAAGCATCAATTCTTCGGCCCTCAGCCTTCTTCACAGTCCAACTCTCACATCCATACATGACCACAGGAAAAACCAACAATCACTGGTGCACAATTATATGGGTTATCTCGTGGTTCTATCCCCTCAGTGGCTTGCTGGAACTGGTTGATATAAGACCACCTTATTGCATGTCTTAGGCCTTCTCTTGGCCTCTAGGAGGCCAGCCCATGTCTCTTCACCTTCAGGCAGATGGATTTCCAGCAGGAAGAAAGGGTAAGTGCAGTGCACAACCCTTAGCAAGGATCTGTTTGCACCACATTTGCTGCTGTTTGAGGGGCCAAAGCAATCATATGAGTAAGCTCAGTCAGAGTACAAGGGCATGCATAGGGAATAAAGCAAGGAGATGTGATTTAAATTTCTCAAAAAAATATTTGGGGAATTAAATGAGAAAATATATACAGAAGCTTTGAAAAATTCAGGGAACTCCATCATTGTAGAATATTATCATATCGCTAGAGAAATGGCTCTTGTTCTGGATAGCTTTTTTCCCTCTAAGTGTAACTATAATTATTATTGTTATTGCTATTTAGTTTTTATATGATATGTCCCAACAAATTAAGAACAGATTGACACCGGGAATTCCCGGGTGGCCCAGGAGTTAGGACTCCACTTTTTCACAGTGGAGGGCCCAGGTTCAACCCCTGGTTGGGAAACTAAGATCCTGCAAGCTTCATGGCATGACCAAACACATACAAATACACAAATATATCGACCCCAATAGAAAACTTTTAAAATTTTCAAATATTTGAAAAGCAAAATCAATACTTTTTAAACAAAAATTTTAATGTTTTAGCCAGGTATCTAGGAAGTATTTATTAATTTAGCAGAAAAAATTCTGACATCTTACTTATTCTTTATGGAATTAAGACTTTTACATATTTTGCCTAAATAGCTGGCCATCTAACAAAGCTGATTTTTATATAGTATCTGGATGTTCCATCTACCTAACACTAAAGATTTTGAGTTTGTACTGATTAAATTCTTTTATTTCTTTTTTTTAAAAAGATAGTACAGCTGCCTGTTTTTTAATAACCTTGATTTTTCTAGAATATGCCCTGAGATATGTCTTTTGCTAAGAATAGTGACTTTTTCCCTACCATACCCAATGCATCTCTTCTTTACTAAATTTACTCTAGCGAAATAAGTCCTAATTTTTAATTTCTTAATACCCACTGTCCCCAGCAAGTGTAAGCTTTATAGAAAAATTGATACCTTATCTTAATATGAGGTGTCTACACATGGCTACTATCCATAAAGAGGCAACTGACTGTTCCCACCTACCACCCAGCACTTTATCCAATGCATAGCTTTAAATGTCTTTTTGTTCTCTTCTTTTTCTCCTGTTTCAGCTTTAACTACCTTATTATTTTTTTTCCATTTTATTCCCCTATTGTGTCATTAGCCACAAGATTTCTTAGCAAATATATTAGATTCATTGCAAATTTGAGTCATGTTCCATGAGAAAAATATTTAGATATATAAATCAGAATTATTAAAAGAAACATGGTAATTGGTATAAAAAAAAAAACAACAAACAAACAGTTAAAAACTCTTGGGATATGGTTATCCTAAGGCTATATAGTTCTTTAACCACAATATTTACCTTGATGGAAAGTTTTAGTTACATATTCGGTAGGCCTCACCTGTGGTGAGATATTTATGAGATACAAGCACTCTTACATTGCTAAGTCTCTTCAGTCATGTCCGACTCTGTGCGACCCCACAGAGGGCAGCTCACCAGGCTCTGCTGTCCCTGAGATTCTCCATGGAAGAACACTGGAGTGGATTGCCATTTCCTTCTCCAATGCATGAAAGTGAAAAGTGAAAGTGAGGTCGCTCAGTCATGTCAGGCCCTCAGCGATCCCATGGACTGCAGCCTACCAGGCTCCTCCGTCCACGGGATTTTACAGGCAAGAGTACTGGAGTGGGTTGCCATTGCCTTCTCCGACTCTTACATTACACATATAGAATAACTTCAATACATATGAGTTATAATAAAGGCTAACCCCAGGACAATTAAAAGGCCCAATGTAATCACAATCCTTTCATTTGTTGACGGGGAAAGGTTGAAGGCAGGAGGAGAAGGGGACGACAGAGAATGAGATGGTTGAATGGCATCATCAACTCAATGGACATGAGTTTGAGCAAACTGGTGGAGATGGTGAAGGACAGGGAAGCCTGGTGTGCTGCAGTCCATGGGGTTGGAAAGAGTTGGACACAACTTAATGACTGAACAACAACAACAACTAGTTCATTGCTGTCATTGAGTCACTAAGTCCTGTCCAATGGTTTTGGGACCCCATGGACTGTAGCTCACCAGCATCCTCTGTCCATGGCATTTCCCAAACAAGAATACTGGAGTGGGTTGCCTTTTTCGTCTCCAGGGGATCTTTCCCACCCAGGGTAGAACCCATGTCCCCTGCATTGGCAGGTAGCTTCTTTACCACTGAGCACCAGGGAAGCCCACCAGTATCTAATAAACTATGCTTATAACTTTTTTTGAATCATTGTAAATTTATAAATGCTAGCAACAGTGAAATTTGGAGAGAAAAAAAAAATTATATCTAACACAACTTTTGACTTGAGAATAGTTCCTGTATTCCCCTTCTTTGAAAATGAAAATCAAAATTCATTACAACAATGTCATAAACTGAGCAGTGGCAATCTTCTGGTTTAACTTTTTGATCCTACATGAAAAAATTAGATGCACAAATTGTATTGTCAGAGCAATGGTCTGACATTGCTGGATGTCAGTTTTTTTTTTTTTTTAATATAATCTCAGTTGATTCTAATCCAAATATCCAGTTTCATCTTCCATGCCCACCCAACTCTAAGCAATCTATCTATGAGCCATAAGGAATTTGAGCTCCATCCTTAGACCTGGCACATGACCTCTGACCTGGGCATGGTAGTAGAAAGCCCCGCTCAGGCCTTCTCCCCTAGACCAAGAGGATGTTTCTTCTCAGGATCTTTGTTTCCATTTTTCTAGACCTAAATCACTGAAACGCTGGAATTTTCTGCCTACTAAGCCAGACACTCTCTCCCAAGGCCATATGAGGAGGCTTGTCTCTGGGATGATGGTAATGGAGGGTTCACTCCTAAGCTCATGTGTCAGTGTGTCTGCCCAGAAGTCCACTCATAGTAGGGACAGAACTACAGGAAGCAAGTGAAGATGTGTAACTCCCAAGCTAGGGCTCCGTTGCTGCTTTTGCCTGTCCCTTTAAAAGATAGGAAAGAGCTGATGGAAGTCATGATCTTTCCCCAAACCTGCAGTGCTCTTTTAGGTTTAAATGTCTTTCTTTGTATAAGCTCTTCTACACCTTGGAGTCCTGTCCCCTTTCACTCCTGGAGAGCTCCTCCAGATTCAATTTCACTTCCTTTTTGAAAATTCTCATCACTTTTCTGGGCAAATCAGCTCTTCTGTCCTTTTGGTTACTATACTAGGTTTTACTTATACTTATCATAGAAATTAATACAACTGACTAATTATTTATTCACATATTTATCTCCTCATGAAAAATGGGACCAGGAAGTCTTAAATTCAAACACTAGCCATTCATAAATATTTAATAAAAGTGTGTTGAATAAAATGTGTAAAATATATTATTTATTTATAAATTGATTATCAAGGTCATTGCTCATGTCAAAATTCTTTAGGCTACAGCTCAGGATAATGTTAAATTTTTATGAATATAAAGGAATAAAATAGTAAACTCAAAATCAGTTCAAACATTTTCCAAATGTGAATACTTTTAAAAATTTCATCTATAAAGACAAATTCTTAAGATAATGCAATCCTTGAAAAAAACTGACAGTTGTACTTGACATTCAAAGGTAACTTTTGAAAAGCAATTGTGTTTGTCTTTTTAATCTCTGGCTGCTATTACTTTGGGTGACCTATTTTCTTCTTATGGCTCTGCTGTACACATATGTATTTCCCCTAATTCTATAATATATTGATAGCAATAGTTTTAATCTAGGTTCAATGTAATACGGACACTGTGTCCACTTAAACTTGACATTTGTCTCTGTGTTGCGTATATTTTATTTAAGTCAGTATTATTTAAGCTATTAGGAAAATACAAGTATTGGTTCCTCAAGTGGTTTGTAAAAGTACCCCCAATTAAATAAAGGACAGAACCACAACAACACAAAGGTAACTTTTTACTATTGATCACAACTGGGACCTCCCTAGTAGTTGAGCTGGTAAAGAATACGCCTGCAATTCAGGAGACCCCAGTATAATTCCTAGGTTGGCAAGATACATTAGACAGGGATAGGCTACCCATTCCAGTATTCTTGGGCTTCCCTCATGGCTCATGGCTCATGGCTCATGGCTCAGCAGCATGGCACCCCACTCCAGTACTCTTGCCTGGAAAATCCCATGGAGGGAGGAGCCTAGTAGGCTGCAGTCCATGGGGTCTCTAGAGTCTGACATGACCGAGAGACTTCACTTTCACTTTTCACTTTCATTCATCGGAAGGAAATGGCAACCCACTCCAGTATTCTTGCCTGGAGAATCCCAGGGATGGGGGAGCCTAGTGGGCTGCCGTCTATGGGGTCGCACAGGGTCAGACATGACTGAAGTGACTTAGCAGCAGAAGCATGGCTCAGCTGGTAAAGAATCTGCTTGCAATGCAGGAGGCCTGGGTTGGATCCTTGGGTTGGGAAGATCTCCTGGAGAAGGGAACAGCTACCCACTCCAGTATTCTTGCCTGGAGAATACAGACCATGGGGTCAAAAAGAGTCAGAGATGACTGAGCAGCTTTCACGTTCATTGTTCACCACTTGGACAAAGGGCAGAGGGTTTATCAGTAAAATCTGGGGAGTTTTATTCTGCTTTCCAGGTCAAATGCCTGTCTCATGAATATTACAACCTAGACTCTTCCTTTTCTCTCTTCTTGTCAGTAAAATTTCTCAAGTCATCGTGTTATTCAGGGCTATGTGGGCATAGATTCTTATGTCAATTAATATAGCTGAAATAGGAACATAAAAAACATAGAAATGCATACAATCAAAATCTCTCTCTCCTTTTTTATTTAAGGTATATTTTTAAATATAATTGACATATAGCATCATACAAGTTTTAGATGTACAACACAATGATTTGGTATTTGTATATATTGTAAATAAGGGCTTCCCTGGTGGCTCAGATGGAAAATAATCACCACAGTAAATCTAGTTAACATCCATCATCACACTTCGTTATGATTTCTTTCTTGAGGTGAGAACTTTTAAGATCTAGTCTCTACAACTTTCAAGTGTGCAATACACTATTATTTACTGTAGTCACCACTACGCTTTGTGTTATGTCCCCATGACTTATATGTAACTGTACATTTGTAAGTGTGCAATACACTACTATTTACTATAGTCACCACTAGGCTTTGTGTTATATGCCCATGACTTATATGTAACTGTACATTTGTACCTTTAAACCCACTTCACCCATGTTGGCTGCCCACCCAAACCCTGCGTCTGGAAACCAACAATCTGTTCTCTGTATTTATTTTTTGTTCGTCGTGGTTATTGTTTGATTCCACATTTAAGTGTGATCATGCAGCATTTGTCTTTCTCTGACTTATTTCATATAGCATAATGTGCTCAAGATTCATTCATGTTATTGCAAATAGTAAGATTTCTTTATGGTAAGTCCATAACCAATACATTAAAAGTACCTTCATAATCCTGATGTATAAACTTGGGGTGCCTCCACACCCTTATAGTGAATAAATAGTTGATAGTGGTATGTGTGTCTTAGTTGATTAGTCATGTGTGACTCCTTGTGAATCCAGACTGTAGCCCATCAGGCTTTTCCATCCATGGAATTTTCCAGGCAAGAATACAGAAGTGGGTTGCTGTTTCCTTCTCCAGGGGATCTTCCTAACCCAGGGAATGAACCTGGGACTCTTGCATTGCAGGCGGATGTTTTACCATATGAACTACTAGGTATAATTGATGTAATTTACTTTTTACTCTTCTTCTTCACTGTCAGTTTGATCAACCACAATTCTGCTTCAGTCCTATCTGAGACCCAAGGTTTAGCACAATAGCAAGCATCATTTGCACCTGGCCTGAGAGAAGGGCCATGAAACAGTTGCTGTACTTTGGCAAAGGCTATTACTATAACTGACTCAATGGACATGAGTTTGGGTAGACTCCGGGAGTTGGTGATGGACAAGGCGGCCTGGCATGCTGCAGTTCATGGAGTCACAAAGAGTCGGACACGACTGAGTGACTGAGCTGAAATGAACTGATTACTGTAACGATAAAAGTGGAGCAAAGCAAACAAAATTTTCACTAGAGACAGTATGTCAGTTTTTAAATCAAAAGAGAAATGCAATGAATAAATTTTTTGGATTTTGATGCATCACAATTGTTTACTATTTCTTTTCTTGGCAATTTCAGTTGTGACAAAAATACCTTAAGAAATAAATAGTATATGTATACAAAAAAAAAAAAAAAAAAAATCCAAGATGCTTTTCAAAATAGAAAGAGAAAAGAGAAAACAGATGAGACTTCTGTCAAATTTTAATCGACAAAGCAAAGAATATTACGCTCTCTTTCTCTCTTTAGTCGCAAAGTTGTGTTCAATTATTGCAACTCCATGGACTGTAGCCTTCCAGGCTCCTCTGTCCACGGGATTCTCCAGGCAAGAATCCTGGAGTCAGTAGCCATTTTCTTCTTGAGGGCATCTTCTTGACCCAGGAATTGAACCCGGGTCTCCTGTGTTACAGGCAGATTTTTTTTACCAACTGAGGTATGAGGGAAGCCCATATCACTAATAAAACTTCATTAAATCATTAAATATTTAAATGAACTTTGAACTCTAGCTTATTGAATGGTTCCTTTTTATGTATTTGAAGCCCTATTATGAAATATATACATAAAGAAATTCTAATGTAAAACCGAACTATTTAATGTATTCCTCTCAATCGAAAATTTCATTTACCTTTCCAAAATTTAAATCACCTCAGAATATTATATCTCAGTTTATATTTTTTTAATATAAATTTATTTATTGTAATTGGAGGTTAATTACTTTACAACGTTGTATTGGTTTTGCCATACATCAACATGAATCCACCACGGTGTACACGTGTTCCCCATCCTGAACCCTCCTCCCACCTCCCTCCCCGTACCATCCCTCTGGGTCATCCCAGTGCATCAGCCCCAAGCATCCTGTATCCTGCATTGAACCTGGATTGGCGATTCCTTTCTTATATGATATTATACATGTTTCAATGCCATTCTCCCAAATCATCCCCCCGCCCCTCTCCCACAGAGTCCAAAAGACTGTTCTATACATCTGTGTCTCTTTTGCTGTCTCACATACAGGGTTATCGTTACCATCTTTCTAAATTCCATATATATGCATTAGTATACTGTATTGATGTTTTTCTTTCTGGTTCACTTCACTCTGTATAATAGGCTCCAGTTTCATCCACCTCATTAGAATTGAGGGAACCCTCTTACACTGTTGGTGGGAATGCAAAGTAGTACAGCCACTATGGAGAACAGTGTGGAGATTCTTTAAAAAACTGGAAATAGAACTGACTTATGACCCAGCATGGCTTAGCTTCATTGAGTTAGACAAGGCTGTGGTCCTAGTGTGATTAGATTGACTAGTTTTCTGTGAGTATGGTTTCAGTGTGTCTGTCCTCTGATGCCCTCTTGCAACACCTACCATCTTACTTGGGTTTCTCTTACCTTGGACATGGGGTATCTCTTCACGGCTGCTCCAGCAAAGCGCAGCCACTGCTCTTTACCTTGGACGAGGGGTATCTCCTCACCGCCACCGCTTCTGACCTTGAATGTGGAATAGCTCCTCTAGGCCCTCCTGCGCCCGTGCAGCCACCGCTCCTTGGAAGTGGGGTTGCTCCTACCGGCCAGGGCCCCTGGCCTCTGGGGGTAGATCCTCCAGGCCGCCGCCCCTGGCCTCGGACGCAGGGTAGCTTCTCTTGGCCACCACCCTGACCTTGGACGTGGGGTAACTCCTTTTGGCTGCCTCCCCTCGGGCATGGGGTCCTCCCGGCTTCTGCCCTGAAATCGGACGTGGGGTAGCTCCTTTCCACTGTGTTAAATGCGCCAGTCACAGCCGCCCGTGCTAAATGCGCAGTTTGTAGCTGCCCGTGCTAAAGACAGTATGGTAATCACACTAGGACCACAGCCTCGTCTAACTCAATGAAACTAAGCCATGCCCGTGGGTCCACCCAAGATGCGCGGGTCATGGTGGAGAGGTCTGACAGAATGTGGTCCACTGGAGAAGGGAATGGCAAACCACTTCAGTATTCTTGCCTTGAGAACCCCATGAACAGTATGAAAGGCAAAATGATAGGATACTGAAAGAGGAACTCCCCAGGTCAGTAGGTGCCCAATATGCTACTGGAGATCAGTGGAGAAATAACTCCAGAAGGATGAAGGGATGGAGCCAAAGAAAAAACAATACCAAGTTGTGATTGTGACTGGTGATAGAAGCAAGGTCTGATGCTGGAAAGAGCAATATTGCATAGGAACTTGGAATGTCAGGTCCATGAATCAAAGCAAATTGGAAGCGGTCAAACAAGAGATGGCAAGAGTGAACGTTGACATTCTAGGAATCAGAGAACTAAAATGGACTGGAAAGGGTGAATTTAAATCAGATGACCATTATATCTACTACTGCTGGCAGGAATCCCTCAGAAGAAATGGAGTAGCCATCATGGTCAACAAAAGAGTCCAAAATTCAGTACTTGGATGCAATCTCAAAAACGACAGAATGATCTCTGTTCATTTCCAAGGCAAACCATTCATATCACAGTAATCCAAGCCTAAGCCCCAACCAGTAATGCTGAAGAAGCTGAAGTTGAACGGTTCGATGAAGACCTACAAGACCTTTTAGAACTAACACCCAAAAAAGATGTCCTTTTCATTATAGGGGACTGGAATGCAAAAGTAGGAAGTCAAGCAACACCTGGAATAACAGGCAAATTTGGCCTTGGAATATGGAATGAAGCAGGGCAAAGACTAATAGAGTTTTGCTAAGAAAATGCACTGGTCATAGCAAACACCCTCTTCCAACAATGCAAGAGAAGACTCTACACATGGACATCACCAGATGGTCAACACTGAAATCAGATTGATTATATTCTTCGCAGCCAAAGATGGAGAAGCTGTATACAGTCAACAAAAACAAGACCAGGAGCTGACTGTGGCTCAGATCATGAACTCCTTATTGCCAAATTCAGGCTTAAATTGAAGAAAGTAGGGAAAACCACTAGACCATTCAGGTATGACCTAAATCAACTCCCTTATGATAATACAGTGGAAGTGAGAAATAGATTTAAGGGACTAGATCTGACAGATAGAGTGCCTGATGAACTATGGATAGAGGTTCGTGACATTGTGCAGGAGACAGGGATCAAGATCATCCCCATGGAAAAGAAATGCAAAAAAGCAAAATGACTGTCTGGGGAGGCCTTACAAATAGCTGTGAAAAGAAGAGAAGCAAAAAGCAAAGGAGAAAAGGAAAGATACAAGCATCTGAATGCAGAGTTCCAAAGAATAGCAAGAAGAGATAAGAAAGCCTTCCTCAGCGATCAATGCACAGAAATAGAGGAAAACAACAGAATGGGAAAGACTAGAGATCTCTTCAAGAAAATTAGAGATACCAAGGGAACATTTCATGCAAAGATGGGCTCAATTAAGGACAGAAATGGCATGGACCTAACAGATGCAGAAGATATTAAGAAGAGGTAGCAAGAATACACAGAAGAACTGTAAAAAAAAGATGTTCATGACCAAGATAATCACGATTGTGTGATCACTGACCTAGAGCCAGACATCCTGGAATGTGAAGTCAGGTGGGCCTTAGAAAACATCATTATGAACAAAGTTAGTGGAGGTGATGGAATTCCAGTTGAGCTATTCCAAATCCTGAAAGATGATGCTGTGAAAGTGCTGCACTCAATATGCCAGAAAATTTGGTAAACTCAGCAGTGGCCACAGGACTGGAAAAGGTCCATTTTCACTCCAACCCCAAAGAATGGCAATGCCAAAGAATGCTCAAAGTACCGCACAATTGCACTCATCTCATACGCTAGTAAAGTAATGTTCAAAATTCTCCAAGTCAGGCTTCAGCAATACGTGAACCGTGAACTTCCAGATGTTCAAGCTGTTTTAGAAAAGGCAGAGGAACCAGAGGCCAAATTGCCAACATCCGCTGGATCATGAAAAAAGCAAGAGAGTTCCAGAAAAAACATCTATTTCTGCTTTATTGACTATCCCTAAGCCTTTGACTGTGTGGATCACAATAAACTGTGGAAAATTCTGAAAGAGATGGGAATACCAGGCCACTTAACCTGCCTCTTGAGAAATTTGTATGCAGGTCAGGAAGCAACAGTTAGAACTGGACATGGAACAACAGACTGGTTCCAAATAGGAAAAGGAGTATGTCAAGGCCGTATATTGTCACACTGCTTATTTAACTTCTATGCAGAGTACATCATGAGAAAACTGGGCTGGAAGAAGCACAAGCTGGAATCAAGATTGCCAGGAGAAATATCAATAACTTCAGATATGCAGATGACACCACCCTTATGGCAGAAAGTGAGGAGGAACTAAAAAGCCTTTTGATGAATGTGAAAGAGGAGAGTGAAAAAGTTGGCTTAAAGCTCAACATTCAGAAAACGAAGATCATGGCATGTGGTCCCATCAGTTCATGAGAAATAGATGGGGAAACAGTGGAAACAGTGTCAGACTTTATTTTTGGGGGCTCCAAAATCACTGCAGATGGTGACTGCAGCCATGAAATTAAAAGACTTTTATTCCTTGGAAGAAAAGTTATGCCTAACCTAGATCAGATCAGATCAGTCACTCAGTCGTGTCCGACTCTTTGCGACCCCGTGAATCACAGCACCCAAGGCCTCCCTGTCCATCACCAACTCCTGGAGTTCACTCAGACTCACGTCCATCCAGGCAGTGATGCCATCCAGCCATCTCATCCTCTGTTCTCCCCTTCTTCTCTTGCCCCCAATCCCTCCCAGCATCAGAGTCTTTTCCAATGGGTCAACTCTTCGCATGAGGTGGCCAAAGTACTGGAGTTTCAGCTTTAGCATCATTCCTTCCAAAGAAATCCCAGGGCTGATCTCCTTCAGAATGGACTGGTTGGATCTCCTTGCAGTCCAAGGGACTCTCAAGAGTCTTCTCCAACACCACAGTTCAAAAGCATCAATTCTTCGGCGCTCAGCTTTCTTCACAGTCCAAGTCTCACATCCATACATGACCACAGGAAAAACCATAGCCTTGACTAGACGAACCTTTGTTGGCAAAGTAATGTCTCTGCTTTTGAATATGCTATCTAGATTGGACATAACTTTCCTTACAAGGAGTAAGTGTCTTTTAATTTCATGGCTGCAGTAACCATTTGTAGTGATTTTGGAGCCCAGAAAAATAAAGTCTGACACTGTTTCCACTGTTTCCCCATCTATTTCCCATGAAGTGATGGGACCGGATGCCATGATCTTCGTTTTCTGAATGTTGAGTTTTAAGCCAACTTTTTCACTTTCCACTTTCACTTTCATCAAGAGGCTTTTTAGTTCCTCTTCACTTTCTGCCATAAGGGTGGTGTCATCTGCATATCTGAGGTTATTGATATTTCTCCCAGCCGGCTCAACCTAGATAGCATATTGAAAAGCAGAGACATTACTTTGCCAACAAAGGTCCGTCTAGTCAAGGCTATTTTTTTTTCCAGTGGTCATGTATGGATATGAGAGTTGGACTATGAAGAAAGCTGAGTGCCAAAGAATTGATGCTTTTGAACTGTGGTGTTGGAGAAGATTCTTGAGAGTCCCTTGGACTGCAAGGAGACCCAACCAATCCATTCTGAAGGAGATCAGCCCTGAGATTTCTTTGGAAGGAATGATGTTAAAGCTGAAACTCCAGTACTTTGGCCACCTCATGTGAAGAGTTGACTCATTGGAAAAGACTGATGCTGGGAGGGATTGGGGGCAGGAGGAGAAGGGGACGACAGAGGATGAGATGGCTGGATGGCATCACTGGCTCGATGCACATAAGTCTGAGTGAACTCCAGGAGTTGGTGATGGATAGGGAGGCCTGGCGTGCTGCAATTCATGGGGTCGCAAAGAGTCGGATACAACTGAGTGACTGAACTGAACTGATGACACAGCCATCCCCCTACTGGGCATACACACTGAGGAATCCAGAATTGAAAGAGACAAGTGTACCCCAATGTTCATTGTAGCACTGTTTTTAATAGCCAGTACATGGAGTATTACTCAGTTTATATTTCGCTCACATCAGGAAACATAATAAAACACTGTTACAAATACCCATCACCTACAAAGTGGTTGAGCCTTTAAATATAACTCATTCATTTCACATGTTTCATTTCATTTCACTAACAATGTATGATAATATTGTGCAATTTACAATGAATGTCAATTTTATGGCAGATAAGATAATGGATATTTACTAACTCCACTTTTTACATCACTCACAACCAACTATATAGACATATATAAGTTGTGTCAGAGTGGAAATAGACACTGAAAAAACTTGCAAACAGAGGAAGCCAAAGTAAACAAACAAGAGGGAACCACTCTGGAAGCGACAGGTGCAACAGATTAAAACCCTGTAGTTAACATTGACTAAGCATTGGAAGTGGAGAAGGCAATGGCATCCCACTCCAGTACTCTTGCCTGTAAAATCCCATGGACAGAGGAGCCTGGTAGGCTGCAGACCATGGGGTCGCGAAGAGTTCGACACGACTGAGCGACTTCACTTTCACTTTTCCCTTTCATGCATTGGAGAAGGAAATGGCAACCCACTCCAGTGTTCTTGCCTGGAGAATCCCAGGGACGGGGGAGCCTGGTGGGCCGCCGTCTGTGGGGTCGCACAGAGTCCGACAGGACTGAAATGACTTAGCAGCAGCAGCAGCAGCAGCGAGCATTGGAAGGGGCCTTAAAACTTGAGCATAAGTATAAGCTGGAACAAGGAACTATCTGAAACTGAACTGACCCCACACTGCCCACAACAGCTCCAGAGAAATTCCTGGATATATATTTACTATTATAGTTTTAAAAAATTTTTAAAAATTTTAAGCTTTTTATTACTCCTTTAATTTTCATTTTTATAACCTACTATTACCTTGCAAGAAAAGACCCTATTTTTAAAACAAATTTCATATATACATATTTTTTCATTTTTGTGATTGATTTTGTTTTGTACTTTTAATACTGTATTTTTGAGAGTCTAACTTCTACTCTAGATTATTAATCTTTACTTTTTGGTAATATCGTCTTGTACCTTTAAGAATCTAATCTTCAGTATCCATTTTGACTTAGGGGTGTGATTACTGGCTTGATTGCTCTCTCCCCTTTTGACTCTCCCTTTTCTCCCCCAGGTCACCTCTATCTCCACCCTCCCCCCTTTCCTCTCTTTTTAACTCTGTGAATCACTTTTAGTGTTCTGAGCTGTGGAGAACACTTAGGGAACTGATTACTGGATAGATTGGTCTCTCCCCTTTTGACTGCCCCTCATCTCCTCCTGGTCACCTCTATCTCCTTCCTCCCTCTTCTAATCTCTGTGTAACTCCATGAACCTCTCTGGGTGTTCCAGACTGTGGAGAGCACATAGGGAATTGATACTGGCTAGACTGCTCTCTCCCCTTTTGACTCCTCCTCTTCTCCTCCTGGTCACCTCTATCTCCCTCCTCCCTCTTCTCTTCTCTGCATAACTCTGTGAGCCTCTCTGAGTGTCCCTCACTGTGGAGAATCTTTTCACCATTAACCTAGATGGTTTGTCATCTGTATGGATGGAGAAGTCTTGAGGCTACTGTAAGAATAAGACTGAAAGCCAGAAGCAGGAAGCTTAAATCCAAAACTTGAGAACACCAGAAACCTCCTGATTCCAGGGAACATTATTTGAAAGGAGCTCATCCAAAAGTCTCCAAACCTACACTAAAGCCAAGCTCCACCCAAAAGCCAGCAAGTTCCAGAGCAAGACACACCATGTTAATTCTCCAGCAATGCAGGAACACAACCCTGAGCATTAAAATACAGGCTGCCCAAAGTCACGCCACAGCCATAGACACCCCAAAACTCACTACTGGACAATTCACTTCACTCCAGAGAGAAAAGATCCAGCTCCACCCACCAGAACACAGATGCAAGCTTCCCTACCAAGAAACCCTGATAAGCCACTAGTCCAACCCCACACACAGGGAGCAACCTCCACAATCAAGAGGAACTACAAACTTCCAGCCTACAGAAAGGCCACCCCAAACACAGCAATCTAAACAAAATGAAAAGGCAGAAATATTTAGCAGGTAAAGGAACATGATAAAGGCCCACCAAACCAAACAAAAGAGGAGGAGATAGGAAGTCTACCTGAAAAAGAGTTCAGAATAATGATAGTAAAGATGATCCAAAATCCTGAAAACAAACTGGAGTTATAGATAAATAGAGTAGAGAAAATGATAGAGAATATGCAAGAAATGTTTAACAAGGACCTAGAAGAAATAAAAAAGAGTCAATCAATAATGAATAATGCAATAACTGAGATCAAAATCACTCTGGAGGGAAATAGAGGCAGAAGATAGGATAAATGAGGTGGCACACAGTATGGTGGAAATAAATGAAGAAGAGAGGAAAAAAGGAAAAAGAATTTAAAGAAATGAGGAAAACCTCAGAGACATCTGGGACAATGTTAAATGTCCCAACATTTGAATCATAGGAGTCCCAGAAGAAATAGGCAAAAAGAAAGGGTATGAGAAAATACTTGAGGAGATAACAGTTGAAAACTTCCCCCAAATGGGGAAGAAAATAGCCATCTAAGTCCAAGAAACCCAGAGAGTCCCAAATAGATTAAACCCAAGGTGAAACACCCCAAGATACATAGTAGTCAAACTGATGAAGATCAAACACAAAGATAAATATTAAAAGCAGCAAGGGGAAAGCAACAAAAAACACACAAAGGAATCCCCATAAAGATAACAGCTGATCTTTCAATAGAAACTCTTCAGGCCAGAAGGGAATGGCATTACATACTTAAAGTGATGAAAGAGGAAAAGCTACAACCCAGATTACTATACCCAGCAAGGATCTTATTTAAATATGGAGGAGAAATCAAAAGCTTTACAGACAAGCAAAAGCTGAGAGAATTCAGCAACACCAAATCATCTCTTCAACAAATGCTAAAAATCTTCTCTAGACAGGAAACACAGAATAGGTTTATAAACTCAAACCCAAAACAACAAAGTAAATGACAATGGGGTCATACTTATCAATAATTACCTTCAATGTAAATGGGTTGAGTGCCCCATCCAAAAGACAAAGACTGGCTGCTGCTGTTGTTGCTGCTAAGTCGCCTCAGTAGTGTCTGGCTCTGTGAGACCCCATAGAAGGCAGCCCACCAGGCTCTGCCATCCCTGGGCTTCTCTAGGCAAGAACACTGGAGTGGGTTGCCATTTCCTTCTCCAATGCATGAAAGTGAAAAGTGAAAGTGAAGTTGCTCAGTCATGTCCAACTCTTTGCGACCCCATGGCCTGCAGCCCGCCAGGCTCCTCTGTCCATGGGATTTTCTAGGCAAAAGTACTGGAGTGTGTTGCCTACTCCACAAAGACTGGCTGAATGGATACAAAAACAAGACCCCTGTATATGCTGTCTATAAGAGATCCACCTCAAAACAAGGGACACATACAGACTGAAAGTGAAGGGCTGGAAAAAGATATTTCATGCAAATGGAGACTAAAAGAAAGAAGGACTAGCAATACTCATAACATATAAAATAGACTTTGAAATAAAGGCCGTGAAAAGAGACAAAGAAGCACAGCACATAATGATCAAAGGATCAGCCCCAAAAGAAGATATAACCATTATAAATAGATATGCACCCAACATAGGAGCACCACAATATGTAAAGCAAATGCTAACAAGTATGAAAGGGAAAATTAACAGCAACACAATAATAGTGGGAGACTTTAATACCCCCCTCACACCTATGGATAGATCAACAAAACACAACATTAGCAAGGAAACACAAACTTTAAATAGTACAATGGACCAGTCAGACCTAATTGACACCAATAGGACATTACACCCCAAAACAATGAATTTCACCATTTTCTTAAGTTCACACAGAACATTCTCCAGGATAGATCACATCCTGTGCCATAAATATAGCCTTGGTAAATTAAAAAAAATGAAATCATTTCAAGCATCTTTTCTGATTACATTTCAGTAAGTTTAGATGTCAAATACAGGAAAAAGTACAAAATCCATGGAGGCTAAACAACATGCTTCTGAATAACCAAGGAATCACAGAAGAAATAAGAAAATAAATCAAAATGTCCATAGAAACAAAGCAAAATGAAAACACGACAACCGACAACCCAAAACCTATGGGATTCAGTAAAAGCAGTGCTAAGGGGAAGGTTCATAGCAATACAAGGTTACCACAAGAAACAAGAGAAAAATCAAATAAATGACTTAACTTTATACCTAAAGCAACTAGAAAAAGAAGAAATTAAGAAGCCCAGGTTTAGTAGAAAGAAATAAATCATAAAAATTAGGGCAGAAATAAGTGCAAAAGAAACAAAGGAGACTATAGCAAAAATCAAAAGTAAAAGCTGGTTTCTTTGAGAAGATAAATAAAATAGACAAACCATTAGCCAGTCTCATCAAGAAAAAAAGGGAGAAGAATCATATTGACAAAATTAGAAATGACAATGGAGAAATCATGACAACACAGAAATACAAAGTATCCTCAGAGACTACTATCAACAACTATATGACAATAAAATGGACAACTTGGAAGAAATTGAGGAATTCTTAGAAAAGTATAACCTTCCAAAACTGAACCAGGAAGAAATAGAAAATCTTAACAGACCCATCACAGGTGCAGAAATCAAAACTGTAATAAAAAGTCTTTCAACAAACAAAAGCTCAGGACCAGATGGCTTCACAGGTGAATTCTACCAAAAATTTAAAAAGCTAAACCTATCCTACTCAATCTCTTCCAGAAAATTGCAGAGGAAGGCAAACTGCCAAACTCATTCTATGAGGCCACCATCACCCTAATACCAAAAGCAGACAAAGATGACACAAAAAAAGAAAACTACGGACCGATATCACTGATGAACTTAGATTCAAAAGTCCTTAACAAAATTCTAGCAAACAAAATCCAACAACATATCAAAAAGATCATACAACATGACCAAGTGGGCTTTATCGCAGGGATGCAAGGATTCTTCAAATCTCTTTAACAAGTGGTGCTGGGAAATCTGGTCAACCACTTGTAAAAGAATGAAACTAGAACACTTTCTAACACCATACACAAAAATAAACTCAAAATGGATTAAAGATCTAAACGTAAGACCAGAAACTATAAAACTCCTAGAGGAGAACATAGGCAAAACACTCTCTGACATATATCACAGCAGGATCCTCTATGACCCACCTCCCAGAATATTGGAAATGAAATAAAAAATAAACAAATGGGACCTAATTAACCTTAAAAGCTTCTGCACATCAAAGGAAACTATTAGCAAGGTGAAAAGACAGCCTTCAGAATGGGAGAAAATAATAGCAAATGAAGCAACTGACAAACAACTAATCTCAAAAATATACAAGCAACTCCTACAGCTCAACTCCAGAAAAATAAACGACCCAATCAAAAAAATGGGCCAAAGAACTAAATAGACATTTCTCCAAAGAAGACATACAGATGGCTAACAAACACATGAAAAGATGCTCAACATCACTCATTATCAGAGAAATGCAAATCAAAACCACTATGAGGTACCATTTCACACCAGTCAGAATTGCTGCAATCCAAAAGTCTACAAATAATAAATGCTGGAGAGGGTGTGGAGAAAAGGGAACCCTCTTACACTGTTGGTGGGAATGCAAACTAGTACAGCCACTATGGAGAACAGCGTGGAGATTCCTTAAAAAACTGGAAATAGAACTGCCTTATGATCCAGCAATCCCACTGCTGGGCATACACACTGAGGAAACCAGAAGGGAAAGAGATACGTGTACCCCAGTGTTCATCGCAGCACTGTTTATAATAGCCAGGACATGGAAGCAACCTAGATGTCCATCAGCAGATGAATGGAAAAGAAAGCTGTGGTACATATACACAATGGAATACTACTCAGCCATTAAAAGGAATACATTTGAATCAGTTCTAATGAGGTGGATGAAACTGGAGCCTATTATACAGAGTGAAGTAAGCCAGAAGGAAAAACATAAATACAGTATACTAACGCATATATATAAGGAATTTAGAAAGATGGTAACAATAACCCGGTGTACGAGACAGCAAAAGAGACACTGATGTATAGAACAGTCTTATGGACTCTGTGGGAGAGGGAGAGGGTGGGAAGATTTGGGAGAATGACATTGAAACATGTAAAATATCATGTAAGAAACGAGTTGCCAGTCCAGGTTCGATACACGATACTGGATGCTTGGGGCTAGTGCACTGGGATGACCCAGAGGGATGGTATGGGGAGGGAGGAGGGAGGAGGGTTCAGGATGGGGAACACATGTATACCTGTGGCAGATTCATTTTGATATTTGGCAAAACTAATACAATTATGTAAAGTTTAAAAATAAAATAAAATTAAAAAAAAAACAAATCAATATGATACACCACATTAACAAATTGAAAGATAAAAATCATATGATTATCTCAATAGATGCAGAGAAAGCCTTTGACAAAACTCAACACCCATTTATGATAAAAAACCCTCCAGAAAGCAGGCGTAGAATAAACATACCTCAACATAATAAAAGCTATATATGACAAACCCACAGCAAAGATTATCCTCAATGGTGAAAAATGGAAAGCATTCCCTAAAGTCAGCAACAAGACAAGGGTGTCCACTCTCTTCTTACTATTCAAATAGTTTTGTTAGTTTTAGCCACAGCAATCAGAAAAGCAAAAGAAACAAAAGGAATCCAGATTGGAAAAAAAAGAAGTAAAACTTTCACTGTTTCCAGATGACGTGATCCTCTACATAGAAAATCCTAAAGACGCAACCAGAAAATTACTAGAGCTAATCAATGAATATAGTAAAGTTACAGGATATAAAATTAACACCCAGAAATCCCTTCAATCCTATACACTAACAATGAGAAAACAGAAAGAGAAGTTAAGGAAACTAGTCCATTCACCATTGCAATGAAAAGAATAAAATACTTAGGAATAAATCTACCAAAAGAGACAAAAAGTCTGTATATAGAAAAGTATAAAACACTGATGAAAGAAATCAAAGATGACACAAATAAATAGAGAAATATACCATGTTCATGGATTGGAAGAATCAATATAGTGAAAATGAGTATACTACCCAAAGCAATCTATAGATCCAGTGCAATCCCTATCAAGGTATCAACAGTAATTTTCATAGAACTAGAACAAATAATTTCACAATTTGTATGGAAATACAACAAACCTCAAATAGCCAAAGCAATTTTGAGAAAGAAGAATGGAAGGAGTAATCAACCTGCCTGACTTCACACTATACTACAAAGCTACAGACAGAAGACAGTATGATACTGGCACAAAGACAGAAATATTGATCAATGGAACAAATAGAAAGCCCAGAGATAAATTCATGCACCTATGGACACCTTATCTTTGACAAAGGAGGCAAGAATATACAGTGGAGAAAAGACAATCTGTTTAACAAGTGGTGCTGGGAAAACTGGTCAACCACTTGCAAAAGAATGAAAGTAGAATACTTTCTAACACTATACACAAAAATAAACTCAAAATGGATTAAAGATCTAAATGTAAGACCAGAAACTATAAAACTCCTAGTGGAAAACAGAGGCAAAACACTCTCTGAAGTAAATCACAGCACGATCCTCTATGAGCTACCTTCCAGAAAATGGAAATAAAAGCAAAAATAAACAAATGGGACCCATTTCTATTTATTTTTACCTCACTGTCATTCAATTTATATTTTGTGTATATTTTTAAAATGTCATAATATATTAGAATGCTATGCTAAGTCACTTCAGTCGTGTCCGACTCTGTGTGACCCCATAGATGGCAGCCACCAGGCTCCCCCGTCCCTGGAATTCTCCAGGCAAGAACACTGGAGTGGGTTGCCATTTCCTTCTCCAATGCATGAAAGTGAAAAGTGAAAGTGAAGTCGCTCAGTCGTGTCTGACTCCTAGCGACCCCATGGACTGCAGCCTACCAGGCTCCTCCATCCACGGGATTTTCCAGGCAAGAGTACTGGAGTGGGGTGCCATTGCCTTCTCTGAATATATTAGAATAGCATTGCATATATAATATTTTTACATTATATAGTTTAGGGCACTGACAGTGTGTTGAAAAGTGGAAAATACTATGGAGATTAGTTCTTCAGGAAACAGAAAAGTATCAAAATTTACTGCATAAAATGTTACTTAATTTGGGGGAGTTTGCCAAAAGCTATTTATGAAACAGAATGATCTCTGTTAGTTTCCAAGGCAAACCATTCAATATCACAGTAATCCAAGTCTATACCCCAACCAGTAACGCTGAAGAAGCTGAAGTTGAATGATTCTATGATGACCTACAAGACGTTTTAGAACTAACACCCAAAAAAGATGTCCTTTTTATTATAGGGGACTGGAGTAACAGCAAATTTGGCCTTGGGATATGGAATGAAGCAGGGCAAAGGCTAATAGATTTTCACCAAGAGAATGCACTGGTCATAGCAAACACCCTCTTCCAACAACACAAGAGAAGACTCTACACATGGACATCACCAGATGGTCAACACCGAAATCAGGTTGATTATATTCTTTGCAGCCAAAGATGGAGAAGCTCGATACAGTCAGCAAAAACAAGACCGGGAGCTGACTGTGGCTCAGATCATGAACTCCTTATTGCCAAATTCAGACTGAAATTGAAGAGTGTAGGGAAAACCACTAGACCATCCAGGTATGACCTAAATCAAATCCCTTATGATAATACAGTGGAAGTGAGAAATAGATTTAAGGGACTAGATCTCATAGAGTGCCTGATGAACTATGGACGGAGGTTTGTGACATTGTACAGGAGACAGGGATCAAGACCATCCCCATGGAAAAGATATGCAAAAAAGCAAAATGGCTGTCTGGGGAGGCCTTACAAATAGCTGTGAAAAGAAAAGTGAAAAGCAAAGGAGAAAAGGAAAGATACAAGCATCTGAATGCAGAGTTCCAAAGAATAGCAAGAAGAGATAAGAAAGCCTTCCTCAGAGATCAATGCACAGAAATAGAGGAAAACAACAGAATGGGAAAGACTAGAGATCTCTTCAAGAAAATTAGAGATACCAAGGGAACATTTCATGCAAAGATGGGCTCAATTAAAGACAGAAATGGTATGGACCTAACAGAAGCAGAAGATATTAAGAAGAGTTGGCAAGAATACACAGAACTGTACAAAAAAGATGTTCATGACCAAGATAATCACGATTGTGTGATCACTGACCTAGAGCCAGACATCCTGGAATGTGAAGTCAAGTGGGTCTTAGAAAGCATCACTATGAACAAAGCTAGTGGAGGTGATGGGATTCCAGTTGAGCTATTTCAAATCCTGAAAGGTGATGCTGTGAAACTGCTGCCCTCAATATGCCAGCAAATTTGGAAAACTCAGCAGTGGCCACAGGACTGGAAAACGTCAGTTTTCATTCCAATCCCAAAGAAAGGCAATGCCAAAGAATGCTCAAACTACTGCACAATTGCGCTCATCTCATACGCTAGTAAAGTAATGCTCAAAATTCTCCAAGTCAGGCTTCAGCAATACGTGAGCTGTGAACATCCAGATGTTCAAGTTGGTTTTAGAAAAGGCAGAGGAACCAGAGATCAAATTGCCAACGTCCACTGGATCATGGAAAAAGCAAGAGAGTTCCAGAAAAACATCTATTTCTGCTTTATTGACTATGCCAAAGCCTTTGACTGTGTGGATCACAATCAACTGTGGAAAATTCTTCAAGAGATGGGAACACCAGACCACCTGACCTGCCTCTTGAGAAACCTATATGCAGGTCAGGAAGCAACAGTTAGAACTGGACATGGAACTACAGACTGGTTCCAAATAGGAAAAGGAATATGTCAAGGCTGTATATTGTCACCCTGCTTATTTAATTTCTATGCAGAGTACATCATGAGAAACACTGGACTGGAAGAAACACAAGCTGGAATCAAGATTGCTGGGAGAAATATCAATAACCTCAGATATGCAGATGACACCACCCTTATGGCAGAAAGTGAAGAGGAACTCAAAAGCTTCTTGATGAAATGAAAGTGAAAAATTTGGCTTAAAGCTCCACATTCAGAAAACGAAGATCATGGCATCTGGTCCCATCACTTCATGGGAAATAGATGGGGAAACCATGGAAACACTGTCAGACTTTATTTTTGGGGGCTCCAAAATCACTGCAGATGGTGAATGCAGCCATGAAATTAAAAGACCCTTACTCCTTGGAAGGAAAGTTATGACCAACCTAGATAGCATATTCAAAAGCAGAGACATTACTTTGCCAACAAAGGTCCGTCTAGTCAAGGCTATGGTTTTTCCTGTGGTCATGTATGGATGTGAGAGTTGGACTGTGAAGAAGGCTGAGTGCCAAAGAATTGATGCTTTTGAACTGTGTTGTTGGAGAAGACTCTTGAGAGTCCCTGGACTGCAAGGAGATCCAGTCAGTCCATTCTGAAGGAGATCAGCCCTGGGATTTTTTTGGAAGGAATAATGCTAAAGCTGAAACTCCAGTACTTTGGCCACCTCATGTGAAGTGTTGACTCATTGGAAAAGACTTTGATGCTGGAAGGGATTAGGGGCAGGAGGAGAAGGGGACGACAGAGAATGAGATGGCTGGATGGCATCACTGACTCAATGGACATGAGTCTGAGTGAACTCCGGGAGTTGGTGATGGACAGGGAGGCCTGGCGTGCTGCAATTCATGGGGTCGCAAAGAGTCAGACACGACTGAGTGACTGAACTGAACTGAATCTAATATAAAGGACAATTTCAGAAAAAAGAGGTAATAAGATAAAATGGAAATAAAAAGGAATATGAGATATTTGCTTTTAGGATATTAAAAAAATGCATATATATTTGCATCCTTAAAAATAAAGTGTTCTAACAGCATTTCATCCTTCACTACCCAAGTCCTTGACTCACTTTCCCTTTGCTGCTTTTTCTTCCTTCTGTCTTTCTCTTCTTTCTCTCTTATTCATCCCCCCTTTCCCTTCTACCTTTGTATTTCCCATTTTCTGGTTACTAGGAATTACTGCTAAAGCCCTAAGATGCTGTAAACCAGCCCAGCAACATCACTGAATCTTAGGAGAGCCAGTCAAGAGATTGGCCCTCATACCAGGTTGTTTGGAGGCAACTGAATAAGCAGAGCAACCCTAATCCAGTCACATTGCTTCAGTCTCAGTAGAGACTCAGTCTGTTTGGATGATTTTATAATTTGGGGACCTACTAGGGCATGTGTGTAAGGCCGAATAATTAATGACAAGGATAGTTACTTTAAGAGAGAATGGTATCTCACTTCTCAGATAAATGTGTTTATGAATCCAGCTTTCTTAGCTACTTGGTTTTTATGTGATCAGTTGGACAATCGTCTAGACTCCCTAGTTGGGGGACAATTGACAGTTAACTAAGCTAGACTTGTTAAACCTGAGTGATAGAACCTATGGAATTTTTGCCAGATGATGCAGGAAATGAGATTGCAGTGGAGTGTGGGTGAAGACAGCCACTGGAGGAGGATAGAGCCAGTTCACCTTTGTGTCTGCTATGGTCTCAACCTTTGTGTCGCCCAGAAACTTCATATGTTGAAATCCTGACTCCTATTGATGGTATTTCATAGGTGGAGCCTTTGGGAGGTGATGAAGTTATGGAGGTGACAAAGGATGGAGCCTCCTGGATGAGATGACTGCTTTTATATATAACAGACACATGGAATTTCTCTAGCCCTTTCCCTGATGTGAGGATATAGTAAGAAGTGTGAGACGGAAAGAGGGCCTTATCTGATCACACTGCGAAAATCCATTTCTATTGTTTATAATTCTATGATATTTTGTTACAGCAGCCCAGAAGGATTAAGACAGCATTCTAACAATTTTTAGGCAGTTCAGTAAACCTCATGCTATTTAGGTAGCCATGTGCAAAGCACTTATATTGTCTGTTGTAACACTGAGACAATATAAGAATCGGCTGACAGTTTGTGGCTTGCTTTCATAAAGAATTCTCAGAATTCAGTCTTCTTGGTAGCATGACCAGCACAATAAGTAATTATCTAATTCTTTGATTCTTATAACTTGACCCAGAATAATTTCATGTGATTCTTTAGTAAGCTCTTTAATGGTCTTTGTCATGTCAGTTCCTGCTATTTGTGACCAATTTTAATAGGAAAATTCTTTCTCTCAGAGGTAGGGATGGATTTTATTTTGATTTTCTATTAAATGAAGATAAAGACATTGACAAATTTCCTTCTTAGATTTTGACATCTCTACAGAATCTGTGTTTATTTTGTTTCAGATGAGACCCATTACACCCAAACATGCATTAAAGAGCTATAAAACTCAAAGAAGCTTTTGACGGGATGGATCATCACTAACCATCTCAGGACTGGTTGGGTTAATTGTGGGCTTAGCATGGGGTGAATCGGCACTTAAGCAAATTGATGTAGGTGCTAATTTTACTCGAATCCCTGTGTAGGCAGTGGAACATTCTATAAAAGGCAGTTTGGCGCACATCCTCATCGTCTGCTGTCAGGGAGGACTTTTCTGACCACACTGGATAGGGCTCGTTCTTCTTCTCTCCAGGATGAACCTAAGCACCCAAAAGATAATGAATTTTATGAGTTTTATTAGTTTTTTATTTTTCAATTTTTTTAAATTAATTAAAAATAAAAATTTTAATATTTTTTAATTATTTTTTAATTTTATGAGTTTTATTAGTATTTGCTCTTCTTTGTTCCTTCTTATTATCAAATTAAGATTGGGGAAGACTTACGAAACTCTCTGGACATGAATTTGGAGCCAGCGTATGGAAAATCTATTAGCAATCTAAAATCAAGAAGCAGAACTCAAGTATGAGTTTGGTTTTGACTTTCTCTTCCCTTCCTTTCCACTCTCATCCTTTACTTTGAAGAGGACAAAGAAAGAATATGAGCAGACTTTCAGTAGCAGATCACCTGGGTTGCTTTTAAGAAAACATTGATCTTACAAATTCTATGCTCCAGTTCTCTTACCCATGAAAGTATTTCAACCACATGTGCCCAGTAAGAGGCTAGCTTTTGGTGGAATTGTGTGCAATGCAGGGAACGCTGCACCTGTCAAAAATTGTAGTTGAATTCTAACTCACTTACAATAGAATCTAGCATTATGAATGATTAGGCTCTCGCTTTATATAACAGCAATTAGAATATAGAAGGTCTGAATCTTGTCCTTACAAAGTGAGATGTTTCAAAACTCATTCCTCAATTCAGAGGTCATCTTCTTTCCTTCATAAGGAAATCAAAGAAGGCTTCAGGAGATGGCTCACCCTTTTTTGTATCATTTCCACACCTTCTAGAAGTACTTTGGCCTTGTCCTCAATCTCTTTAGCCCTTGCCAAGATATCAGGTGAGGCTCCATTCCTGTGCAACAACTCTGTGACTGCCTGATGCAGAGGTTCATCCCACGAGTGGAGCAAACTGATAACCAACCTAAACAGGGCTTCGTCCTAAACAATCACAGGAAACAATCTCATTAAAATAAACAAAATTCAGTGGGCTTGGTAACATGTGATTTTTGCTCAGGGAGGCTGAGCATATAAAAAAACCCTTTATTATTCCTCTGTGTATGCAAAAAATTTAAAGATGTTAAGGATATAAAATTATAAAATGTATATTATTAGTTTATACTTTGCTGAAATTCTTTAAAAAAAAACTGTCACATAAATCATCCTTTTGATGAGTTCTAATTTAGAACATGAAATATTTTCTTTTCCCCTCTGAAATTAGACCATCTGCTCAGTGAGTTTTTTTATATTTGAATGCTTTGCTTGTCCAGGGAGAGAAATCTAAATATTTTGTTGGAACTCAATATGGGCCTAGAGTACCTGACCCAGGAAACATGGATCCTACCCATGCCCACATCATTTTCACCTGATGATTCATTTGTATTAATGAATCAAATCATTCATTAGTGTATTCATTTTCTGATTGGTAGTTTTATGATATTTGAACAAAGAGATAATGAAGAAGACATGAAATTCTTAAACACATTTTCCTCAATCCATACCAACACCAGTCCTATTTGCTATCAGAGCAGTCTTTCTATTGACATGTGTCCGGGCAGAAAATGGCACAGTGTTGTCTTTAGTAACAGCATCAGTGGGATTCACAATGGAAGGTCCCCTCCACTGAGTCCACTACTCCAGGATTGGGCCTGAAACTCCCAGGGGCTGAATATCTCTAATTAAAAGTCTTGATTTCTTGATGGGCATGAAATACTTTAGTGGTACAGGAAATGAAGAGCAGAGAAGAAGCGAATAGACATTGCAATAGAAATATAAGTTTTCAGGGGGTCTTGTAGCTTAAAGATGAAGAGTGAGAACTCTGAGTTGGATGAAAGCTAGACTCACTGCTTATTACCTGTGTGATGGGTGGAAATCCCTTAACTTTTCTGAGCCTTGGTTTCTTCATCTCAGGAAGTGTAATAACAGTCACTGTGCTACAGGATTTTTTGTGAGGATTAAGCATAGTAATGAACACAGAGCACTTTATAAATTGTATGGCAGTATAATAGCCCTCAGTAAATTTTAAATTTATTTTAAATTCATTAAAAACATCCTCCTTCTCCTTGACCTTCTTCCTTCATTTTATCATCTCCATTATTAAGATGCTGAGCAGATGGAAAGAATGTTGATATTATTAACAAAGTTTTAGTAAGAGAACAGATTGTATTTAAGAGAAGATGTATGTGAAAATATTTTAAATAATGTTAGGATTGTGGTTCATGTGGGAATCAGAAAGGAACAATTAAAATGAAAAAAAGTTGGAGCTGGGATAAATGATTGAGGCTTGATTTGTAGACTGTGTTTTCATCAGAACAGAGATAATTGTTGCAACCATGAGAAGCAAAACATGATATTTTATAGGACATCTGGGGAGGAGACTCATAATTATGAATAAAAGTAACAGAAGAGTCATAGAGAATGATAATGAAGTAGGTTTCAGAGAAGCAGAAGAATCAGGAGAGCCTTGAGAGTCAGAAGCAATGTCTCAAATGGTGCAGTGTAGGAGTGACTCCTGTGTAGGCATCACTGGTTACAGGGAATACTCAAAACTGTGGTTGTGTTTCTTATATATCCATGAATTCTGCCAACCTTATATATTTTACACACAGAATTTTCGTTCAACCCATGCTTTCATACAGTATAATAGCTGCAATCCTGGGCCTAATGCGTTGGTTAAACTAAGGTTATCTACATGGGAATTTATAGATCTGGTTTTTTTTTTTTTTTTTGCTACTACAGATCTTTAGTCATCACTTGATTCTATTCATACGTTATCAACTGCATAATGTAATTTTCTCTTTGATTGCTTAGTACTCCTCCACATTTCTCTGCATGTGCAGTTACCATTACTCTAATAATCTAAAGCCTAGTAACACGAGTGCACTGTCTCAGTTGCTCAAGTGAAAAACCCAGATAAAATCCTCACCTCTGTATTTGCAGCTGCTTCTTTGTTATTAGGGGTAGTCATGAATTCGGTGTGGCAGCTGTTGATGACCTTGGAAGTGAAGTTTTTGCCCTCGCCATACTGTTTATTCTGGGAGTGATCAAGCACATTCAATTCCTTTGGGTTATTTTGGCATTCAATAAATGAATTCATTACCAGAATATTAACACAGCTGATAGATGTATAATTTTTTTAATGAGGGTTACATAACAATTGAACATCATTAGTTTTCCTATTTTTTCCCATTATCACTATAAACAATTGTTTTTCACCTAATTTTCCTAAACTTGAAACTCTTCCCTTCTTTGCTCTTCCCAGGTTTAACTTCGTCCTTTCCAGTTAATAGTAGGACAGCAAATGCTAAAATTACCACAAATAGAAACATGAGCACAACTTTTTATCAGTGTCTGCTCTACAGTGGGCCACTTGGTACTTTCATCAGAAAGAGAATAATTGGTTCCAATTCTAAACAATCCTTCTATTGTACTTCTAAACCTATTCATTGCCAATCTGAGAACAATGTTTGAAGTGAAAGTTGCTCAGTTGTGTCCAACTGTTTGCAACCCCATGGAGTTGTCCATGGAATACTCCAGGCCAGAATACTGGAGTGGGTAGCCTTTCCATTCTCCAGGGGATCTTCCCAACCCAGGGATCAAACCCAGGTCTCCCACATTGCAGACGAATTCTTTACCAGTTGAGCCACAAGGAAAGCCCAAGAACACTGGAATGGGTAGCCTATCACTTCTCCAGGGGATATTCCCTACCCAGGAATCATACCAGGGTCTCCTGCATTGCAGGTGGATTCTTTACCAACTGAGCTCTCAGGGAAGACAAAACAATGTTTAGTAGTATTTAAAAAACTATCATCATTTTGTTTTCTTGACATGGATTCAGTATGTACTGTGGTTGGAGAAGGGCCTTTATGAAGATTAATTAAAGTTAAATGAGCTCATAGGGTGGGACACTGATCAAGTAGGATTAGTGTCTTTATGAGGAGAAACACCAGAGAGATTTCTCTTTTGTTTTTGTGTCTCTGCCTCTGTCTCTCTTCTCTACTCTCTCAACCTGTGAGGACACAGGAAGAAGCCAACCTGGAAAGAGAGAGTTTTTACCAGAACCGGACCTTGCTGGCACCCTGATCTAGGACTTCTAGTCCCCAGAACTGTGAGGAAATAGGTTTATGTTGTTTAATCCACTGAGTCAGTGGTATTATTTAATGGGACTCCAAACTTCCCTGGTGGCTCAGATGGTAAAGAGTCTGCCTGCAATGCAGGAGACATGGGTTCAATCCGTGGGTTAGGAAGATCCCCTGGAGAAGAGCATGATAAGCCACTCCAGTATTCTTGCCTGGAATGCCACAATCCATGGGGTCGCAAAGAGTAGGACATGACTGAGAGACTAACACACACCTTCAAGGTGACAAACACAGGTGCTTTAAATTTATTTTGAAAATTTTAAAATTAAAATGACTGAAAGAAAATTGAAGCAGATATTTCACTCTTTAAGAGTCTTTGAGATTTCATGAAATTGATCCTTTCTTCGATTTACACATCTTATGAGCTGATGCCGTGTTTGACTTAGGAAGTGTGTTATTTGAAGTTTGGCTGATGCAGCCTTTTTGTTTAAAGGATAATATATCCCACTCACTTTCATCAAAATTTCTTATGGAAATAAGCAAGAAGTACAGTACTTACAAATTCATTGAACATTTCCCTGGCGAGCCTATAGTTGTTGCTAGCCACCAATGTTGCTCTCTCAAACAGGCTTTGAAGGGGAATCCGGCAGTTGCCAGGTTGGTTTTTACAGTATGGTGCATAATCCTCCACACCCTGGCACAAGAGTAGATTTGACACCACCAGCAGCAGGAGCAGGCAGGACCCTGCATAAATAAAAACATGAGCCACTCTGAGATGATGTGTTAGCCTGGGGTTAGCAAAAGCCATCCTGTCCAGGGAAGCCTCATCTCTCCCTGTTGCCCTGAGCAGAATTTGATCCAATGAGCCAACTCATTGGAAAAGACCCTGATGCTAGGGCAGACTGAGGGCAGGAAGAGATTGGGGCAACAGAGAATGAGATGGTTGGATGGCATTACCAACATAATGGACAAGAGTTTGAGCAAACTCCAGGAGATAGTGAAGGACAGGGAAGCCTGGCATACTGCAGTCCATGGGGTTACAGAGAGTTGGATATGACTTAGGGACTGAAAAAGAAGAACATTAGAATTTTTAAGGTTTCTTCCTCTCTTAGTTGTATATTGCCATGGTATCTAAGAATAAAATGGTTATTTAAAATTAAGTGATGAAAGTAAAAGAAGTGACTCTTCAAAAAGCAGAATTAAGTTGGAGAATTGTGGGACTGTATCTCTGAACATCTAAGCTTATTGGGACAAGCAAGGAGAATAATAGTTCATATAACATAGGCATATTTGTGTACATATATTTCTGTGTGTATATGCATGTGTTATACATAAAGACAAATATGCACATAATTCCTACATGGAACTTTGTGCTTTTTAAAAATTAAACTATATAGGAGGCAATAAGTATAGCTGTGGTTGTTCCAATAGTCATGTATGGATGTGAGAAATGGACCATAAAGAAAGCTTAGCACTGAAGAATTGATGCTTTTGAACTGTGGTGTTGGAGAAGACTTTTGAGAGTCCCTCGGACTGCAAGGAGATCAAATGAGTCAATCCTAAAGGAAATCACTCCTGAATATTCATTGTAAGGACTGTTGCTGAAGCTGAAGCTCCAATACTGTGGCCACCTGATGCAAAGAACTGACTCATTGGAAAAGACCCTGATGCTGGGAAAGATTGAAGGCAGGTAGAGAAGGGGACAACAGAGGATGAGATGGTTGGATGGTCTCACCGAATCAATGGAGATGAGTTTGAGCAAGCTTCAGGAGTTGGTGATGGACAGGGAAGCCTGGCATGCTGCAGTTTATGCCATTGCAAAGAGTTGGACACAACTGAGAGACTGAACTGAACTGAACTGAAGGATAGCAGAATATGATAAATCCGAATGTAATTGATCATTTATTGGAAGACAGCTAACTATATGGATTTTTTTCTATTAAAATATAATTTGGTGATCATATAACAGATCTAAATATCCAATATATGACTGAAGAGGATCTCAGTGTGTTATCCACACTGTAAACTGAAGGAATCAATTATCAATGGATAACTATGCATTAACCTTGTAGTTTAATGAGCAAAATAAACTGATAAACACTTGTGTCCTTTTCTCAGTGTTCAGTTCAGTTCAGTTCTCAGTCATGTCTGACTCTTTGCGACCCCATGAACTGCAGCATGCCAGGCCTCCCTGTCCATCACCAACTCCCAGGGGTGCACCCAAACTGATGTCCATTGAGTCGGTGATGACAGAGTCTCATCCTCTGTTGTCCCCTTCTGCTCTCAATCTCTCCCAGCATCAGGGTCTTTTCAAGTGAATCAGCATCAGGTGGCCAAAGTATTGGAGTTTCAGCTTCAACATCAGTCCTTCCAATGAACACCCAGGACTGATCTCCTTTAGGATGGACTGGTTGGATCTCCTTGCAGTCCAGGGGACTCTCAAGAGTCTTCTCCAACATCATAGTTCAAAAGCATCAATTCTTTGGTGCTCAGATTTCTTGATAGCCCAACTCTCACATCCATACATGACCACTGGAAAAACCATAACCTTGACTAGGTGGACCTTTTTGACAAAGTAATGTCTCTGCTTTTTAATATGCTGTCTAGGTTGGTCATAACTTTCCTTCCAAGGAGTAAACGTCTTTTAATTTCATGGCTGCAATCACTATCTGTAGTGATATTGGAGCCTCCCAAAATAGTCCTCCACTGTTTCCCAGTAAGCTATACTCTTTGCCCATAACAATCTTAGGTGCTATTGTGCCTAAGCATTGAAACTGGGGCTCAAAGGAAACACAGATGTATAGAACAGTCTTTTGGACTCTGTGGGAGAGGGAGAGGGTGGGATGATTTGGGAAAATGGCATTGAAACATGTATAATATCATACAAGAAACGAATTGCCAGTCCAGGTTCAATGCAGGATACAGGATGCTTGGGGCTGGTACACTGGGATGACCCAGAGAGATGGTATGGGGATGGAGGTAGGAGGGGGGGTTCAAGATGGGGAACATGTGTATACCCGTGGTGGATTCTTGTTGATGTATGGCAAAACCAATACAATATTGAAAAGTAATTAACCTCCAATTAAAATAAATAAATTTATATTAAAAAAATAGAAAGTCAAAAAAAAAAGAAACTGGGGCTCTTCCCAGAAATTCATAGATATGAGCCCTGCTGCAGAGTTTGTGTTCTTGATGCTGGAATCTCTGTTCTCTGGTCCACTAAGTCCCAGGCTTTCTCTCCTGAGCATCATCTGGGTCTCCTGTTTACACAGGTGTTTGTATTTTGGTTTTCCTATCAATTCTCTTGTTCTTTTGATCAGGCTATCCAACCTCTTGATGATTTATTTTTCAGACCCTTTTCTTCTTTGTTTTTCCTGATTCTTGTTAATGTATTTGCTTTCATATATTCCTGAATTTCAGTATCTACAGCTGCCCTACCCTATCCTCTTGCTGTCTAAATTTTGGCTTTTAGCATCACCATATTTTTCTGAACTTCATTTTCCTTTTGGTCCAGTTTCTGGTATTCAAATTAATCTGGATTTTTACATCTGGCTGTTTTTGGTGCCTCAAGCAACTTTGAGAAGTTAGCTTTCTCTCTATGCAATACTGTCCCTTATTTTGATACCATTGCGGATTTTCTATAATTTCTCTTCCTGCCTCATATTTTGTCTTTGTCCTTTTATAGATACTGTAACTTCAGTACTATGTGTCTTTACATTGGCATTAATATTTATAATAAATTCTTAACCTGATGTAGCAGATAATTAAAAGGAATACAATCAAAATAGTAATAATAAATCCCCCCAAATTAATATCCATAAATACTCCCATTTTTAAAAGATATTCTATCCAAATATTATTGAGACACCCTAACTCATGTTTCATTACTAACTGGTTCAATTTTGAGACAGAATATAGAGAACAATGGAGTGGTAAACGCTGACAATTAATTACTTTGCTCTTTATACATCTCATTCAGTTCAGTTCAGTTCAGTCTCTCAGTCATGTCCGACTTTTTGTGACCCCACGAATTGCAGCATGTCAGGCCTCCCTGTCCATCACCAACTCCTGGAGTTCACCCAAACTCATGTCCATTGAGTTGGTGATGCCATCCAGCCATCTCATCCTCTGTCATCCCCTTCTCCTCCTGTCCCCAATCCCTCCCAGCCTCAGAGTCTTTTCCAATGAGACAACTCTTCACATGAGGTGGCCAAAGTATTGGAGTTTCAGCTTTAGCATCAGTCCTTCCAAAGAACACCCAGGACTGAGCTCCTTCAGAATGGACTGGTTGGATCTCCTTGCAGTCCAAGGGACTCTCAAGAGTCTTCACCAACAGCACAGTTCAAAAGCATCAATTCTTGGGCGCTCAGCTTTCTTCACAGTCCAACTCTCACATCCATACATGACCACAGGAAAAACCATAGCCTTGACTAGACGGACCTTTGTTGGCAAAGTAATGTCTCTGCTTTTGAATATGCTATCTAGGTTGGTCATAACTTTCCTTCCAAGGAGTAAGCATCTTTTAATTTCATGGCTGTAATCACCATCTGCAGTGATTTTGGAGCCCCCCAAAATAAAGTCTGACACTGTTTCCACTGTTTCCCCATCCATTTCCCATGAAGTGATGGGACCAGATGCCATGATCTTCATTTTCTGCATGTTGAGCTTTAAGCCCACTTTTTCACTCTCCTCTTTCACTTTCATCAGGAGGCTTTTGAGTTCCTCTTCAGTTTTGCCATAACGGTGGTGTCATCTGCATATCTGAGGTTATTGAGATTTCTCCCGGCAATCCTGATTCCAGCTTGTGCTTCTAATTAGTAACTGTGTAAATGTTAGTTTTGGTACAGTAGCACAAAAACTAGCACATATTAGAGCTATTCCTAGCACATATTAGAGCTCCCTGTGGGGTGATTGCTTTTGATGAAGGATGTGAACTGAGAACTATAATCGTCAAAAAGATGAGTGGACATGAAAGGAAGCAATGCAAGGAAGACATAGGCTTTTGTTGTTCTGGTAGGAAAAGCTTGCTGTGTCTCTCATCTACAGTCTAATCTCCAGATCTAACAAAACCCTTATTCTTCCTTTGATTTTTTAAAAATTTGGGTTTATTTATGTTTTTTGCTCTTCGGTTGTATGAATCTCATATATTTTTGGATAGTAAGACCTTATCAAATATGTGATTTGCAAATATTTCCTTTCATTCTATATGTTGCCATTTGATTTGTTGATGGGTTCCTTTTCTGTGCAGAAGCCTCTGAGTTTGATGTGGTCCCACTTGTTTATTTTTTCAGTTGCTGCCTTTGCTTTTTGTGTGAAACAAACAAAAAAAATATTGCAAAGACATATGTCAAGGAGATTCTCTCAATGTTTTCTTCTAGGAGTTTCATGGTTTAAGGTTTTATGTTAAACTTTTAAATCAGTTTCTGGTACAGTTTAATTTTTTTGTGTACAACTATCCTGTTTTCCCATTACCGTTTATTGAGACCATCGTTTCCCATTGGATATTCTTGGTTCCTTTGTCATACATTAATTGACAATACATGGATGTGTGCTTCTTTCTGGATTCTCTGTTCTGGCCTGTTGACCTGTGTATATGTTTTGATGCAAATGTCATTGCTTTTTTATTAATTTATATATTTATAGTTTTCTTTATTTCTCTTTCAGATAGTTTGCTATTGGTGTATGGATAGGCAACTGAGTTTTGCATATTGGAATACAGTAAACAAAATATATGCTACAGCTTTATGGAATAGACATTTTTCCCCCAAATAAGATGTACAGATGGCCAAGAGGTATATGACTAGATGCTCAACATCAGTAATTACCAGGAAAATGCAAATCAAAAGCACAAGCGATTTTCCCCCATACTTGTTAGAATGGCCATTAGCAAAAAGGTAAGAAATATTAATAACGTGTGTTGATGAGGGTATGGAGAAACAGTAGGTCTTGTGCACTGTTGCTGGGAGTGTGAATTGGTGCAACTCCCACGGAAAGCGACTGTGCAGATTCCTCAAGAAATTTAAAAGAGTAATGTTATATGATCCATTAATCCTACTTCTGGCGTACTTCAAAGCTCAAAGCTTACCTCAAAGACCCAGGTTCGATTCCTGGGCTGGTAAGGTCCCCTGGAGAAGGAAGTGGCAACCCACTCCAGTATTCTTGCCTGGAGAATCCCATGGACAGAGGAGCCTGGCAGGCTACAGTCCATGATGTCGCAAGAGTTGGACACAACTTAATGACTAAAACGAAACCACAGTGTCCTACTTCTGGATATATATTCAAAGGAAATGAAATCATTATCTTAAAGAGATATTTGTACTCCCATGTTCATTGAAGCATTATTCACAGTAGCCAAGATAGAGGGACAATCTCAATATTGTCAACAGGTGAACAGATTAAAATAATATGATATGGTATATATGTGTGTGTGCATGAATATTATTTAGCCATTTTAAAAAGGGAGGAAATACACCATTTGTGGCAAATGGATAAAACTGGAGAGCCTGATGCTAAGTGAAATAAGTCAGAGAAAGAGAAATACCATATGATCTCAATTATCTGGAATCTAAAAAGAATTGGAACTCAGAAACAGAACAGGAAAGTGATTGCCAAGAGCTGGAGGGTGCAGAAAATAAGGAGAGATTTCTAAAAGGTTACACATTCTCATTTAATGAGGTCTGAAGCTCTAATGTAGAGCGTGGTGACTATAAGGGATAAGATTGTGCTGTATAATTGAAATTGCCTAAAACAATGGAGCTTATATGTTCTTTACAAAAAAATAAACAGTAAACCTGTGGGGTGATGACTTTGTTACTGAACTCAATAGAAAAGGAAAATATTTTCTAAGACATACATACATTGGGGTCAACAAGATGGTGGAGGAGTAGGTGGACATGGAGTACATCTCTCTCCATGGATGCATCTAGAATTCATGTACAGGGTTTTCCTGGAAGCTCAGTGGTAAAGAATTAGCCTGCCAATGTAGAAGGCATGAGTTCGATTCTTGATCTAGAAGGATCTCCCATGTCACAGAGCAACTAGTCCCATGCACCACAATTATTGAGCCTGTGCTTTAGAGCCTAGCAACTGCAAGTACTGAACTCCATATCACAACTACTGAAGCCTGTGTACCTAGAGACCGTTCTCTGTAACAAGAAAAGCCACCACAGTGAGAAGCCCTGTATGCTGCACCTAGAGACTGTCCCCCACTCTCTGTACCTAGAGAAAAGTCTAGGAAAACATGAGCTGCGTTAATTTGTGTTGCAGGATGGGGGAGTCGACAGATACTGGGGAAATAAGAAATGAACACATTTTCAATAGGTTTCCATATTTTTCTACATTTGCTTCTTCTTGTCCCCCTCCTCTACAAGGATGGTGTTAAAAAAAGAAATTAATACCCCACTCCAGTACTCTTGCCTGGAAAATCCCATGGATGGAGGAGCCTGGTGGGCTGCAGTCCATGGGGTTGCTAAGATTCGGGCACGACTGAGCGACTTCACTTTCACTTTTCATTTTCATGCATTGGAGAAGGAAATGGCAACCCACTCCAGTGTTCTTGCCTGGAGAATCCTGGGGATGGGGGAGCCTGGTGGGCTGCCATCTATGGGGTCGCACAGAGTCGGACACAACTGAAGTGACTTAGCATAGCAATGCACATTTAAGTACCTCTAGAGATATATCAGGAGTTCCTGACCACTGGAAAGGAAGTCATAGATTCATGCAAAACTCACTAGGATGAAGGATAGAAGGAGGTGGGAAAGCAAGCAGAATCAATTTGCACCAGGGGGTCAGGGAGCTGAAGCAGGGGAGAGATCCCGGCATTCGGGGCAATTGGTTGGGCAGAAGGGAGGCATTTGAGGCTTTTGGAGAGTGAAGTAGCTGATCTGTGACAATCCAGATGGAGTGGAACCACACAGATAATCCATGCCATAGCCTTATATACCTCGAACAAGGTCACAAATCCACTGGTGCCCACGATGGCTAGATGCTGGAGCCATGAGGATTGGAGAGAAATCCCAGGATGAGGACTGCTGCTGATGGGGAGATGGCCCAACAGGACTGAATGGAGGAAATCTGTGGTGGGGAATGCCTAAGGAGGAAAACCTGGCAACCATAGAAATAGGGTGCTACTGATTAGTCACACCCTGGGGGTGGAGTTTTCACTGCTTCTTTCTTACCTTATTCTCTCTTATCAATGCTGGTGCCTGCATAAGAGCAATAGGGAAAGATCACAGTGATGGTGGCCTTCAAGTGACCAGTGCACTGTGCAATAGAAAATTTCAGTATCTGTATACACCCTATGCGGGCGTGCTAAGTTGATTCAGGTATATTCAACTCTTTGAGACCCTATGGACTATAGAAACCAGGCGCCTCTGTTCAGGAGGATTTGCCAGGCAAGAATACTGGAATGGGTTTTCATGCCCTTCTCCAGGGGGTCTTCCCTACTCAGAGATCTAACCAGTGTCTCTTACCTCTCCTGCATTGACAGGTGGGTTCTTTACCACCAATACCCCCTGGGAAGCCTATATATAGGCTACCCTATCTATCCTATTGTCTTACTATCTCAATTTTGACTTGTGTTAAAATTTAACATCTAAATGTATGTGTGTTAATGTTTATTACAGAAAAACCACACTCTTCCTCAGTGGTAGTGGTGGTCTATGTCTACGGTTAAAGAACTAGGACAGGCTTCCTCTGCCCTGGGATGGATTTCCTGTACCCTCCTGTTCAGGGAGGTCAGTGGGTGGCCAACTCCATCTATGTACACCTTGTGTGGGGGTCCGCTGCAATTCTGCAGCATCATCACAAAGAATTTTGTCTTAGCCACTGGAGATGCAAACTGTGCAGTGTCTCAAGACTTTTTATTCAGTCCCAGTGGGTTTTATCAGGAAGGCACAACCCTTAAGAATAAAAACAGACTGCGTAGAAAAGAATACAAACTCATAGTCTTTATCATCTTCATAAATGTAAGTGATAAATCTCACCAAACTCATTCAGATATATTCTCAAATAAATTTTTTGTTGGCTGCCAAGTGGTAAAGCTGGAGCATTCATAATCTGGAGGAGTCCATACAGGCTCTTTCACATCAAGACAATATCTTGTCACATTCTTTTCCAGTTGCGTTGATGGGCAACAGTGTTTGCACACAATGAAAGAGTCAAAGATAAGGGATTTAACCCAGAAAAAAATTCAACTCTCTTGCTTGTGAGAAGCAAGAAATTTCTTTTCACTTTGAAAATATATATATATATTTTTTAGTTTCTACTGTACTGTGCATTAGGCAGTATAAGACACCTAATGTTATATGCACTGTCACATTTATATTTTTATAAATGTATGTCATAACCATACATGGCAGGGATAAATATCATTATTTTGGAGGTAGAGAACTTTCTCTCTTGCTTTCCATACACTTCCTACATATTAGATTTTGATGTCAATTTTAACCATTATTTTTCCTAAATCTCCTAGTGAGCTGTCCTTTTCTTTCCAGACCTTCTATCACAAACTGCTCTGTCCAACTCCTGGAAGAGCCCCAGTCCCCTAATATCCCTGTGATCCCCTTTATTTCTGTCTAATACTGGCTCTGTTCTTCAGCCAGATTTTGCTTTAAAAATGCAATTATAGTTTTGTTTCTGCTCCTTAAACCCTTGGATGGCTGACTCTTGTCTTTAGAAGAAAGTCTAGTTTCTTTCTCACTCTTCTTGGGTCTCACCTAGATCTTGCCCTTGTCTGAGCTTCAGATTCACTCCTGGCCTGTCTTTTCTCTTCTCTCTCCAGTCCAGCTACGCCAGACCTTACCTGTTCCCCGAAAACACCATCATCCTCCACTGTCTTCCCTCTCTTGTTTTTTTGCCTAGAATGTTTCTTCCTATCATTTCCTCAGCTTCCTCCCATGTATCTTTTAGATTTTTAGCTTCTGCATCAGTTCCTTGGACAGTGATTCCTAATTGTTGGACTAGGAGCCAAGTTCCTTTGACCTAGTTACCCTTCTCTGTGCTCTCACAATGTCAATCCTTCCTGTTTCAACATTTCTTCCAGATTGCTGTTTTGTGTTCAAGTATCTGTATTTTCTGCTAGAATATAAACTTACTGAAATCAGTGGCTCGCCTGTCCTGTTTATCTAAGTATGTTCATCCTGTAATGAAGAATCTGGTGCTGATGAATCATTCAGTAAACAGTTGTCAAATACAAAAAGAATTAAAAAACAAACAAACAAACAAAAAAAACAGAAAACCAGAGAGGTTGAATCTCCTGCCCTGAGTCATGCAAGTTATACCTCTGGCCACACCTGGATTAGAGCCCATGTGTGTTCATCAAGAGAGTCCAGTTTTCACTCCATTTTACTGCTACCTTGGGGAAGGGCTGGTGTGACTCATAAGGTTCATACTTGCTTTTTCCTCTTTTCTGCCCTAGGAATAGTATTTTAGATCCAGTTTTAGATAATAGAAGGTTCCAAATTCCTTTTGATAATAGAACATATACTTTAAAATAGTATTTTGAAGATAAGTGACTGCTTAGTGGTATATCTGCGTGTTTTGAAAATTTATATAATCTAGAACGTTCTTGTGAAATCTATCATAAACTAATTCAATTTTGATCTTGAATTTAGTGCTAAAATTTAAAGTTATATTTTTATCATCTTCTAATCTTCCTTAAGTTCTCCCTGACAGGTGTCTTACAAATCATATTACTGGGGGATTACTTATGCAATGCCAAGAGGATAGAGATAAGTTGCTGCCATATAGATAGCCGTATCTGTTTTTGTCAATAAGGGGAGAAATTCATTTGTTGGCAAGCTTTTCGTAAGTGGAAGGTGAATCTAGTTTCTGATTATCAGTGATTATTTAATCTATGAAGTTTAATAATTCCCAGTCCAAACAGTGGTGAGTAATAGAAATGCAAACCTTGGCTCTGATTTTGTTTAGGTTATTTCTGTTGATATTTGTAAACACCTTTTTAGTTGTTAGCAATTTACAATGATTACAGATTGCCTGAAACCAAAGATGATGAGGGATGTACACACATTCCTTCATTTCTCCTTCCAGACTTTTCCAGGCATCTCTAATGAGATGAGAGTTTGCTGAAGACACAGAAACAAAGATCTATGACTGGCTTATTGTGGGTGAGTAGGTATTTAAGTTTGCTTTAAATTTTCAGGAGTCATTGATTTTTGGTATGTGTTGCCTGGTGCTTACCTGCTTCTATTTGGTGCCAGTTTTACTCTGGAGGGAGATTTGGGGACAGCAAGACCTTTTGGAATCCCATGAACCTTGCTTTCTTATTGGTGAAAGTTTGAAAAACAGCAGCTGTGGAGATCTTCTTTCCAACACAACTGGAATATTAGTGGAATGTATTTTTCTTGCTACCTGCATCCATTTTGTAACTTTGCATGGCCATTTTATGATTTCCAAATTAATCTAGGCCCCTACGATGTACAGTGTGTGGTGTTTATCGTGTAAAGGTAGCAGCGACGATTTTTGAAGGTTTGTTGTTTGATAGTGAATATTCAGCCCCAGGCCACTTCTCTTTGCTTATTAAACTGACTAGTTATGACTGCATTTGTAAACATGAGAGAGTTCAGAGGTTTCTTCAATCTCTCACTAACTCTTAAGAAAGAATTTTTTTAGATACTGACTGCATAACTAGACATTTGAGAAATGCAACAATGTTTTACATGAATTATGAAGCCAGAAGAAGATTTTCTGTTGAAGTTCACTTGAAAGATGAATTGATTTTGACCATCAGCAATGGAATATTAAACCTTTGAGGTACTCAATGAGATTCTCTAAGACAGAATAACTGTGTAAGACTTTTTTTCTTTCATCAATTTATATCTTTTGCAATTTTAGTACTAGGAGGAATATTCTTCAGGGGGGAAAAGCCACTGGAAGTGACAATTTCACTAAGCAATCAAGAGTTTGCTTATTTTCAACTAAATAAAAATGCTGCATGTAATGCTCTTTATAGAAACTCTTGGTATGTTTCATAATTCGGTTCTTAAAAAGTATAATTATTAAAAAAAAAACAGGGAAATTTCTTAACTGTGAATGCCAACTGCCTGGAACAAATACTCACTATGTTTCTACTGCATCAGGTTTCTTAATATCCTTAATTTGTTCAGTGGACAAATGATGTTACTCATAAGAATTATCGGATGTGTGCACCCTGTAATAGACAACATTGTGTTTGAGCCAAATCTGCCCTTTGTGGAAATCTGACAGTGGAGACAGAACAAAGGGTGTGTGTGAGTTGATCAAGAAAAGGATAATCAGAGCTATGAAGTTATTCAATGATCATCTTTTATGACAGCCACTTAACCAGTTTTTTTCAGTATACTTTCCTGTAGATATAGAAATGAAAATTTTTCATGCTACCACATACAGGGAAACTCTATACTGCTTCCTACCCCCATTTGAAACAAGATCCACAATTCTTGAGCAGGAGTGGCAAGAAAACTCACCACTAGATTCTTGATTATTATTTAGGCTTTAATTAGGTACCATATTTTCTGCCATCACTGTGTAAGTGCCTCACATGTTGCAAATTTCTTTTGAACTCAGGCAGATTCTTATCAAGAAATCATTTATTTCTACCTAAACACTTTTAAGTGGCAGATCAGTGCTTCCGATGATACCACAAGCGGTACTTTTACCAAATCCTAACAGTTAGCTTGTATGTCATTATAAATTGGAAAGTGCCTTGAAGTTTCCCAAACCGTTCCATGTCATGATAATTGATAAAAAGCAACATCAATTTGGGATAACTGAGAACAGCCTTCAGATGGCTAAACACTGAGAAAATACTGTGACTGGGATCATCTTATACTAAAGACATTTTTGTCTATATCACTCATGCTATAACACAGGAGGTAATTACTAATGTTTAAATATATGCTGCAAACACCTCTTGGATAGAACATTGCAATATTTAGTCCATGGGATACAAATAAGTGAAACACATATATTCTACCCTAAAAGGCTCTGTAGTCTTCTTGAGAAAACACCACATATAATGAGGAAAAAAAAAACTTCATAGAATGCATTGTTAACAATCACAAATGATTTTAGATTTGAAAGAGACTTTATAATCTTTTTTATAACATTATTGATTTATTTTTGTCTGCGCTATGTCTTCATTGCTGCTTGGGCTTCTCTCTAGTGGTGATGAGCAGGGGCTACTCTTGGTTGCAGTGTGCAGGCTTCTCATGGCAGTGGTTTCTCTTGTTGTGGAGCACAGGTCCTAAGCTCGTGGGCTTCAGTAGTTGCAGTTCCAGGGCTCTAGAATACAGGCTCAACTGTTGTGGCACAAGGGCTTATCCTTGCTCCTTGCCACGTGGGATCTTCCCAGACCAGGGATCAAACCTGTGTCTCCTGCATCAGCGGCAGATTCTTTACCACTGTGCCACAAGGGAGCCCTGTGGTCTTTCAAATCAAGGTCCTCTGCAATGTCTTTCATGGAACATTGGCACATATGAACTTTTACCCAAATTATTCCCACTTAATTAACTCCTGTAGGAATGCCTTTTTCTCTTCTAAAACATAAATATCAGTGCCAAGAGCTGGCTGAGTAGTGACCCCAGGGCTGGGGGCCCTCTGCAACTGGCCCCTTGCAGCTCCCTTCAAGTGAGTTAACACTCAGCAGAGACTGTTTTGTTAGTCCTCATACTTGTTAATGCCCATGGTGCTTGCTATTATAATTATATAATGTAATGATCCTAATGACATGTGGATAATAACAATCTGCTTGCATTGCAGAAGACCCCAGTTTGATTCCTGGGTCAGGAAAATCCGCGGAGAAGGGATAGGCTACCTACTCCTGTGTTCTTGGGCTTCCCTTATGGCTCAGGTGGTAAAGAATCTGCCTGAAATGTGGGAGACCTGGGTGTGATCCCTGGATTGGGAAGATCCCGTGGAGAAGGGAAAGGCTACCAACTCTAGTATTCTGGCCTGGAGAATTCCAAGGACTGTATATTCCGTGGGGTCACAAAGAGTCAGGCATGACTGAGCTGGTGATGGTGTTGGTGATGCACAGGGAAGTTGGTGATGGACAAGGAAGACTGCCATGCTGCAGTTCATGGGGCTGCAAAGAGTCAAGCATGACTGAGTGACTGAACTGAAATGAATGACATGTGAGTGTGATGGGAGCAATTTCAATAAAAACAAAAATGAAAAATATTGGTAAGACCCTTGAGTCTAAAAACATTACTATCCAATTAGGAATGATCTATGACATGTAAAGAGAAAAAAAATTAAAGCTTAGCGTCTGTACTCATTTTTTCCCCTGTGTTTATGTACTATTTTATTTTACAAAATTGAATGTAGTAATTATAGATGATGTGTGATAATTTTGACTTTTGAACAAAAAGAAAGAGGAGGGGATTGGAAACTACTAAATGGGCATAACCAAAAAAGGCCATGGCCACACAGAAGAGACACATCAAAAATAAATATATATAAAGGACATTTTCATTTAACAACAACAACGAAAATCTACCGGTGCAATCCTTTGGTTAAGGAGGATTCTGCTGCTAACCGTTGCATCCTCTGGGATAATCAGAATGTTTGTTTGCATAGTTCAGGATCTGAAAACTTCTGCAGCAAACTATTATGCTCTGAGACATTTCTTCTCTCAAAAGTTCCTGTTGCTTTCTCTGCAAGCGAACCCAAGAATATCAAGATTAAGAAAAGGCAGGTTTAAAACAAGCTGTTGTGTGCTCTGTTTCTTCAGTCATGTTTGACTCTTCGACCCGATGGACTGTAACCCACCAGGCTTCTATGTCCATGGGATTTCCCAGGCAAGAATACTGGAGTGGGTTGCCATTTCCTTCTCCAGGGGATCTTACCAACCTAGGGACTGAAGCTGCATCTCCTTCAGACTCTTTACCATTTAGCCCCCGGGGAAATCCAGTTTTAGTGTAGGACATGCCAACAAATGAACGAGCGCTGTCTTCCATTCTTGTTTGGCCACAGTTAAGCAACCCAAAAGTATATTTGTGAGATACGGTCTTCCTGTAGGTATATTCAAATCCATGTGGTTATATTCTGAATATTACATTTGTATCAAAGAAAGTAATTATGTATCTAATTTTGTCTTTCTTACAAAGGCAAATTCCTATGCCTCATGGTAAAAAATGTTTTTCTAAGGGAAATTGAAGACTTAGATATGTCTAATTTTTAAATTAATTTACTTATATTAATTGGAGGCAAATTACTTTACAATACTGTAGTGGTTTTTGCCGTACATTGACATGAATCAGCCATGGATGTACATGTGTCCCCCACCCTGAAACCCTCTCCCAACTCACTCCCCATCCCATCCCTCAGGTTGTCCCAGTGCACCAGCTTTGAGTGTCCTGTTTCATGCATCGAACTTGGACCGGTGATCTATTTCACACATGGTAATATACATATTTCAATGCGATTCTCTCAAATCATCTCACCCTCGCCTTCTTCCACAGAGTCCAAAAGTCTGTTCTTACTATCTGTTTCTCTTTTGCTGTCTCACTTATAGGGTCATCATTACTATCTTTCTAAAGTCCATATATATATTCATTAATATACTGTATTGGTGTTTTTCTTTCTGACTTACTTCACTCTGTATAGTACACTCCAGTTTCATCCATCACATTAGAACTGATTTAATAGCTGAGTAGCATTCCATTGTGCATATGTACCACAGCTTTCTTATCCATTCATCTCCCAGTGGACATCTAGGTTGCTTCCATGTCCTAGCTATTGTAGATGGTGGTGTGATGAACATTGGGGTACACGTGTCTCTTTCAATTCTGGTTTCCTCACTGTGTATGCCCAGAAGTGGGATTGCTGGGTTGTCAGTTCAGTTCAGTTGCTCAGCCCTGTCTGACTCTTTGCGACCCCATGGACTGCAGCATGCCAGGCCTCCCTGTCGATCACCAACCGGAGATTACTCAAACTTGTGTCCATTGAGTCAGATGCCATCCAACCATCACATCCTCTGCTGGGTTATATGGCATCTCTATTTCAGTTTTTAAAGGAATCTCCATACTGTTCTCCTTAGTGGCTGTACTAGTTTGCATTCCCACCAACAGTGTAAGAGGGTTGTCTTTTTCTCTGCACCCTCTCCAACATTTATTGTTTGTAGACTTTTTGATAGCAGCCATTCTAACCAGCATGAGATGGTACCTCATTGTGGTTTTGGTTTGCATTTCTCTGATAATGAGTGATGTTGAGCATCTTTTCATGTCTTTGTTAGCCATCTGTATGCCTTTTTGGAGAAATGTCTGTTTAGTCCTTTGGTGCATTTTTTGATCGGGTTGTTTATTTTTCTGGTATTGAGCTGCATGAGCTGCTTGTCTATTTTTGAGATTAATTCTTTGTCAGTTGCTTGGTTTGCTATTATTTTCTCCCATTCTGAAGGCTTTCTTTTCACCTTGCTTATAGTTTCCTTTGCTGTGTAGAAGCTTTTAAAGTTTAATTAGGTCTCATTTGTTTATTTTTGCTTTTATATCCAGTACTCTGGGAGGTCAGTCATAGAGGATCCTGCTGTGATTTACATAGGAGAGTGTTTTGCCTATGTTTTCCTCTAGGAGTTTTATAGTTTCTGGTCTTACATTTAGGTCTTTAATTTATTTTGAGTTTATCCTTGTGTATGTTGTTAGAAAGTGTTTTAGTTTCATTCTTTTACAGGTGGTAGACCAGTTTTTCCAGCACCATTTGTTAAAGAGATTGTCTTTTCTGTATTGTATATACTTGCCTCCTTTGTCAAAGATAAGTGTCCATAGGTGCATGGATTTATCTCTGGGCTTTCCATTTTGTTCCATTGATCTATATTTCTATTTTTGTGCCAGTACACTGTCTTGAAGACTGTAACTTTGTAGTATAATCTGAAGTCAGGCAGGTTGATCCTCCCACTCCATTCTTCTTTCTCAAGATTGCTTTGGCTATTTGAGGTTTGTTTTATTTCCATAAAATTATGAAATTATTTGTTCTAGTTCTATGAAAATTACTGTTGATACCTTGATAGGGATTGCATTGAATCTATAGATTGCTTTGGGTAGTATACTCATTTTCACTATATTGATTCTTCTGATCCATAAACATGGTATATTTCTCTATTTATTTGTGTCATCTTTGATTTCATTCATCAGTGTTCTATAGTTCTATATATAGGTCTTGGTTTCTTTAGGTAGATTTATTCCTAAGTATTTTATTATTTTTGTTGCAATGGTGAATGGAATTGTTTCCTTAATTTCTCTTTCTGTTTTCTCATTGTTAGTGTATAGGATTGCAAGATATTTATGTGTGTTAATTTTATATCCTGTAAATTTACTATATTCATTGATTAGCTCTAGTAGTTTTCTGGTGGTGTCTTTAGGATTTTCTATGTAGAGGATCATATCATATGCAAACTGTGAGAGTTTTACTTCTTTTCCAATCTGGATTCCTTTTATTTCTTTTTCTTCTCTGATTGCTGTGGCTAAAACTAACAAAACTATGTTGAATAGTAGTGGTGAGAGTGGACACCCTTGTCTTGTTGCTGACTTGAAAGGGGAAATGCTTTCAATTTTTCACCATTGAGGATAATATTTGCTGTTGGTTTATCATATATGGCTTTTATTATGTTGAGGCATGTTCCTTCTATGCCTGATTTATGGAGGGATTTTATCATAAAAGGATGTTGAATTTTGTCAAAGGCTTTCTCTGCATCTATTAAGATAATCTGCCGGGAGCCAGCGAGAGACATTCCACTCGTGACAAAGGTCATGAGGAAGGAGGCTCAGCATATGCAAAGGCGGGATCGAGCCTCAGGAGACCCCCCGGATATTCTCAAGCATCTACTCCCAAAAAACCAGAGTCTGCCTACTTTATTGCTTTGTGCTCTCACCTCTGACTTTACTGGGGGCTGTCCCCCACCACCATCTCGCTCTCTCTGTCAAAGAGTTAACTTACAGCTCCAATTAATAAAAGTTCCTGGGCAATTAGGAGTGTTTAAATCCAAACCCCTCAGATGGCTCTCTAACTCGCCTGACAAGTTTACCCGGACTCCTACGGCTATGCATACGATTGTTTACAGTCTTAAGATATTCAAATAGCTTAGAGCCTCTCAGAGAGTTAGAAACTGTCAGAATAAAACTAGTAAAAGATTTCATTGATGAACCAATGCTTGTTGCCAAGTTTTCACATCCCCTGAATTGTATCGTTGAATGTGTATTAATTAATATAGTTGGTATATAGAAAAAATAAGTAGTGGCCTTGGTGTTAGTAACTTTAGACCCTTAAGGTAATAAATCCTTTCCTTTGTTGTAAACTCATTACACATCCGCCCTATAGGAATGCAATTTTATCTTCGGAACATGGCACCAAGCCTTAAAATAATTACTCTTAGGGAAAATAAGTCTTTGTTGATAAGTCCTTGTCAAGAGTCATAAAATGTTACTAGGCCTTCTGGCCAGAAGATGATGTAAATCACCTAAACCATTTGTATAGGATAAATTTGCAGGAAAGAAACCCTGGTTTTTGATAAGGATCAAAGACTGCTGACTTTGCATCCCCTATTATCCTCTATGTGTAACTTAGGGTATATAAGCCCCTGTTGAAAATAAAGCTACAGGCCTTGCTCACCAACGCTTGGTCTCCCCATGTCATTCTTCCCTTCCAGCTGAGTCTCCATCTGGAGCGCGGATATCCTCTGTGACCATTTATTTGCCTGGGCTTCTAAGACCCACTCGAGAAGGTGTCTAAGGTGGGGCACCTTCCGCTATTCGAGAGGGCGCCTGCGGCCTCTGTGGTCAGAGCTAACCTGGTGTCACAGGTTATATTGATTTTCTGCGTAAACCAAGCTACTCAGCCTCTTTTCTCCACTGAATTTTCCTACTGATCTATCCTCATTCTATTACTCTTTATATCTCTAATTAACATTTGAATAGGTCGCCTAAGCCGTCTCTCCTTCGAATACCCTGGATCAGCCGGGGCTGGTCCCCAGCAATAATCATATGGTTTTTATTTTTCAATTTGTTAATGTGGTGTATCATATTGATTGATTTGTGAATATTGAATCCTTGCATCCCTGCGATAAAGCCCACTTGTTCATGATGTATGATCATTTTGATATGTTGTTGGATTATGTTTGCTAGAATTTTGTTGAGGATTTTTGCATCTATGTTCATCAGTGATATTGGCCTGTAGTTTTCTTTTATTGTGACATCTTTGTCTGCTTTTGGTATTAGGGTGATGGTGACCTCATAGAATGAGTTTGGCAGTTTACCTTCCTTTGCAATTTTCTGGAAGAGTTCGAGTAGGATTGGTGTTAGCTCTTCTCTAAATTTTTGGTAGAATTCACCTGTGAAGCCATCTGGGTCCTGGGCTTTTGTTTGTTGGAAGATTTTTTATGACATTTATGACATTTTCAATTTCTGCCCTTGTGATGAGTCTATTAAGATTTTCTGTTTCTTCCTGGTTCAGTTTTGAAAGGTTATACTTTTCAAAGAATTTGTCCATTTCTTCCAAGTTGTCCATTATATTGTCATATAGTTACTGATAGTAGTCTCTTATGATCCTTTGTATTTCTGTGTCATCTGTTGTGATTTCTCCATTTTCATTTCTAGTTTTGTTGATTTGATCCTTCTTTTTTTTTTCTAGATGAGTCTGGCTAGTGGTTTGTCTATTTTATTTATCTTCTCAAAGAACCAGCTTTTAGTTTTGTTGATTTTTGCTATAGACTCCTTTGTTTCTTTTTCATTTATTTCTGCCCTAATTTTTATGATTTCTTTCCTTCTACTAGCTTTGGGGTTCTTCATTTCTTCTTTTTCTAGTTACTTTAGGTATAAAGTTAGGTCGTTTATTTGATTTTTCTCTTGTTTCTTGTGGTAAGCTTGTATTGCTATGAACCTTCCCCTTAGAACTGCTTTTACTGAATTCCATATAGGTTTTGGGTTGTCATATTTTCATTTTCATTTGTTTCTATGCATATTTTGATTTCTTTTTTGATTTCTTCTGCGATTTGCTGGTTATTCAGAAGCATGTTTTTTAGCCTCCATGTGTTTGTATTTTTAATAGTTCCCCCCGCCCCATGGCAACCCACTCCAGTATTCTTGCCTGGAAAATCCCATGGATGGAGTAGGCTGGTAGGCTACAGTCCATGGGGTTGCAAAGAGTTGGGCACAACTGAGCGACTTCACTTTCACTTTTTAATGATATCTAATCTTACTGCAATATGATCAGAAAAGATGCTTGAAATGATTTCAATTTTTTTGAATTTAAGAAGTCTATATTTATGGCCCAGGATGTGATCTATCCTGGAGAATGTTCCATGTGCACTTGAGAACTTGATGGAATTCATTGTTTTGGGGTCCTATTGGTATCAATTAGGTCTGACCGGTCTATTGTTTCATTTAAAGTTTGTGTTTCCTTGCTAATTTTGTGTTTCGTTGATCTACCCATAGGTGTGAGTGGGGTATTAAAGTCTCCCACTATTATTGTGTTGCTGTTAATTTTCCCTTTCATACTTGTTAGCATTTGCCTTACATATTGCAGTGCTCCTATGTTGGTTGCATATCTGTTTATAATGTTTATATCTTCTTCTTAGGTTGATCCTTTGATCATTATGTACTGTGCTTCTTTGTCTCTTTTCATGGCCTTTATTTCAAAGTCTATTTTACCTGATATGAGTATTGCTAGTCCTTCTTTCTTTTAGTCTCCATTTGCATGAAATATCTTTTTCCAGCCCTTTACTTTCAGTCTGTATGTGTCCCTTGTTTTGAGGTGGATCTCTTGTAGATAGCATATATAGGAGTCTTGTTTTTGTATCCATTCAGCCAGTCTTTGTCTTTTGGTTGGGGCATTCAACCCATTTACATTTAAGGTAATTATTGATAAGTATGATCCTGTTGCCATTTACTTTGTTGTTTTAGGTTTGAGTTTATACACCCTTTCTGTGTTTCCTGTCTAGAGAAGATCCTTTAGCATTTGTTGAAGAGCTGGTTTGGTGTTGCTGAATTCTCTCAGCTTTTGCTTGTCTGTAAAGCTTTTGATTGCTCCTCCATATTTAAATAAGATCCTTGCTGGGTATAGTAATCTGGGTTGTAGGTTTTCCTCTTTCATCACTTTAAGTATGTAATGCCATTCCCTTCTGGCCTGAAGAGTTTCTATTGAAAGATCAGCAGTTATCTTTATGGGGATTCCTTTGTGTGTTATTTGTTGCTTTTCCCTGTTGCTTTTAATATTTTCTCTCTGTGTTTCATCTTCATTAGTTTGATTACTATGTGTCTTGGGGTGTTTGGCCTTGAGTTTAATCTGTTTGGGACTCTCTGGGTTTCTTGGACTTGGGTGGCTATTTCCTTTCCCATTTTAGGGAAGTTTTCCAACTATTATCTCCTCAAATATTTTCTCATGTCCTTTCTTTTAGTCTATTTCTTATGGGACTCCTATGATTCTAATGTTGGGACATTTAACATTGTCCCAGATGTCTCTGATGTTGTTATCAGTTCTTTAAATTCTTTTTCTTTTTCCCTCTCTTCTTCATTTATTTCCACCATTCTATCTGCCACCTCACTTATCCTATCTTCTGCCTCAGTCATTCTACTGTTAGTTTCCTCCAGAGTGCTTTTGATCTCATTTATTTCATTATTCATTATTGATTGACTCTTTTTTATTTCTTATAGGTCCTTGTTAAACTTTTCTTGCATATTCTCAAACGTTTTCTCTAGTCTTTTATGTATAGCTCCAGTTTGTCTTCAGGATTTGGATCATCTTTACTATCATTATTCTGAATTCTTTTTCAGGTAGACTTCTTATCTCTTCCTCTTTTGTTTGGTTTGGTGGGCATTTATCATGTTCCTTTACCTGCTAAATATTTCTCTGCCTTTTCATTTTGTTTAGATTGCTGTGTTTGGGGTGGCCTTTCTGTAGGCTGGAAGTTTGTGGTTCCTCTTTATTGTGGAGGTTGCTCTCTGTGGGTGGGGTTGGACTAATAGCTTTCAGGTTTCCTGGTTAAGGAAGCTTGCATCTGTGTTATGGTGGGTAGAGCTGGATCTTTTTCTCTCTGGAGTGCAATAAAGTGTCCAGTAGTGGGTTTTGGGATGTCTATGGGTGTGGCATGACTTTGGGAAGCCATATATATAACGCATATATATGGAATTTAGAAAGATGGTAATGATGACACTATATGAGAGAGAGCAAAAGACACAGAGAGAAAGAACAGACTTTTGGACTCTGTGGGAGAAGGTGAGGGTGGGATGATTTGAGAGAATAGCATTGAACATGTGTATTACCATATGTGAAATAGATCACCAGTCCAAGTTCGATGCATGAAACAGGGCACTCAAAGCCAGTGCACTGGGACAATCCTGAGGGATGGGATAGGGAGGGAGTTGGGAGGGGGTTTCAGGATGGGGGATACATGTACATCTATGGCTGATTCATGTCAATGTATGGCAAAAAAATTAAAACAAAACAAAAAAAACACTACAGTATTGTAAAGTAATTAGCCTCCAATTAAAATAAATAAATAAATTTAAAAAATAAATAGAAATAGAAAGGCTAACATTTTCTTCCCCAGGGGATAAGGACACTTATTTTTATGGCCACTGGACTAATGGATTCTGAATGTACACACATAATTATCCCACAGTTATTTAACTATCATAATAAAGAAATTTCTTTTACATATAACTTCAACCAAAGCTCTCAGAATACCACAAGGGGCCAAGAATAAAATTATATGTGAATACATTTTCATATGCATATATAAAATTTTGTAAGCTCAGTTAAGTAATCATCATTAGTTCTTTTATTATTCCATCAATTCATCTACTGCTACATAATCCAAACTCTACAATAGATTTCTTTTTTACAAAGGTTTAAATCTCAAGTCATAATAAAAGCAGAACAATGGCCTAGAAGAATAAATATAATGTTGTGTGGATATCATTATACATATACATTTGCAAGGAATATTAATAAAAAAATACAAAAGACTTACAGTTTGCTGAAAGAGAAAGTGTACTCATTCAGAGCTGAATATACATGTCACCTAGAATAAATACTTTCTAAGCTTCCCATGACTTTTAAAGAAAGGGACTCCACGACTTTCATCTCCAGCCTGCTATGGACTCCTTTCCAGTTTCCTCCTCAACTTCCCTCCGTGAAATCTCTTCCCTGGGTTATAAAACACACCTTGGGCTTCTGGTTCAGACAAGATAGTCTTGATCTCTTTGTGCCCACTCCTCTGTTTGTTCTGGAAATAAGAAGAGGCCACTAAAGGAGACCATTTATGGTTGGCAAGAGGAAGGTGAACTAGTTTAGAGCCTGAAGACTGGAAGAGCCTCTTGATGAAAATGAAAGAGGAGAGTGAAAAAGTTGGCTTAAAACTCAACATTCAGAAAACAGATAATGGCATCTGGTGACATCACTTCATGGCAAATAGATGGGGAAACAGTTGAAAGAGTGACAGATTTTATTTTCTTGGGCTCCAAAATCACTGCAGATGCGAACTGCAGCCCTGAAATTAAAAGACACTTGTTCCCTGGAAGAAAAGTTATGACCAACCTAGACAACATATTAAAAAGCAGAGGCATTACTTTGCCAACAAAAGTCTGTCTTTTTTCCAGTAGTCATGTATGTACATGAGAGCTGGACTATAAAGAAAGTTGAGTGCCAAAGAATTGATGCTTTTGAATTGTGGTGTTGGAGAAGACACTTGAGAGTTCCTTGGACTACAAGGAGATCCAACCAGTCCATCCTACAGGAAATCAGTCCTGAATATTCATTGGAGGGACTGATTCTGAAGCTGAAACTCCAATACTTTGGCTACCAGATGCGAAGAACTGACTCATTTGAAAAGACCCTGATGCTGGGAAAGATTGAAGACAGGAGAAGGGGATGACAGAAGATGAGATGTTTGGATGGCATCATGGACTCAAAGGACATGAGTTTGAGTAAACTCCAGGAGTTGGTGATGGGCAAGGAGGCCTGGAGGGCTGCAGTTCATGGGGTCACAAAGAGTTGGACATGACTAAACAACTGAACTAAACTGAACTGGAAGAGCCAGACAGCAGCACCTAACAGAAGAAGGCAACACAGACCCAACATTTCTGATCTCCAACCTACCATCAGAAGGCAACCTGAGTAGGGCCATTCCTCCCCAGGAATAAAGGTGAAGGAATACTGGTGGTCGTTTAGTTCCTAAGTTGTGTCTGACTTTTTGTGACACCATGTACTGTAGCCCACCAGCTTCCTCTGTCCATGGGATTCTCCAGGCAAGGATGCTAGAGTGGGTTCTCATGCCCTCCTCCAGGGAACCTTCCCCACTCAGGGATCAAAGCCTCATCTCTTACACTTCCTCATTGACAGGAGGGTTGTTAACCACTAGCACCATCTGGGAAGCTTGACTTAAGCAATAACATATCATTAACCTAACCTACAAATGGTCTAAATATACTGATCAAAAGACAGAGTTGTCAGAGTGAATTAAAAAAAAAAAAAAACACGAAACACTATATGTTCTTTCAAAGAAACTCAGTGTGCTGTGTGCTGTGCTTAGCTGTTCAGCCATGTCTGACTCTTTGCGACCTCATAGACTGTAGCCTGCCAGACTCCTGTGTCCAAGTAGATTCTCCAGGTAAGTATATTGGAGTGTATTGCCATGCCCTCCACCAGAGGCTGTTCCCAATACAGGGATCAAACCCAGGTCTTCAAATTGCAGGTGGGTTCTTTATGATCTGAGACACCAGGGAAGCCCAAGGAACTCATTAATGGCAAGGATATGTAGAAAATAAAAGGATAAAAAATATGATAATATCAGGTAAATTAGACTTTAGAGCAAAGAAAATTTCTGAAGACAAAGGAATACAAGGGCATTATATAAGGATAAAAGAATCAATCCAGATAGAATACATAATAATCCTAAATACATGTACACCAATAAACACAGTCTCAAAATATTTGAAGCAAAAATAGATAATCTGAATAGTCCTATAACATTTAAAGACATTGAAAATGTAATATAAAACTTTTGAAAAAGAAATCATCAATTCATGATAGTTTGACCAGAGAATTCTAACAAATATTTTAAAAATTAAGATCAATTTGACATAATCTCTTCAAGAAAATAAAAGAGTAGGAAACTATTCCCAACTAATTTGATGGGGCCAGTATTGCCCTATACCAAAATCAGACAAAGGCAGTACAAAAAAGGGAAATTTCAGACTAACACCTCTCATAAATTTGGAATTAAAAGTCTTTACTCTTACACATACAAATGAGCCAAATGAATCCAGCAATGTATAAAAACATCTCTTGATAGTTTCTGGTCCCTTTGTAAGTCTGGTCGTATTACCTATCTCTTCAATGGGTTTATGTGAATCAAGGGTACAGTTAGTTAGGTTCCCAGTAATAATATCATACCAGAAATGCAGTGACAAATGCTCAAACTAGGTAAAATCAGAAACTAACTTCTCCCACTAAAGTTAATCATACCCAGTGTTTCTAAAAGTCTAGCAAAAATTACTACAACTAGATTAAGATAAAGAAAGCATTTCTACCAAGAAGTGGTGGGTGTGTTTGATATTCTTTATATGACCCTCAGGAACCCTGTTGATCATTTTCTATTATGTTATGAACCTTTAGAGGCTGAGAAGACCAGACTTTATCCCTCTAGCTCTCCTGGCCTCTGACTTCTACTTGAGTTTGGCCAGTGGTGTACAAAAGAGATTGGTGAGTCTGTGGAGAAAGAGATTAGTGGATTGATTCTTTTCAGACTCCTTTCCTGCTGGGATGTGACCAAGTTTCTCCACTGAAAGCCAGATCTCTGGTCAGAAGCCCTCAAGTTTATCTGCAGGTATGTACAAGTCTCTCTAGAGACTGCAATATCCATTTTCTTTCTTTGCCCTGTGGGCCTGAAAGTGTTCATGTATCCTGTTCTTGCCTGTCTCAAACAGTTTTACTATTCCTTTTAAGGAATTCCTTTTAATTCCTTTAAAGCAATGAACTTTAATCTTTAAAGTTTATTGTCTGTTAGTCACTCAGGCATGTCTAACTTTTTATGACCCCCATGGACTGTAGCCTGCCAGGCTACTCTGTCCAAAGGATTCTTCAGACAAAGATTACTGGAGTGAATAGTCATTCCCTTCTGCAGGGATCTTCCCTGACCCAGGGGTGCAACCAAGGTCTCCCACATTGCAGGCAGATTCTTTATCATCTAAGCCACCAGGGAAGCCAGTTCTCTTTATTTTCCTTACTTGTGTAAATCATCTTGATTTCTGACAATGATAGGGGTGGCTTTGGATCTGCTAGTTAAAGAGCATCCCTTAAAGATCTATCACTAAACTGCTTACAACAGGAGTGGGACATCATTCTTCCTGATTCCAAAATCATAAATACAAGAACATGTCACAGGTCATGTAAAAATAAGTGCTGAGAAATCAATGATTTAAGAATAAATTTTGTAAAAGTGCACAAACTTTAAGCTGTAAGATGACGCATAAGGTCTGAGGATCTAATGTGTAACATGGTGACTACGGTTTGTAAAGTGTTACTGACATTTGTGGGGCTTCCCAGGTGGTGTTCATGGTAAAGACCCCTCCTGTCAGTGCAGGATGCATAAGAGACGTGGGTTGAATCCCTGGGTCAGGAAGAGGCCCTGGAGGAGGGCATGGCATCCCACTCTAGTGTTCTTTCCTGGAGAATCCCCATGGACAGAGGATCTTGGCAGGAGTCACAAAGAGTTGGACATGACTGAAGTGACTTAGCACACATGTAAGAGAGTAAAACTTAAAAGTCCTCACCAAAAAGATCTTGAAAGGTAAATATGTGAGGTGATATTAATAGATATGTTAATTAAATCAATGAGGGAATCCATTTGTAATGTATACGTATTTAAATTGTCATGTATACTTTAAATATCTTGCCATTTTATTTGGAAATTATATTTTTAAAAAACTGAAAGAAGAGAAAAAATTTCAATGCTTTTTAATATAATTTTGTAGATATTTCAGCCATTACTCTTGGCTTGTAAAAGGATTTAATTCCAGACAATAACCAGTGGGATTCACTGGATATTTAGAAAAGGAAGAAACTTTGGAAATTATCTAGACAATCCTCCCATGTTAAAGATATATTAGTAAATCCAATATTGATTAAGTCGCTTATCTAAACTTATAAAACTTGGTGCAAATGTAGCAATAGAAACCACATTTCCTAAGTTTAAGTGAATCTTTACCAAATTACCCAGCAAATGGAAATATCTCCTATGCTCTGTAAAACTTGATTCTTATCTCTTTTACAGAACTGATCATATTCTACCTTGTATTCCTTGTCTAGTTTGCATAAGTTTTACCAAGTAAATTAAATTCCTTGAAGGTTCAATCCTGGCATGTCTGTTCTTCTCACTCTATATTCTCACATATGGCTAAAGCTCTTTATAAATGCCATTCCTTCTCCCTGGAAGACCCTCTCTCTTTTACCTCATGACGTCCATGACATCTTTCAGATCTCAGTAAAGACCACTTCCACAAAACAGCCTTTCATGACTCTGACACAGCTCAGGTCTCCTTGTTATGTGGACATATGGCATTCTGTGCTTTTCCTTCTCAACATGTGTCCCAATTGTGGTGCAACATTTAACTTTGAAATTTACCTCACTTCTGTTTTTCTGTTAAAATTTAAGTTCTAATTCACAAAGTCCACATGTGTGCTCTTCACTGCTGGACATTCTTTGCATCCAGCAGGCCTTTGTTATGTGTTTGTTCAATGAAACACTTTTATTTGTGCAGAGTAGAATTCCAGTGAATTTTTGATGCTGCTCTCACAGCATACAGTGAACTAAAACCACTGAGGTCTTTTCCCCTGACCCAAACCCTCATAGCCTTATTATTTGGACATAATTACAGAACTAGAACTGTGGGGGCTTCCCTTGTGGCTTAGCTGGTGAAAAATCTGCCTGCAATGTGGGAGGCCTGGGTTTGCCCGCTGGGTTGGGAAGATTCCCTGGAGAAGAGAAAGCTACCTCTCCAGTACTCTGGCCTGGAGAATTCCATGGTCTGTATAGTCCATGGGGTCACAAAGATTTGGACATGACTGAGCGACTCTTACTTTCACAGAACTGTGGATGCATTTGTTTTTAATCATCACCTTATTAGATAGAAACCACTCGATTTGCAGTCTGTTATTCCACATACACCAGCCCTCACAGTTCATGTCCTAAGATAATGTGATAATCGAGTCACTGACCAAAAGGCTGAATAGGACAGAACTAGAGACAGTGCTCTGAACCTGCCACTTGAGTCTACTTTTTACCATAGGATTCTCAGCTTCACTATAGGAGTTCAGTTTCTTAGCTGTGCTCTCTGATCATGACAGATTAAAATACTTTAAGGAGAGTCTACAAATCAAATGTTCTTACATTGTACACAAACACCTACTCTCTCTTCGAAGGTACAAAAGAAATTCACCTCCTTGATGAATTGTTACCTACTTTTCCTAGAGGAAAGTACCATCTTCCTCCTTATGGCTTCCTAATTTCACTCTCACCATTTTTATCTCATTGACCACATTCTGACTTATATTATAGTTAATTATCTGAACACACCAATTCCCACTTCTTTAAATCAGTTCCCTTGGGGCTACAAAGGCTATGCTAACCGCCCTGAAGTTACTATTTACTGAGTATCAACCATGCCAGAAACTAGTATTTTCACAGACCAGCTTATTTGTTCTTTTTGAGGTAAATACTATAATTAAAAGCAAATACCCAGGTATTTTGGATAAAATGACAACTGAACAAAATCTTAACTGCTATTCCAGATACGTTTGATTTTTTTTTTTTTAATATTTCCTTTCAAATAGAGCTTGAGCTTGCATTCTTGATAGCTTTCAGTTATGGGACTGATATGTTAACTGGAAAAAACAAAAAACAAAAAAACATGGTTGCAGGAAACAAAAGTAGACAAATCACACATCTTCCGAATACGTCAAGATCCATTTTATTGGGACCTGGCAGCTCAGACAGTAAAGAGTCCACCTGTAATGCAGAAGACCTGGGTTCGATCCCTGGGTCAGAAAGATCCTTGAAAGAGGGCAAGACAACCTATTCCAGTATTCATGCCTGGATCCCCATGGACAGAGGAGCCTGGTGGGCTGCAGTCCAGGGCTCGTAAAGAGCTGAGCACGACTGAGCAACTAAGCACAGCAAACTTCTTCAAGGTGACATATTGACATTTAGAAACAGTTTCTCTCAATAGCATGCTTAACTATAACTCCTGCTTTTCATCAGAAGACCAAAGATAAAAGTAGTATTTAATAACAATCAAGTGATTATTTCTATCAAGGAATTTTTCTTAAAGCTAAACCAGAGAAGTACACTGTGAGATAGAGCAGATAATGAGGACTATAATAAGTCCTCGTTATAAGTCCATTATAATATATAAGAGATCCAACCAGGGAAGCTGCACAACAAATAATTTTCTTTTTGGGAAAAGGAAAAATACCTCAGTTTGGGATCATGTTGTATACAGAGACTTGCATAATCTTTGGAAATGTAAAGGGTTTTCTACTCTGATTTCCTTGCTTAGTTGAGAAAACCAAGGCCTAGAGAAGTGAAGATAAGTTTTCTAAGTGAAAGAGCAGTTATGTTAGGACTCTGATTAGAGCCCAGTAACAGCCTTAGGGTCCAGTTGCTTCATCTTAAGGCTGAAAGGCTAGAGATCTGGGGACCAGTTAGTGGTGCAGTCTTAAGGCTGAATTGCTTTTATTTTGAAAAACCTCAATCTTTGCTCCTAAGGTCCTCAGTTCAGTTCAGTTCAGTTCAGTCACTCAGTCATGTCCGACTCTTTGTGACCCCATGAAACGCAGCATGCCAGGCATCCCTGTCCATCACCAACTCCTGGAGTTCACCCAGACTCACGTCCGTTGAGTCAGTGATGCCATCCAGCCATCTCATCCTCTGTCATCCCCTTCTCCTCCTGCCCCCAATCCCTCCCAGCATCAGAGTCTTTTCCAATGAATCAACTCTTCACATGAGGTGGCCAAAGTACTGGAGTTTCAGCTTTAGCATCATTCCTTCCAAAGAAATCCCAGGGCTGATCTCCTTCAGAATGGACTGGTTGGATCTCCTTGCAGTCCAAGGGACTCTCAAGAGTCTTCTCCAACACCACAGTTCAAAAGCATCAATTCTTCGGCTCTCAGCCTTCTTCACAATCCAACTTTCACATCCATACATGACCACAGGAAAAACTATAGCCTTGACTAGACGGACCTTTGTTGGCAAAGTAATGTCTCTGCTTTTGAATATGCTATCTAGGTTGGTCATAACTTTCCTTCCAAGGAGTAAGTGCCTTACAAATAGCTGTGAAAAGGTTCTCAACTGATTGCATAAAATCCACCCACATATAGAAGGTAATTTATTTTATTCACAATCTATTGATTTAAATGTTAATTACCTCTAAGAAAATATCTTCCTGTACAATTCTATGGAGTATGTTACCATGTATATTTGGAATTGAACATCTATGCTACCTGTTCCACGTTTATGACCTTGGAAGGGAAAACAGGATTGACAATTTTTCCCCATTTAATCATGTCCAGTGTTTTAGTGCATGCAAGCTGCTATTACAAAATGCCAGAGGTTGGGTGGTTTAGAAACTGCATTATTTATCACAGTTCTGGAGGCTAGAAGTCCAAGATCAGGGAGCCAGCATGGTAGAGTGAGTGAGAGCCTCTTCCAGGACATATCCCTAAATGAAAGGGATGAACAAGTATTTCAGGCCTCTTTCACAAGAGCCTTAATCCCATTCATGTGGGCTCTGCCCTCATGTGGGTTCTGCACTTATGACCTAATCATTTACCAATGTCCCACCTCCTAAAATCATCAATTTGGGATTAGGTTTTCAACATATGAATTTTGGGAGAACATAAGCATTTAGACCATAGCACCCAATGAGGAGACTGACTTGTCTAAGGTAACCCAAAGCCTCATCCATACTGAATGCTCTTGGTGCTGATAGGAAGCCAAGGACTAAGAAAGCTGGATAAGGACCAGCAGCCCCAGGTGGAGGGTCTGAGATGGCAAACTCCTTGATGGATTTCACAATATATGAGTATCTCCAGGGTCTTCCTTGGTTATCATTTATTGAGTAATCCACCACTTCAACGTTCCTATTTGAAATATGAGTTAATTACTGAGTTCATAGACAAAGTACCAATTGACCAACATGAAAATATCACAGCTATGCATATAAAGAAAAGGGCCTTTGGCAGACACAAATTTTACAGTGGAAAGTCCCCAAGACTTTATTCACTTCCATTCTTGGGTTCCATAACCAGCTAGGAATTCAAGAACTCACTGAAAGCTATTATAGATATGGCTAAGTAGATCAGCCCTGGGATTTCTTTTGAAGGAATGATGCTAAAGCTGAAACTCCAGTACTTTGGCCACCTCATGAGAAGAGGTGACTCATTGGAAAAGACTGATGCTTGGAGGGATTGGGGGCAGGAGGAGAAGAGGACGACAGAGGATGAGATGGCTGGATGGCATCACTGACTCGATGGACGTGAGTCTGAGTGAATTCCGGGAGTTGGTGATGGACAGGGAGGCCTGGTGTGCTGCGATTCATGGGGTCGCAAAGAGTCGGACACGACTGAGTGACTGATCTGATCTGATCTGATTGTTTATTGCAGATCTTTGATTTATTTTTAATTCATTTTTTAATTTTTAGTGCAGTGTAATTGGTTTATAATGCTATAAATGTCAGTTTTTGTTGAACAGTGAATAAGTTATACATAGACATGTATTCACTCTTTTTTAGATTCTCCTCCAATGGAGGTCATTACAGATCATTGAGAAGATTATCCTTTTCTACACAGTAGGTCCTTATTAGTTACCTATCTTATATTTAGTAGTGTGTATATGTCAATCCCAATATCACAGTTTATCCTTCCCTTCTTCCCCCTGGAACCGTAAGATTATTTTCTACATCTTGACTCTATTTGTAGGTAAGTTCGTTTGTACCATCCTTTAATATTCCATATATAAGTAATATCATATGTATTTGTCTTTCTTTGATTTACTTCACTTGGTATGAGAATATCCAGGTCCATCCATATTGCTTCTCATAGCATTATTTTGTTCCTTCTTATGGCTGAGTAATATTACATTGTATATGTGCACTACATCTTGTTTATCCATCTCTTGATATAAATTTAGGTTGCTTCCATATTCTGGCTATTGTAAACAGTGCTGCAATGAACACTGCTGTGCTTAGTTGCTAAGTTGTGTCCATTCTTTGCTACCCAATGGATTGTAGCCTGCCAGGCTCCTCTGTTCACCGGGATTCACCAGGCAAGAATATTGGAGTGGGTTACCATCCCCTCTTCCAGGGGATCGTCCCAACCCAGGGATTGAACCCCGGTCTCCGGCATTGCAGGCAGATTCTTTACTGTCTGAGCCACCTGGGAAGCCCTGGTGAAGCAACGGACACTGAGGTGCATGTATCTTTTCAAAGTATGATTTTCTCCTGGTATATACTCAGGGGATTGCAGCTTTTTAAAAGATACAGATTAAAAGCTGCCCAGGAAAAAGTCATATAGGGCAGAGTCAAAGAAAGTGTAAGATATGGAGCTTTTGGTTGATTCTTCCCAGGGCATCACAGGCAGCTTTATCTTCCCAGCACTGATGTGCCGGCATTGAGCACTTGCAGACACGGGAGCTCACTCCAGGCTCCATGTCCGGAGTTTTTACTGGGGCTCCATCACCTAGATATAATTGACTGTCCATATAACTGATCTCAGCCTCAAACTTTTCTAGAGGTGCAGCTGACTCTGCATGACCAAAACCCCCATCATAAATCCCAGCATTCTTGTGGCCCAAAGTTTTAACTCTAAATCACATCGTTTATATACCTATCAGTTCAGTTCAGTTGCTCAGTCATGTCTGACTCTTTGCGACCCCATGAACTGCAGCACGCCAGGCCTCCCTGTCCCGCAGGCAAACTCCCGCAGTTTGCCCAAACTCATGTCCACTGAGTCGGTGATGCCATCCAACCATATCATCCTCTGTCCTCCCCTTCTCCTGCCCCCAATTTTCCCCAGCATCAGGGTCTTTTCAAATGAGTCAGCTCTTTGCATTAGGTGTCCAAAATATTGGAGTTTCAGCTTCAACATCAGTCCTGCCAATGAATATTCAGGACTGATCTCCTTTAGGATGGACTGGTTGGATTTCCTTGCAGTCCAAGGGATTCTCAAGAGTCTTCTTAACACCAGAGTTCAAAAGAATCAATTCTTTGGTGCTCAGCTTTTTTTATAGTCCAACTCTCACATCCACACATCACTACTGTAAAAACCATAGCCTCAACTAGACTGACCCTTGTTGACAAAGTAATGTCTCTGCTTTTTAATATGCTGTCTAGGTTGGTCATAACTTTCCTTCCAAGGAGTAAATGTCTTTTAATTTCATGGCTGCAATCACCATTTGCGGTAGTGATTTTGCAGCCCCCCAAAAATAAAGTCAGCCACTGAAGCAGCACTGGAGTTGCAGCGGCTGCTTGGCGCCTGAGAGGCTGAGAAGAGCTACCCCTTGTCCAAGATCAGGGGTGGCGGCTGAGAGCCGCTACCACAGTCCAACGTAAGGAGCAGCGGCTGCACTTTGCTGGAGCAGCCGTGAAGAGATACCCCATGTCCAAGGTAAGAGAAACCCAAGTAAGACGGTAGGTGCTGAGAGAGGGCATCAGAGGGCAGACACACTGAAACCACAATCAGAGACAATTAGCCAATCTGATCACATGGACCACAGCTTGTCTAACTCAATGAAACTAAGCCATGCTGTGTGGGGCCCCCAAAGATGGACCAGCCATGGTGGAGAGGTCTGACAGAATGTGCTCCACCGGAGAAGGGAATGGCAAACCACTTCAGTATTCTTGCCTTGAGAACCCCATGAACAGTACACACCTATCAGGCTGGCCCAAGGCCCTCACATAAACAATAGCACTTTTCTGTCAACCTTTGACACCTTTAGTCACCCTTTCTCAGAGAAAACCACCTAAGGGTTGAGAGAGGAGCTCCCAGGAAACAAGGGCAAAGTCCAGACTTCCCTTTGGATGAGGTTGAGCCCTTCACTACATAGCCGGGTGGCTGGATTTGCCTGAGGAGGCTCCTTAATTGTAACCCCACAATAAGAAAATGTGAAGTGACAAACATCGGTCAAGCATTTATCTTCTGGTCTTTCTCTGAAACGCTTTTCTTGCATATCTTCATTAATTCTTCTGCAACTCCATGAGGTGGACTCTAGTTTGAATGGCATTACAGAGAGAAGTAAATTAAGGCTGGCCTAAAGATTCAGAGCTAGTGAGTGGTGGAGTGGGAGTATGTACAAGGGCTACAGGACTCCAAGGTCACACTTAAAGCCACTATGCGGTGAAGATCCCAACATTTCTTTTTTTAGCATTTTTATTTATTTGGTTGTGTGTGTCTTAATTGTAGCAATCTGGATCTTTCACCTCTGTTGTGGCATGTGGGATCTAGATCTGCAAGCAGGGATTGAACCCCAGGCCTCCTGGATTGGGAGCTCAGAGTCTTAACCACTGGACCACTGAGAAAGTGCCAACACCATTTCCATTTGGAGTGAATGTTCACAAGCAAGTGCACAGCCAAAGAAGTTTGTTGAATCAATATTGTTTAGTCCTGCCATTCTATTCCACAATATATATTAAGGAAGTAACAACATGAAACTCTTCTTGCTATCCATTTAACAGAAATAAATAAAAGACAGAAAGACATGAACTTACCATAAGCTCGTGATGCCATGATCAAGGAAGACTTAGGCAACAGGAGCATTTCAATAAATCTTTTTGTCTGGTATGCCAGAAATCTTACACCCTATTATTGTGTGTATCACACAATAATAAGTTTCCAGATAGTGAAAGGCATGCCTTTCTTTATAAAACAGGGCCAGGGCAATTCTGAAATGGGAGGTGGGAACGAAGACCAGTATTTAAGTCTTCACATACAAATGCTTTCTCAGAGAGAAAAATTTAGAAAAGAAAACATATGAATGTTGAGAGTTTGAAAATTGTTTCCCTTAAAACTCTCCCCAGGAGCATATGCCATGGAAAACTTCGTGTACCTCAGAATACCCTAGTTAGGTAACACAGTCTGACTGATCCAGTATTTTAATGCTTTTCTTAATTTTGGGTGAAGCTTTCATGAACTTCCCATGTGACCAATGGTGTCGATAACTGATAAATCAATTGGAATGGGGTTCCTGAAAATGGAGTGGACAGATGAGAAATGTAATCTGAAGTCTAAGTGAAGGGAGTTTGATACACAGTGGGAGAAAGGATTTTAACTTCTTTGAGGAATGGTGGTTGGTGAGAAGTGGTCCTCAAGGTTCTATGTGAAGGAGCCCACTTCCTGCATCAACTGAGGACAGGGAGAAGGATGGAGTCTAAGCTCTGGTGGCAAGACAGAAGTGTTTCAGCCCACAGCCCTTCATTATAGACAGAGCGAGCTCTCTGTAGGCAACAGTATCCAAAATAGGATACAGGGAACAGCAATACAAATGACCAAGCGATGGAGGAGCAGCACAGACCTGTTCTAAGCAACCCAAGGTGTTCCTAGTGGGAAAATACTGATGGCCTCCCCATCCCTTACTTCTTAGTTCTACTTTTGTCTGAGAGAAAAGTTTCTCCAAGGAGGATAGGAGTTCACACTCCTTCCAGGAAGCCAATTGGGAAGCCTAAGCCATGGAATTACCTTTTGGATCTAGAGTCCGTTTTATAATCATACTGTGTCTCCCATCCCTCAGGTAGGTGGCCTAGGAAACAGCAGTTACAATCATGATTTTAAAGAAATATTAAATACAGATGTTCTTCTCTTGTACTGCCTGTAAATCTTAGAAACAGGTAATTGTGAAATTGTTTTTCAAAGATGGGACAGCTGCCTGCTTTTTAATTACCCTGATTATTCTAAAATATGCCCTGAGGTTAAAATGTCTTTTGCTGAGAAAAGTGACTTTTCCCCTACCACACGCAATGTATCATCTTCTTCACTAAATTTCTTTTAGCAATATAAGCTCTCATTTTTGATTTCTTAATACCCATTGTGGCCAGGAAGTAGAAGCTTTATGGAAAAATGAGTACCCTGTCTCAATATAAAGTGTCCCCATATGGCTACTGTTCTTAAAACCCAATTGGCCATTCTCTTTTACCACCCAGAACTTCATTCAGTGCACATTTTTACTTTTTTTTTTTTTTGCATTTTACATTTATTTGTGGTTATCTTCTTTTTCTCCGGTTTCAGCTTTAACCACCTAATTTTTGTTTTCATTTTATTCCATTATTGTGTCATTAGCCACAGAATTTCTTAGCAAACATAGTAGATTCAGGGTAAATTTGAGTCATGTTCTATGATAAAGAATACTACTTTGAGATATAAATCAGAATCATTTAAAAATGGTAATTGGTTAAAAAAAAGTTGGAATATGGTTATCCTGAGGCTATACAATACTTTAACCACAACATTTATCTTGATGATAAGTGAGTTAGGTATTTGATAAGCCTCACATGTTTTATTTTCTTGGGCTCCATAATCACTGCAGATGATGACTGCAGCCATGAAATTAAAAGATGCTTGCTCCTTGGAAGAATATGAAAAAACTAGACAGCATATTAAAAAGCAGAGACATCACTTTGCCAGAAAAATGACTGTATATTCAAAGCTTTAGTTTTTCCAGTAGTCATGTATGGATGTGAGTGTCGTATCATAAAGAAGCCTGAGCACAGAAGAACTGATGTCATTGAACAGTGGTGTTGGAGAGGATTCTTGAGAGTCCCTTGGATTACAAGGAGATGAAACCTGCCAGTCCTAAAAGAAATCAACCCTGAATATTCAAAGGACTAATGCTGAAGGCAACCTGATGCGAAGAGCCAACTCATTGTAAAAGACCCTAATGCTGGGAAAGATTGAGGGCAGGAGGAGAAGGGGCAACAGAGAATGAGATGGTTGATTGGCATCACCAACTCGATGGACATGAGATTGAGCAAACTCCAGGAGATAATGAAGGACAGGGAAGCCTGGTGTGCTGCAATCCATGGGGTCACAAATGTCAGGTATGACTTAGTGACTGAACAACAAGAAGAGCAAGGTCTCACGTGTGGATATGAAGTTTAATATTTATGAAATATAAGCAGTCACATTACACATATAGAATAATTTCTGTACATGTGAGTTGTAATAAAGGCTAATCATAGCACAGTTAAAAGGCCCAATGTAATCACAATTCTTTGATTTGTCGATGCTGCTGGTTTCTAGTTGTTGGTGGTGTTTAGTTGCTAAGTCGTGTCTGAATTTTTAGGACCTCATGAGCTGTAGCCTGTCAGGCTCCTCTGTCCATGGGATTTTCTAGAAAATAATACTGGATTAGGTTGCCATTTCCTTCTCCAGGGGATCTTACCTATGGAACCCAGTGCTCTCTCCCAAGGTCATGTGAGGAGGCTTGTCTCCAGGACAGACAAGAGTGGAGGGTTCGCTCCTAGGCTCATGAGTCCATGTGTCTGCCTGGAAGTCCACTTATAGGAAGGACACAGCTACAGGGAGCAAGTGAGACATGTGAGTCACAGGCTAGGGATCTTTTGCTGTTTTTGCCTGGCCCTGCCAAAGATAGAGAAAAGTCAATATAATTCGTCATCTTTCCCCAAACCTGCAGTGCTCTTCGGATTTTAAATGTCTTTCTTTTTATAAGCTCTTCTCCAATCTGGAGTCCCATCCCCTTCTACTCCTGGGGAGCTCCTCCAAATCTTATTTCACTCCCTTTTTGAAAATTCTTGAGGCTTTTCCAGACAAATCAGCTCTTCTCTCCTTTGTGTTACTATGGTAGGTTTACTTATATTCACCAAAGAAATAATACAACTGGACTAATTATTTATTCACATATTTATCTCTTTCTCATGAAAAATTTGGGACCAGCTAGATTAAATTCAAACACTAACACTTCATAATATTTAATAAATATAAATTTAATAAATGTATGTTGAACAAATGCTCAAAATACATTTTTTATTTATAAATTGGTTATTTGTAATTTGGTATGGTCATTTCTCATGCTGAAATGCCTTAGACTATGTTTCAGGATAATATTAAGTTTTTATTAATGTAAAGGAGTACAGTAGTAAACTCAAAATCAGTTAAATATTTTAAAAACATGAATAATTTCAAAATCTCATCTATAAATACAAATTCTTAAGATAAAGAAATCCTGGAAAAATATTAAGAGTTATTATACTTAACATTCAAGGTAATTATTACTATTGATCCACACTGTGGCAAAGGGCAGAGGGTTTATTTGGGAAGTCAGGGAAACTTATTTTCTGTTATCTAGGGTCAAATGCCTGTTGAATAAATATTACAGCCTAGACTCTCTTTCTTTCCCCTCTTATGTCAGGAAAATTTCAGAAGTCATCAAGTTACTCAGGGCTACATCTTCATAGATTCTTTTTTTTTTTTTTTCCTTTTTCAAATTTCTGTTTGTATATCTTTTTTTTAAATTTTATTTTATTTAATGTTACAATATTGTATTGGTTTTGTGTCACTTAATACAGGTGAAATAGGAATCTGAAGGACCATACAAAAACATATGGTCAAAGTCTCCCTCTACTTTTTTTTTCCAAGATGTAGGTTATTTTTTTATGACACATGACATCATACACATTTTAGACATGCAACACAACTGTTTGTTACTTGTGTATATTGCAAAATTATGACCACTGTGATTCTAGTGTTAATTTACTATTGTGACCCATCATCACACACAGTTTCAATTTTTTCTTGTGGTGAGAACTTTAAGATTTGCTCTCTTAGCAACTTTCAAGTATACAATACACTATTATTAACTATAGTCACCACGCTCTGTATTATATTTCCGTGACTTATTTGTAACGGGAAATCTGTATCCACTTCACCCATTCTGGCTCCCCCACCCAAACCCTGCCTCTGGAAACCACCAAACTGTTCTCTGTGTTTATATTTGTTCTTTGTAGTTATTGGTTTTTGAGTTCTCATTTAAGTGAGATCATATAGCATTTGTCTTTATCTGACTTATTTTGCATAGCATAATGCCCTCAAGGTTCATTCATGCTATCACGGAGAGCAAGATTTCTTCATGGTAAGTCCATAACTAATACATTAAGGGTACGTGCATAATCCTGAGGATAATGTTGGTTAGCTCCACACCCTACTCAGCCCTCATGGTGAACAAATGGTTGATAGTGGTATAATTCAAGTAATTTACCCTTTAATTGCTCCCTGTCTGTTTGCTTGACACCATTTTGCTACCTGCCCTCTGGACCTGAGTCCAGTGCAATAGCAAGCATCATTTGCACCTGGCCGTGAGGTGGGACATGGAACAGTTGCTATACTTTGGCAAAAACCATTACGACTATATAAAAATAAAACTGGAGTGAAGCAAATACAATTTTTACTAGAGAAACTGTATATCAGTTTGTAAATCAAAAGAGCAATGCTGTCAGTAAATTTTGTGGATTTTAATGCTTCACAATTGCTTGCTATTTCTTTCCTTGGCCATTTCAGTTCATGTGAAAAAAAATCATTTTAAGAAATGAGTATTTATCACTTTTTATAAAAATACAAAACAAATATATCCAAGATGCTATCCAAAGTGGAAGAAAAATATGAGACACTAATAAAAGTTAGTTAAATCATTCATATTTAAAATGAATTTCTCACTCTTGCTTATTTAATGGTTCCCTCTTATGTAGTTGAAGCTCTATATGAAGTCTATACATAAAGAAATTCTAATGTAAAACCAAACTATTTAATGTATTCCTCTCAATAGAAAATTTCATTTCATAATTGAAATGAAGGTAAGCACATAATTGCCTTATTTGGTAAAAATACAATGTATTACCATATTACTACATGGATTTGTACACATGTATAAGGTAACCTGGAGAAGGCAGTGGCACCCCACTCCAGTACTCTTGCCTGGAAAATCCCATGGACAGAGGAGCCTGGTAGGCTGCAGACCATGGGGTCGCTAAGAATTGGACACGACTGAGCGACTTCACTTTCACTTTTCCCTTTCATGCATTGGAGAAGGAAATGGCAACCCATTCCAGTGTTCTTGCCTGGAGAATCCCAGGGACGGGGGAGCCTGGTGGGCCGCCATCTATGGGGTCGCACAGAGTCGGACATGACTGAAGCGACTTAGCAGCAGCAGCATAAGGTAACCACATCTCTTATATTATACTACATACATTAAAATTAAAAAAAAAAAAAAACATTCCTAAGTAACCAAACACATCACACAATACATAAACATATTCCTTGGTTGCTTTACCCTGACCAAATAAAAGTAGAAGACTGAGCATTTCCTCATTTCTTGGCATTTTCCCTTGTGGCTCAGCTGGTAAAGAATCTGCCTGCAATGTGGGAGATCTTGGCTCAATCCCTGGGTTGGGAAGATCCCCTGGAGAAGGGAACAGCTACCCACTCCAGTATTCTGGCCTGGAGAATACAGTTCATGTGTCACAAGAGTCGGAGATGACTGAGCAGGTTTCACTTTCACTTTTCACCACCTGGACAAGGGCAGAGGGTTTATCAGTAAAATCTGAGGAGTCTTATGTTCTCCTTTCCCAGGTCAAAGGCCTGTTGCATGAATATTACAACCTAGACTCTCTACCTTTTAACTCTTGTCAGTGAAGTTTTTCAAGTCATCATATTATTCAGGGCTATGTGGGCATAGATTCTTAAGTCAATTAATACAGGTGAAATAGGAGCATAAGGAACATAGAAATGCATATGATCAAAGTCTCTCCTTCCTTTTTTCCAAGGTATATTTTTTAAATTGAGGTATTAATTTAATTTACTATAACATCATACAAGTTTTAGATGTACAACACAATGATTTGGTATTTGTATATACTGCATATAGGGGCTTCCCTGGTGGCTCAGATGGAAAATAATCACCAGAGTAAATCTAGTTAACATCCATCATCACATTATGATTTCTTTCTTGAGGTGAGAACTTTTAAGATCTACTCTCTTTGCAACTTTCAAGTGTGCGATACACTATTATTAACTAGAGTCACCACACCCTGTGTTATGTCCCCATGACTTATATGTAACTGCACATTTGTCCCTTTTAACCCACTTCACCCATGTTGGCTGCCCACCCAAACCCCGCATCTGGAAACCAACAATCTATTCTCTGTAGTTATGTTTTGTCCATCATGGTTGTTTTTTGATTCCACATTTAAGTGTGATCATACAGCATTAGTCTCTCTGACTTATCTCATATAGCATAACATGCTCAAGATCCATTCATGTTATCGCAAATAGCAAGATTTCTTTATGGTTAGTCCATAACCAATACATTAAAAGTATCTGCACAATCCTGATGTATAAACTTGGGGTACCTCCACACCCTTATATTGAATAAATTGTTGATAGTGGTATGTGTGTGTTAGTTGCTCAGTCGTGTGTGACTCCTTGTGACTCCATGGCCTGTAGCCCATCAGGCTCCTCCATCTGTGGAATTCTCCAGGCAAGAATACTGAAGTGGGTTGCTATTTCCTTCTTCAGGGGATCTTCTTGATCCAGGGATTGAACCCAGGTCTCCTGAAATGCAGGCGGATGCTTTACCATCTGAGGTACTAGGTATAAATTCATGTAATTTCACTCTTCTTCACTGTCAGTTTGATTAACCACAATTTTGCTTCAGTCCCACCTGGGTCCCAAGGTCTAGCACAATAGCAAGCATCATTTGCACCTGGCCTGAGATGGGACATGAAATAGTTGCTGTACTTTGGCAAAATCTATTACTATAACGATAAAACTGGAGCAAAACAAACAGAATATTCACAAAAGAGTGTATCTGTTTTTAAATCAAAAGAGCAGTGCAATGAATAAATTTTGTGGATTTTGATTCTTCACAATTGTTTGCTATTTCTTTTCTTGGCAATTTCAGTTGTTGTGAAAAAAATACTTTAAGAAATAAATATTATCTCTTTACAAAAAAAGAATATCAAATATATCCAAGATGCTTTTCAAAATGGAAAGATAAAAAGGAAACAGGTGAGACTCTTGTCAAATTTTAATCGGCAAAGCAAAGAGTATTACACTCTCTTTCTCTCATCCCTAAGTTGTGTCCAACTCTTGCAACCCCCATGGACTGTAGCCTGCCAGACTCCTCTGTCCATGGGATTCTCCAGGCAAGAATACTGGAGTGGGTTGCCATTTCCTTCTCCAGGGGATCTTCTCGACCTAGGAATTGAACCTGGGTCTCCTGCATTGCAGGCAGATTCTTTACCAACTGAGCTAGGAGGGAAGCCCATATAACACTGCTGCTGCTGCTGCTAAGTCACTTCAGTCGTGTCCGACTCTGTGTGACCCCATAGACGGCAGCCCACCAGGCTCCCCCATCCCCAGGATTCTTCAGGCAAGAACACTGGAGTGGGTTGCCATTTCTTTCTCCAATGCATGAAAGTGAAAAATGAAAGTGGTCGCTCAGTCGTGCCTGACTCTTAGCGATCCCATGGACTGCAGCCTTCCAGGCTCCTCCGTCAATGGGATTTTCCAGGCAAGAGTCCTGGAGTGGGGTGCCATTGCCTTCTCTGCTATCACACTAATAAATATTAATTAAGGTATTAAATATTTAATTTCTAACTCTAGTTTATTGAATGGTTCATTTTTATGTATTTAAAGGCCTATTATGAAGCCTATACATAAAGAAATTCCAATGTGAAACCAAACTATTTAACATGTTCATCTCAACTAAAAATTTCATGTATCTTTCCAAAATTTAAATCATCTTAGAACACTATATCTCAGTTTATATTTCCCTCACATCAGGAAACACATAATAAAACACGGTTACAAATACATCACCTACAAAGTGGTTGAATCTTTAAATATAACTCTTTCATTTCACATGTTTCATTTCATTTCACTAATGATGTATAATAATATTGTTCAATTTACAATGAATGTCAAATTTCTGGGAGATGAGATAATGGATATTTACTAACTCCATTTTTATATTACTCACAACCAACTATACAGAGGTATGTAAGTCTTCAATATCCTTCAGAAAAACATTTCTTACAGTGAGAAATAGGAATATGCCTTAGTAAGAAAGAATTTGATACATAATTACTTTCTTTGATGAAAAGGCAATATTCAGACTATTACCACGTGGATTTGAATATACCCATAGGAAAACCAAATCTCTTATATTATACTACATATATTAAAATCCACCAGAATAATAAATACCAATAAGTAATCAAACACATAACAAAAAATGCAAATGCACTCTTGGGTTGCTTAACTGTGTTACCAAAGAATAATGGAAGGCTGAGTGCTCGCTCGTTTGTTGGCATGAACTGCACTAAAATTGGGCTTCCCAGGAGTCTAGGTGGTACAGAATCTACCTGCCAGTGCAGGAGATGCGGCTTTAGTCCTAAGGTTGGCAAGGTCCCCTGGAGAAGGAAATGGCATTCCACTCCTGTATTCGTGCCTGGGAAATCCCATGGACAGAGAAGCCTGGTGGGTTACAATCCATGGGGTTGCAGAAGACTCAAGACACGATTTAGCAATTGAGCATGCATGCACTGCACTAAAGCTAGTATTAGTCAGCTTTAGCAGGAAAAAAGAATTATTACACTTGCTGGACCCATAGTCTAGAAAACCATGATCTTTTCTCCCTTTGCAACTCTCAAACACCCTTAGAATGGCAGAAAGGCTTTGGAATCCTTAGTCTTGAGCGCAAACCTGAACACTCTACTTTAAAGCCGCTGACCTCACTTCTCTTTCATCTGACTATCATCTTCTCTCACCATCCAGCTTGTTGCCTGAATCGAACACTGGAATCAGTTTACAGTCATCCAAGTTTGCCCATTGTCCCTGACATCTTTTCAGCGTCTCAACGTGGCCTCCCAGGACTAGTCCCTCACTTGAGCCTGCCTGACCCTCCGTGCTGGCACTGCAAGCAGCCTCTCATCTCAATCTGGCTTTGCTCTTCTCCAGGTTGTATTATATTATGTTGGCCAAAAAGTTCTAATTTTTTTTCTGTACAATCTTATGAAAAACCCAGATGACCTTTCCTGTCAATCCAATATTTTAAGCCACTTGAAAGCTTGTTATAGAATCTGCCTGTAATGCAGGAGATGCAGGAAATGCAGGTAAGATCCCTGGATTGGGAAGATCTCTAGAGAAGGAAATGGCAACCCACTGGAGTATTCTTGCCTGGAGAATCCCATGGACAGAGCAACCTGGTGGTCCATATGGTCAAAAATAGTTGAACATGACTGAAGAAACGGAGCATGCAACAGCTTGTTTTAAACCTGCCTTTTCTTAATCTTCTCAATACATTCTTGGGTTCTCTTGCAGAGAAAGCAACAGAAACCTTTGAGAGTAGAAGAAATGTCTCAGAGAAGAACAGTCTGCAGCAGAAGTTATCAGATCGTGGACTATGCAATCAAACATTCTGATTATCCAAAAGAAAGCTACAGTCAGTGATAGAATCCTCCTTAACCAAAGGATTGGCACCAGGAGTTTCTTTGTTAAATGGAAAAGTCCTTCAGATATATTTATTTTCTGATGCATCTCTTCATATGTGACCATGGCCTCTTTTGGCTATGTCCATTTAGTAGAGTGGGTATAGACTTTTTGTTCAAAAGTCAAAATTATCACACATTATCTATAATTACTACATTCAATTTTTTAAAATAAAATATACAAAAACAATTAAAAAAAAAGAATACAGATGCCTAAGCTTTAATTTTTATCTGTTTACATGTTGGAGATCATTCCTAATTGGATAGTAACATTTTTAGGCTCAAGGGTCTTAGCAAAATTTTTCATTTTTGTTTTTATTGAAATAGCTCCCATCATACTCACATGTCATTCAGTTCAGTACAGTCGCTCAATCGTGTCTGACTCTTTGTGTCTATACAGTCCATGGAAGTCTTTATTCCAGAACCCAGAGTAGTCCCTACTCACCACAACTGGAGAGAAGCCCATGCAGCAATGAAGACATGGCACAGACAAAAATAAGTAAATTATGCTATGTAAAAAACAAAGATCAAAAGTCTCTTTCAAATCTAAAACCATCTGTGATCATTAAGAATATATTTTATGAAGTTTTTTTTTCTTCCTCATCATATATGCTGTATTCTCAAGAAGATTACAGAGCCTTTTAGGGTAGAATATATGTGTTTCACTTATTTGTATCCCATGGACTAAATATTGCAATGTTCTATCCAAAAAGGTGTTTGCAGCGTATATTTAAACATTATAAATTACCTCCTGTGTTATAGCATGAGTGATATAGACAAAAATGTCTTTAGTATAAGATAATCCCAGTCACAGTTTTTTCTCAGTGTTAAGCCATCTGAAGGCTGTTCTCAGTTATCCCAAATTGATGTTGCTTTTTATCAATTATGACATGGATTGGGTTGGGGAACTTCAAGGCACTTTCCAATTTATAATGAAATATAAGCTAACTGTTAGGATTTGGTAAAAGTACTGCTTGTGGTATCATCGGAAGCACTGACCTGTCACCTAAAAGTGTTTAGGTAGAAATGAATGATTTCTTGATAAGCATCTGCCTGAGTTCAAAAGAAATTTCCAACATGTGTGGCACTTACACAGTGATAGCAGAAAATATGCTACCTAATTAAAGCCTAAATAATAATCAAGAATCTAGTGGTGAGTTTTCTTGCCACTCTTGCTCAAGAATTGTGGATCTTCTGTTTCAAATGGGGGTAGGAAGCAGTATAGAGTTGCCCCATATGTGGTAGCATGAAAAATTTTCATTTCCGTATCTACAGGAAAGTATACTGAGAAAAACTGGTTAAGTGGCTGTCATAAAAGATGATCAATGAATAACTTCATAGCTCCAATTATCCTTTTCTTGATCAACTCACACACACCCTTTGTTCTGTCTCTTCACTGTCTATTTCCACAAAGGGCAGATTTGGTTCAAACACAATGCTGTCTATTACAGGTAGCACACATCCGATAATTCTTATGAGTAACATCAGTAGATATTACTAGTAGATGCAGTAGAAACACAGTGAGTATTTGTTTCAGGCAGTTGGCATTCACAGTTTAGAATTTTCCCTGGTTTTTGAAAAAATAGTTTTACTTTTTAAGAACTGAATTATGAAACATACCAAGAGTCTCTGTAAAGAGCATTGCATGCAGCATTTTTCATTTAATTGAAAATACGCTAACTCTTGATTGCTTAGTGAAATTGTCACTTCCAGCGGCTTTTCCCCCCTGAAGAATATTCCTCCTAGTTCTAAAACATCAAAAGATATAAATTAATGAGAGAGAAAAGTCTTATACAGTTATTTTTTCTTAGAGGATTTCATTGAATACCTCAAAAGTTTAATATTCCATTGCTGATAGTCAAAATCAAGTTCATCTTCCAGGTGAACTTCAACAGAAAATCTTCTTCTGCTTTCACGAGTCATTTAAAACATTGCAGCATTTCTCAAATGTCTAGTTATACAGTCAGTACCTTAAAAAGAAATCTTTCTTAGGAGTTAGTGAGAGATTGAAGAAACCTCTGAACTCACTCATGTTTACAAATGCAGTTGTAACTAGTCAGTTTGATAAGCAAAGAGAAGTGGCCTGGGGCTGAATATTCACTATCAAACAACGAATCTTCAAAGATTGTCACTGCTGCCCTTACACAATAAACACCACACACTGTACATCATGGGGGCCTAAATTAATTTGGAAATCATCAAGTGTCCATGCAAAGTTACCAAATGGATGCAGGTAAAAGAAAAATAAATTCCACTAATATTATTATAATATTTGGATGGAAAATCTTTTAAAAATGGGAGCATGTATGGATATTAACTTGGGGGGATTTATTATTACTACTTTGATTATATTCCTTTTAATTATCTGCTACATCAGGTTAGGGATTTATTTTAAATATTAATACCAACATAAGGACACATAGTACTGAATTTACAGCAGCTAGAAAAAGACAAAGATAAAATATGAGGCAGGAAGTGAAATTATAACAAGTCCACAATGGTATCAAATTAAGGGGCAGTATTGCATAGAGAGAAAGCTAACTTCTCAAAGTTGCTTGAGGTGCCAAGAACAGCCATATGTGAGAACCCAGCTTAATTTGAATACCAGAAACTGGATCAAAAGGAAAATGAAGTTCATAAAAATATGATGATGCTAAAAGCCAAAATTTAGACAGCAAGAGGATAAGGTAGGGCAGCTGTAGATACTGAAATTCAGGAATAGAGGTAGATATGAAAGCAAATACACTAAGAAGCATCAGGAAAACAAAGCACAAAGAGTGTAAGAAATAAATCATCAAGAGGCTGTGTAGCCTGATCAGAAGAGCAGGAGAACCACAGTACAAACACTTGTGTAAACAGGAGAACCAGATGATGCTCAGGAGAGAAAGCCTGGGACTTAGTGAACCAGAGAACAGAAGACACCGGCATCAAGAACAAGAACTCTGGAGCAGGGCTCATACCTACGCGTTTCCAGAAACAGCCCCAATTTCAATGCTTGGGCACTATAGCATCTAAAATTGTTACAGGGAGGGATTATAGCTTGCTATTATACTGAGAAAAGGACAATAGTGTTTATCAGTTTATTTTGCTCATTAAACTACAAGGTTAATGCATAGTTATCCTTTGATAATTGATTCCTTCAGTTTACAGTATGGATGACTCACTGACACCCTCTTCAGTCATGTATTGGATATTTAGATGTGTTATAAGATCACCAAATTATATCTTAACCCAAATAATTCATATAGCTATCCATCTACCAATAAATGATCAATTGAGTTCGAATTTTTGATATTCTGCTATCCTAAAGGTCAGTTCAGTCTCTCAGTTACATCTGACTCTTTGCGACCACATGGACTACAGCAAGCCAGGCTTCCATTTCAATCACCAACTTCCCTGTCCACCACCAACACCATCACCAGCTCAGTCATGACCTGTTTGTGACCCCACGGTCTATACAGTCCATGGAATTCTCCAGGTCAGAACACTGGAGTGGGTAGCCTTTCCCTTTTCCAGGGGATATTCCCAACCCAGGCATCAAACCCAGGTCTCTACCGCATTGTAGACCGAGAGCCCACAAGGTTGTGTGATATGACATGAGGAAGTGAAAAGATGACATTATGGTGCCCAGTCACCTCCATCTGCTGACAATGAGACTTAGGAAAATCACTTACCCACTCTAAGTCTTATTGTTTCATTAGTATAATTTGGTGATAATAATGTCAAGCCTATCTCACAGGATCATTGTAAAGCACAAATTTTACAAAATTTTTCAAACTTTTGGCAAAGTATCAAGGAAATCCATGGGGTTATTAAGGTGGGTTAGCAGATTCAAGCGACACTATCCTTTTCTCTTAGTATTCTCTTTGCACTCAAGAGTAGCAATCAAGCATTCATGTGGTTACTCTTCCCCAGCGTGATGGTAAACCACACAGATCAACTGTACTATTCTTGCCATTTCAGTATCTAAAATGCAAGCATTAGTCAATGTAGAGTGAAAAAGTTACAAACTCCTAGACGAGTTTGCTGCTAAGAGTCTGCAGAAAGTCCCAAGACATTCAACTATCTTTAGAGAATGACCTAAACACTGGCTCAGAATTAACTTAAGCTCCAAATGTTTGCAGAGCAAAGGAGCACTTCTGGGAGCAGTACAAAAATGCAGGGAGTAATCTACTTCTACAACTACATCTGTGCAAATATCATCATCTATTTAAATTTACACAGTGGAAGATGTTGCTTCTTCTTCACCCAGCTACTACATCACCAAATCCTGCTCAGGGCAACAGGGAGAGATGAGGCTTCCCTGGACAGGATGGCTTTTGCTAACCTCAGGCTAATACATCATCTCTGAGTGGCTCTTGTTTTTATTTATGCAGAGTCCCACCTGCTCCTGCTGCTCGTGGTGTCAAACCTACTCTTGTGCCAGGGTGTGGTCTCTGCACCCCTCTGTCAAAACCCATCTGGCAAGGGCCAGATGCCCTTCAAAACCTGTTTGACACAGCAACCACGGTGGCTAACCATAACTATAGGCTCGCCCGAGAAATGTTCAGTGAATTTGTAAGTACTGTACTTCTTGCTTGGAGAAGGCAATGGCAACCCACTCCAGTACTCTTGCCTGGAGAATCCCATGGACGCAGGGGCCTGGTGGGCTGCAGTCTGTGGGGTCGCTAAGAGTTGGACATGACTGAGTGACTTCACTTTCACTTTTCACTTTCATGCATTGGAGAAGGAAATGGCAGCCCACTCCAGTGTTCTTGCCTGGAGAATCCCAGGGATGGCGCAGCCTGGTGGTCTGCCGTCTCTGGGGTCACACAGAGTCGGACACGACTGAAGTGACTTAGCAGCAGCAGCAGCAGCAGTACTTCTTGCTTATTTCCATAAAGAACCTTGGTGAAAGTGACTGGACTATTTTATCCTTTAAATAAGAAGGCTGCATCAACCAAACTTCAAATAACACATTTTCTAAGTCAAACAAGGCATCAACTCATAAGATGTATAAATCAAAGAAAAGATCAGTTTCATGTAATCTCAAAGATTCTTAAAGAGTGAAATATCTGATTCATTTTCCTTTCATTAATTTTACTTTTAACATTTTTTAATTTTTTTTCATTTTTAATCTTTTTCTTTTAATTGTAGAATGTAACATAGATTTAGAAAAGTTGTATACAAAGTAAGGATGTAAAATGATAATTTATAACAAAATGAGCCCCATGTAATTGCTCCCTTGATCAAGAAACAGAACCCTGGGAGCACCTGAAAAGCCCTCCTCATGAACTCTCCCAAACATGGTCTTCTCCCTCCATGTAGAACCCGTATCCTTGGTTTTCTCCATGGTTTGGTGACCTAAGTGTACCCCTCCAAACTCTACCTTAGTTTTGCCTCATTTTGTTTTTTGAACTCCATATACACGTGATCATATAGCACTTTTAACATGCCTTGCTCCTTTCATTCTATGTAATGTTTGTGAGAGTCATAAAACTTTGTGTGAAGCTGTATTTATTTTTATCACAGAGTAGTATTCCTTTCTATGAGTACACCACAGTTAATTATCCATTCCAGTGTTAATAGACATTTTACTTTGTTCTCATTTGGAAACATTGAAAATAATGTTGAGAGTTTAACAGGGAATTTCTAGAATTTAATCAATCAGTTATGGAAGAATTGACATCTTTCACATTATTGAGTCTTCCAATCTATAGTCTTTGCCCATTTTTAAACTGTATTGTCTTCTTGCTATTAGGTTGTATGAATTCCTCATATATATTGGATATAATACCTCATTAGATATGGGCTTCCCTGGTGGCTCAGATGGTGAAGAATCGGCCTGCAACGTGGGAGACCTGGGCTTGATTCCTGGGCTGGGAAGATCCTCTGGAGAAGGGAACAGCCACACACTCCAGTATTCCTGCCTGGAATTTCCAAAATAAATTTAAAGCACCTGTATTTGTCACCTTGAAGGTATGTGTTAGTCACTTAGTCATGTCCTACTCTTTGTGACCCCATGGACTGTAGCACTCCCGGCAAGAATACTCCAAGTGGCTTACCATGCTCTTCTCCAGGGGATCTTCCCATCCCAGGGATCAAACCCATGTCTCCTGCATTGCAGGCAGACTGTTTACCATCTGAGCTACCAGGGAAGCTTGGAGTTCCTTAAAAGAATGCTATAGGATCAATGGATTAAACAACAGAAATATATTTCCTCACAGTTTTGGGGGCAAGAAGTCCCAGATCAGGGTGCCAGCAAGGTCAGGTTCTGGTAAGAACTCTCTCTTCCCAGGCTGGCTTCTCCCTGTGTCCTCACAGGCTGAGGGGGAGGAGAAGAGAGACAGAGACACAGAGACAAAATAGAAATCTCTCTGGTGTTTCTCCTCATAAAGACACTAATCCTACTTGATCAGTGTCCCACCCTATGAACTCATTTAACCTTAATTAGTCTTCATAAAGGCCCTTTTCCAAACACAGTACATACTGAACCCTTATCATGAAAACAAATGATGATAGTTTTTAAAATGCTGCTAAACAGTTTTCTAAGATTGGCAATGAATAGGTTAGAGTACAATAGAAGGATTGGCTTAGAATTGGAACCAATAATTCTCTTTCTGATGAAAGTATGGAACTTGTATGTTAGCTCTTTTAGGTTACTCGAGGAGCCCACTGTAGAGCAGACACTGATAACAAATTTTTGCTCCATGTTTCTATTAAATTCATGTAGTTCTTTTTACTCAGTAGTTTTTCTGTCATCCTCAATTTTTGACTGCTGTTTTTTTTCCCCCAAACTTCTAAGTAATCTCTTTAAATGTTCACAACAAACTCTAAAGATTAGTTTTTCTCTATCCATGTGTTAGCTGGGTTTTTGCTGTTCTTATTCTAAGCCCATTGCTTAGTATTTCCTAGAATTTTATGCCATGTTTTCTAAATTAACATTTTGTCATCATCAACAACATTGTGTTCTGCATCTATGGTGAACACTAAGCTATAGGTGTGTGGATTCAGAGATTAATAAGAGAAAGTTATAATTTTAAAAGTCCTATTAAGGGAATATATTGGTTCCAACCCACAGTAAATAAGAGACTAAATGGCTACATCCAGGTATATATGCAGAGAAGGCAATGGCACCCCACTCCAGTACTCTTGCCTGGAAAATCCCATGGACGGAGGAGCCTGGTAGACTGCAGTCCATGGGGTTGCTAAGAGTTGGGCAAGACTGAGCGACTTCACTTTCACTTTTCACTTTCATGTATTGGAGAAGGAAATGGCAACCCACTCCAGTGTTCTTGCCTGGAGAATCCCAGGGACGGGGGAGCCTGGTGGGCTGCCGTCTATGGGGTCGCACAGAGTCGGACATGACTGAAGTGACTTAGCAGCAGCAGCAGCAGGTATATATGCATTATATTTGGTTCAAATACTAAAAAAAAAAAAAGATACTTAATAAAACATTGAATATTTGATATTTGTGGTAATTTTAGTGTTTGTTGTCCCAATATTTACTGTGGAAAGAATGAAATTAAGCAAGGGAAGAGCAAAGAAGGGAAGAGTTTCAAGTTTAGGAAAGTTAGATGAAAAACAATCATTTATAGAGATAATGGGAAGAAATAGGAAAAATAATGATGTTCAATTTTTATATAACCCTCATTAAAAAAATTATACATCTATCAGCTGTGTTAAGATTCTGGTAGTGAGTTCATTTATTGAATGCCAAAATAACCTTAAAGAATTGAATGTGCTTGATCACTCCCAGGATAAACAGTTTGGCCAGGGCAAAAACTTCATTTCCAAGGTCCTAAATAGCTGCCACACCGAATCCATCATTACCCCTGATAACAAAGACGAAGCTGAACATACACAGGTGAGGATTTTATCTGGGTTTTTCACCTGAGCCAGCTGAGGCAGTGCACTCTTGTTACTAGGCTTTAGATTATTAGAGTAATGGTAACTGCACACGCAGAGAAATGTGGAGGAGTACTAAGCAATCAAAGAGAAATTACCTTATACTGTTGATATGTATGAATAGAATCAAGTGATGACTAAAGATCTGTAGTAGCAAAACAAATAACAGATCTATAAATTCCCATGCAGATAACCTTAGTTTACCAACGCATTAGGCCCAGGATCGCAGCTATTATACTGTATGAAAGCATGGGCTGACCGGAAATTCTATGTGTAAAATATAAGATTGGTAGAATTCATGGATATATAAGAAACACAACCACAGTTTTGAGTATTCCCTGTGACCAGTGACACCGACGTGAGAGTCACTCCTGCACTGCACCATTTGAGACATTGCTTCTGGCTTTCAAGGCTCTCCTGATTCTTCTGCTTCTCTGAAACCTACTTCTTTATCATTCTCAATGACTCCTCTGTCACTTTTATTCTTACTTATGAGTCTCCTCCCCAAATGTCCTATAAAATATTATGTTTTGTTCTTCATGGTTACAACAATTGTCTCTGTTCTGATGAAAACACAGTCTACAAATCAAGCCTCAATCATTTATCCCAGCCTCAACTGTTTTTCATTATAATTGCTCCTTTCTGATTCCCATATTAACCACAATCCTATTATTATTTAAAATATTTTCACATGCATCTCCTCTTAAATACAATCTGTTCTCTTACTAAAACTTTGTTAATAATATCAACATTCTTTCTATTTGCTCAGCATCTAAATAATGGAGATGATAAAATGAAGGAAGAAGGTCAAGGAGAAGGAGGAAATTTATTTAAAACTTAAAATTTATTGAGAGCTAGTACATTGCCATTTACAAAGTGCTCAGTGTTCATTGATATGTTTAACCCTCACAAAAAATCCTGTAGCACAATGACTGTTATTACACATTCTGAGATGAGGAAACCAAGGCTCAGAAAATTTGTGAGATTTGCACCCATCACACAGATAATAAGCAGTGAGTCTAGGTTTCATTCAACTCAGAGCACTCACTCTTCATCTTTAAGCTACAAAGCCCTCTTGAAAACTATGCTAGTCTCACGCTGCTACTGCTAAGTCGCTTCAGTCATGTCTGACTCTGTGCAACCCCATGGACTGCAGCCTACCAGGTTCCTCCGTCCATGGGATTTTCCAGGCAAGAGTACTGGAGTGGGTTGCCATTGCCAAGGTCTCACCCTAGTGTCTGAATTTCATTATAGCTTCTCAGTCTCCCATTATGTTTCTATTGCAATGTCTATTCAATTCTTCTCTGCTCTTATTTCCTGTACACTGAAGTATTTCATGGCCATCAACAAATCAAGCCTTTTAATTAGAGATGCTCAGCCCCTGGGAGTTTCATGCCCATCCTGGTAGTAGTGAACCAGGGGGAAAACCCTCCATTGTGAATCCCACTGATGCTGTTACTAAAGACAACACTGTGCCATTTTCTGCCCCGACACATGTAACCAGAAAAGACTGCTCTGATAGCAAATGGGACTGGTGTTGGTATAGGTTGAGGAAAATGTGTTTAATGTCTTTTTCATTATCTCTTTGTTCAAATGTCATAAAACAAACTACCAATCAGAAAATGAATACATTAATGAAGGATTTGATTCATTAATACAAATGAATCATCGGGAGAAAATGATGTGGGCATGGGTAGGATCCATGCTTCCTGGGCCAGGTACTCTAGGCACATATTGAGTTCCAACAAAATATTTAGATTTCTCTCCCTGGACAAGCAAAGCATTCAAATATAAAAGAACTCACTGAGCAGATGGTCTAATTTCAGAGGGGAAAAGAAAATATTTCATGTTCTAAATTAGAACTCATCAAAAGGATTATTTAAGTGTCAGTTTTTTAAAAAAATTCAGCAAAGTATAAACTAATAGCATACATTTTATAATTTTATATCTATACCACCTTTAAAAATTTTCACATATTCATAGGAGTAATAAAGGGTTTCTTAAATTTGCTCAGCTTATCTGAGCAAAAATCACATGTTACCAAGCCCACTGAATTCTGTTTATTTTAATGAGATTATTTCCTATGGTTGCTTAGGATGAAATCCTTATTAGGTTGGTACTCAGTTTGCTGCTCTCCTGGGACGAACCTCTGCACCACCCAGTCACAGAGCTGCAGGGCATGAAACATGCCTCACCGGATCTCTTGTCAAAGGCCACAGAGATTGAGGAAAAGACCAAAGTACTTCTAGAAGGTGCAGAGCAGATACAAAAAAAAAGGTGAGCCATATCCTGAAGGCTTCTTTGCTTTTTTCCGAATGAAAGAGATGACCTCAGTATTGAGGGATGAGTTTTGAAACATCTCACTTTATAAGGACAAGATTCAGGCTTTCTATATTCTAATCCCTGTTATATAAAGTGAGAGCCTAACCATTTATAATTATTGATTCTATTGTAAATGAATTAGAATTCAACTACCATTTTTTTAAATTTATTTATTTTAATGGAGGCTAATTACTTAACCTTACTGTATTGGTTTTGCCATACATTGACATGAATCTGCCATGGGTGTACATGTGTTCTCCATCTTGAACCCCACTCCGACCTCCCTCCCCATCCTGTCCCTCTGGGTCATCCCAGTACACCAGCCCCGAGCATCCTGTATCATGCATCGAACCTGGACTGGTGATTCGTTTCACATGTGATAATATACATGTTTCAATGCCATTCTCCCAAATCATCCCACCTCACCCTCTCCCACAGAGTACAAAAGACTGTTCTATACATCTGTGTCTCTTTTGCTGTCTCGCATACAGGGTTATCATTACCATCTTTCTAAATTCCACATATATGCATTATTATACTGTATTGGTATTTTTCTTTCTGGCTTACTTCACTCTGTATAATAGGTTCCAGTTTCATCCGCCTCATTAGAACTGAGTCAAATGTATTCTTTTTAATGGCTGAGTAATACTCCATTGTGTATATGTACCAGAGCTTTCTTATCCATTTATCTGCTGATGGGCATCTAGGTTGCTTCCATGTCCTGGCTATTATAAACAGTGCTACGATGAACATTGGAGTACATGTGTGTCTTTCAATTCTGGTTTCCTCAGTGTATATGCCCAGCAGTGGGATTGCTGGGTTGTATGGCAGTTCTAATTTTTGTGACTTTGTTTTTTTTTTCTTTAATATTGTATTTTTGAGAATCCAACCTCTACTCTAGATTTTTAATATTTGCTTTTTGGTATTTGTTATCAATTTTGTACCTTTAAGAACCCAATCTTCAGTACCCATTTTTACTTGGAGGCAAGATTATTGGCTTGACTGCTCTCTCCCTCATTGGACTCTCCTTTTTCTCCATCAGGTCACCTCTATCTCCTACCTCCCCCTTTGCTTCTCTACCCAACTCTGTGAATCTCTTTGTGTGTTCCAGACTGTGGAGAACACTTAGGGAACTGATTACTGGCTGGATCTGTCTCTCTCCTTTTGATTCCCACCTTTATCCTCCTGGCCAACTCTGTCTCCTTCCTCCCTCTTCTCTTCTCTGTGTAACTCTGCAAACATCTCTGAGGGATCCAGACTGTGGAGAGCACATAAGGAAGTGGTTAGTGGCTAGCTTGCTCTCTTCTCTTTTGATTCCCCCTCTTCTCCTCCTGGTCACCTCTATCTCCCTCCTCCCTCTTCTCTTCTCCATGTAACTCTGTGAAACTCTCTAGGCATCCCTCACTGTGGATAAACTTTTCATCTTTAACCTAGATGTTTTATCATCAGTGCTGTATAGATGGAGAAGTCTTGAGGCTACTGTAAGAATAAGACTGAAAACCAGAGGCAGGAGGCTTAAGTCTAAATCCTGAGAACACCAGAGAATTCCTGACTCCAGGGAACATTAATTAATAGGAGCTCATCAAACACCTCCATACCTACACTGAAATCAAGCACCACCCAAGGGCCAACAAGTTCCAGCGCAAGACATACCACGCAAATTCTCCAGCAACACAGGAATATTGCTCTGAGCTTCAATATGCAGGCTGCCCAAAGTCACACCAAACCCACTGACATCTCACAACTCATTACTGGACACTTCATTGCACTCCAGAGAGAAGAAATCCAGCTCCACCCACCAGAATATCAACTACAGTTTTTGACAGGTACAGCATTCCCTGCATTTCACACAATCCCACTAAAAGCTAGCCTCTTTCTGGGCACATGTGGTTGAAACACTTTCGTGGGTAAGAGAACTGGAGAACAGAATTTGCAAGATCAATGTTTTCTTCAAAGTAGTCCAGGTCAACTGCTACTGAACTTCTGCTGGTATTCTCTCTTTGTCCTCTTCAAACCAAAGGATGAGAGTGGGAAGGAAGAAAAGAGAAGGTCAAAACCAAACTCATACTTGAGTTCTGCTGCTTGATTTTAGATTGTTAATAGACTTCCAAAACACTGGCTCCGAATCCATGTCTAGAGAGTTTCATAAGTCTTCCTCAACCTTAATTTGATAATAAGAAGGAACAAAGAAAAGCAAATACTAATAAAACTCATAATAACTCATTATCTTTTGGGTATTTAGATTCATCCTGAAGACCAGGAGAAGGAGACCTCCTATCCAGTGTGGTCAGAAATCTCCTGACAGCAGGCGATGAAGATGTGCACCAAAATGCTTTTTATAAAATGTTCCACTGCCTGCATAGGGATGCAAGAAAGATTGACATCTACCTCTAGGTGCTGAAGTGCCAATTTGTCCCTTGCTAAGCCCACAACTATCCCAGCCAATCCTGATATGGTTAGTGATGATCCATCCTATTGCAAGCTTCTTTGAGTTTTATAGTTTTAAATGCATGTTTGGGTGTAATGGATGTCATCTGAAACAAAATAAACACAGACTCTGTAGAGATGTCAAAATCTAAGAAGGAAATTTGTCAATGTCTTTATCTTCATTTAATAGAAAATCAAAAGAAGGAACTGACTTGCCAAAGACCATTAAAGAGCTTACTAAAGAATCACATGAAATTATTCTGGGTCAAGTTATAAGAATCAATGAATTAGATAATTATTCATGGTGCTGGTCAAGCAACCAAGAAGACTGAATTCTGAGAATTCTTTATGAAAGCAAGCCACAAACTGTCAGCCGATTCTTATATTGTCACAGTGTTACAACAGACAATACAAGTGTTTTGCATGTGGCTACCTAAATAGCATGAGGTTTACTGAACTGCCTAAAAATTGTTAGGATGCTGTCTTAGTCCTGGGCTGCTGTAACAAAATATCATAGAATTATAAACAATAGAAATGGATTTTCACAGTGTGATCAGATAAGGCCCTCTTCTGGTCACACACTTCTGATTGTATCCTCACATTGGGAAAAGGCTAGAGAACTCTGTGTGTCTCTTATATATAAAAGCAGTCATCTCATCCAGGAGGCTCCATCCTTCATCACCTCCATAGCTTCATCACCTCCCAAAGGCCCCACCTATGAAACACGATCAGCATGTAGTCAGGATTCCAACATATGAAATTTCTGGGCTGCACAAAGATTGAGGCCGAAGAAGGTACAAATGTAAACGGACTCCATCCTCCTCCAGTGGCTGTCTTCACCCACACTCCACTGCATCCTCATTTCCTGCATCATCTTGCAAAAACTCCATACATTCTATCACTCTGGGTTCTACAAGTCTAGCTTAGTTAAGAGTCAACTGTCCCCCACCTGGGCCCTCTGGACAATTGTTCAACTGGTCACATACACACTGAATAGATCAGAAAGCTGGATTTAAAAACACATTTATCTGAGAAGTGAGATACCATTCTCTCTTCCTTTTAGGGTAACTATCCTTGTCATTAATTATTTGGCCTTACACACGTGCCCTAGTAGGTCCCTGAATTATAAAATCCTCCAAATAGACTAAATCTCTATTGAGACTGGAGCAATTTGATGGGATTCAGGTTGCTCAGCTTATTCAACTGCCTCCAGACAACCTGGATGAGGGCCAATCCCTTGATTGGCTCTCCCAAGTCAGTGATGTTGCGGGGCTGGTTTTGTAGCATCTTTAGGGCTTTAGCAATAACTCCTAGTAAATAGAAAACAGGAAATCAAAAGGAAGGGAGAGGGGGATGAAGAAGAAAGAAGGAAGAGAAAGACAGAAGGAAGGAAAATCAGCAATGGGAAAGTGAGTCAAGGACTTGGGTAGTGAAGGATGAAATGCTGTTAGAACACTTTATTTTTGAGGAGAGAAATATATATATGCTTTTTTTTTAGTATCCTATGAGCAAATATTTCATATTCCCTTTTATTTTCATTTTCTTTTCTCTCCTATTTTTTTCTGAAGTTGTCCTTTATATCAGGAGTATTCTTTGTTGCTACTAATTGAGTCATCATAGTTCTAGAGATAAACAAAACTTGGCACCTCTTCAGGGCAAAATCCAGCCAAATTATCTTCTTTTAGGCAGACAACTTTATCTACATATAGGAACACTGTCCAGCAAAACCAACCTCTTCCCTCATAAGTCAGGGTTGTTCTTGCCTGAGTCCTGCCCCTGCTTCTACCTGGGATGACCTAAACCTTTCAGAACATGACAGAATCAGTTCAGTTCAGTTGCTCAGTCATGTCCAACTCTTTGTGACCCTATGAATCACAGCACATCAGGCCTCCCTGTCCATCACCAACTCCCGGAATTCACTTAGACTCACGTCCATCGAGTCAGTGATGCCATCCAGCCATCTCATCCTCTGTAGTCCCCTTCTCCTTCTGCCCCCAATCCCTCCCAGCATCAGAGTCTTTTCCAATGAGTCAACTCTTTGCATGAGGTGGCCAAAGTACTGGAGTTTCAGCTTTAGCATCATTCCTTCCAAAGAAATCCCAGGGCTGATCTCCTTCAGAATGGACTGGTTGGATCTCCTTGCAGTCCAAGGGACTCTCAAGAGTCTTCTCCAACACCACAGTTCAAAAGCATCAATTCTGCGGTGCTCAGCCTTCTTCACAGTCCAACTCTCCCATCCATACATGACCACAGGAAAAGCCATAGCCTTGACTAGACGAAACTTTGTTGGCAAAGTATGCTTTTGAATATGCTATCTAGGTTGGTCATAACTATCCTTCCAAGGAGTAAGTGTCTTTTAATTTCATGCTGCAGTCACCATCTGCAGTGATTTTGGAGCCCCCAAAAATAAAGTCTGACACTGTTTCCACTGTTTCCCCGAAGTGATGGGACCGGATGCCATGATCTTCATTTTCTGAATGTTGAGCTTTAAGCCAACTTTTTAACTCTCCTCTTTCACTTTCATCAAGAGGCTTTTGAGTTTGTCTTCACTTTCTGCCATAAGGATGGTGTCATCTGCATATCTGAGGTTATTGATATTCCTTTGGCTCCTTCATTCATGTAAAGTGTCAGCTTTCTTGCATTTTCACTTTCTTCTTTCAAAAAGCAAAAGACCATGAAAAAATCCTGTAAGCACTTTCTAAGTCATTTACTGCCAGAAACATCAAATTCTATTGTGTTACTCACTCAACTTTCTTTCCTTCAATGTTTAGATATTTCCAGCAGAGAAGATGGTATTTATTAGAGGGGAAATTTGGCAATAAGGGGGACAATGCAATTGGAGGAAACATACACTCACCAATAGACCACATACATCTTCATGTATTTGCCTCTTATAAAATTTATTTCAAGCATAAATTTCGGACTTTAGATCAACAACAGAGGTGTAGACACTGAAAGCTCTCTCCTTACTTGACTGTGACATATAAACTGAATACTGTGGATTTCATACAATATTGAACAGAGCCATATATATTCTATAGAGTCATCCAGGAACAGCCAAAGAGGGGATATTTTGACAGGATTTAACAATCACTCCTTTGCTATCCAGAATGCGTCGATTTTCCCCTCTTTTACAGATTTCCATGTAAGATTACATTTGAAGAAATGGCCTTGCTATATCAAGAATAGCAGCGGTGGTTACTGAATGGAAACAAACAAATGAAGTACTTTTGAAGTTCACTGATCTTATAGATTAGTAAATCACATCTTGGATACAATGAGGACTTAAACTGGGTTTTTTTTTTTTTAAATCTCTGTTTCCCATAAGTAGGCTCTCAAGATGTGGAGAAGGTGAGGGTGATACAAACACAGAAATTACTGTATTATATGGTAGAGTAAAGTAGGGATAAGAGGTGATGCCAACAAGGTGCTATGCTGCTGCTAAATCACTTCAGCCCTGTCCGACTCTGTGCGACCCCATAGATGGCAGCCACCAGGCTCCCCTGTCCCTGGGATTCTCCAGGCAAGAACACTGGAGTGGGTTGCCATTTCCTTCTCCAAGGCATGAAAGTGAAAAGCGAAAGTGAAGTCGCTTAGACGTGTCCGACTCTTAGCGACCCGATGGACTCCAGCCTACCAGGCTCCTCTGTCCATGGGATTTTCCAGGCATAGTACTGGAGTGCTATAGTGGATTGAAATACAGATAGAAGCCATCTGAGTTTGACATAAGAGTGACATAACTGGGATGGTTTCATGATGGAGTTTTGAATGGTTGATGGGATACTGATGTGCAAAAATAGGAAGATAGTATATTTATCAATTCATTTAAGATCATTTTATAAAGTAAGTATATCTGACATCTTAGATCAAGGAAACTGAGATATTAATACATATAGCATTATAAGGTATCAGTGAATAATCAAGTCTGACAAAAACACAAGAAATGTTCATTTTTAACATAAATGTTGTATCTCTCATGATTATGCTCCCATGATATGCTATATATATATGATTGTAGGGTCAGAGTGGAGAAATACTTGTATGGATTTTTTTATGCATTAGGGAGAATTATTTATGCCAATTTCGAGAGTTTGTCTTTATTCTACAAAGCAATAAGAACATAAGAAATTTTAGTGCAAGAGAGCAATATGTCCAGAATTAGAAAGAGAAACATTAACCTGTTTGAGGAGTTGTGGCTGTTGGGGCTGGTAGAGAAAAAGAAGCAGACCCAAAAGAGCTGGTAATATTATGACACTAAAAGTCAAAGAGGGCTCTGCCAGGTTAAAAGAAGCAAAGGATATGAGAGATACAGGAAATGAAATAGACCTTGACCACATGCAAGGAATGAGGCAGTCAGAAGAGTCAAAAAGGCATCCAGCAATATGGGACTAGTTGGTCAATAAAAGAGTGAAAAATCAGAGAGAATGGGGGAGATAAACTAAGGTTTTATCCAAAAGCATCTGAATTCTATTTTTCGGTATTTCATTGACTTAGTACCAGAAATCACTAAAAAATGTTTAGTTTGCAGCAAATGATAGAAATAAGGACTCTAAGGAACCTCTGCTAGACCCTATGGAATACCAGAACCAAAGCACGACTACCCACTGATAACAAGCAGTAAGTCACTAGTCACTTTCAACACTTAAATAAGACATACATTGTAAAGCATAGAGGATGAATGAAAATAAAATGGAAACAACCCAGACTTTTACAGAGCCAGCCTAAACAAAACCTAAAACTAAACAAAATAGAGGTTATGTTCTCCTTAATCATGTGTCCACTTCCTCCAAGAGTGTTTCATTCCTTTTGCCTGAATCCTCCCTTGTTTACTATCCCTTCATTGTCTTACTCTCAGCAGATAGTCAACTAATCATTAATGAAATAAATAATTTTAAAATGTTCACTCTTGAGATCATATTTGTATTGATGGACTGCTCAAACTGAAAAGCTTTCTAATCCCCTGAAAGTAAAACTCTCATAGTGGAAGGACTCCTTTCCAGTGTCTTTCCACAATGCCCAGTGGGCAGCAGTTGCAACTCCAGCTGCTTAGATATTTTCTGTTATAACCTATTTGGATAGTGAAGACAGGAGATGGATGAGGCAATGAAAGATGCTGAGAAAGACAAGCATGGACAAGAGGAAAAGAGAGCATAAGCCTTAAACACAGATCTCTGCCTGCACACCATATCGTGTGTGATGGGAGCCAGGTAGGCCTAATCAGGGATGGTGTTTTCAAGAAAGCTCTATATGAATTGGCACTGAGAAGTTTTATTCAGCTCCACTGTTTCAACATGATTCTTTGATTCTAAGAAACTAAGCCACTTGTCTCATTTAACTGCACTAAGTCAAAAAGGGAACATATTTATTGCCTATTTGAGCACTGCTAAGAGATCTTAGCACTCTTAGCAATCTTAGCACTGCTAAGAGATCAATGCAAAGAAATAGAGGAAAACAACAGAATGGGAAAGACTGGAGATCTCTTCAAGAAAATTAGAGATACCAAGGGAACATTTCATGCAAAGATGGGTTCAATTAAGGACAGAAATGGTATGGACCTAACAGAAGCAGAAGATATTAAGAAGAGGGGGCAAGAACACACAGACTGCTGCTGCTGCTAAGTCACTTCAGTCGTGTTTGACTCTGTGCGACCCCATAGACGGCAGCCCACCAGGCTCCTCCGTCCATGGGGTTTTCCAGGCAACAGTACCGGAGTGGGGTGCCATTGCCTTCTCCGAGAACACACAGAAGAGCTGTACAAAAATGATCTTCATGACCAAGATAATCATGATGGTGTGATCACTCACCTAGAGCCAGACATCCTGGAATGTGAAGTCAAGTGGGCCTTAGAAAGCATCACTACAAACAAAGCTAGTGGAGGTGATGGAATTCCAGTTGAGCTATTCCAAATCCTGAAAGATGATGCTGTGAAAGTGCTCCACTCAATATGCCAGCAAATTTGGAAAACTCAGCAGTGGCCCAGGACTGGAAACGGTCAGTTTTCATTTCAATCCCAAAGAAAGGAAATGCCAAAGAATTCTCAAACTACCACACAATTGCACTCATCTCACACATTAGTAAAGTAATGCTCAAAGTTCTCCAAGCCAGGCTTCAGCAATATGTGAACCGTGAATTTCCAGATGTTCAAGCTGGTTTTAGAAAAGGCAGAGGAACCAGCGATCAAATTGGCAACATCTGCTGGATCATGGAAAAAGCAAGAGTTCCAGAAAAACATCTATTTCTGCTTTATTGACTATGCCAAAGCCTTTGAGAGTTTGGATCACAATAAACTGTGGAAAATTCTGAAAGAGATGGGAATACCAGACCACCTGACCTGCCTCTTGAGAAACCTATACGCAGGTCAGGAAGCAACAGTTAGAACTGGACATGGAACAACAGACTGGTTCCAAATAGGAAAAGGAGTGTGTCAAGGCTGTATATTGTCACCCTGCTCATTTAACTTATATGCAGAGTACATCATGAGAAACGCTGGGCTGGAAGAAGCACAAGCTAGAATCAAGATTGCTGGGAGAAATATCAATAACCTGAGATAATCAGATGACACCACCCTTATGACAGAAAGTGAAGAGGAACTAAAAAGCCTCTTGATGAAAGTGAAAGTGGAGAGTGAAAAAGTTGGCTTAAAGCTCAACATTCAGAAAACGAAGATCATGGCATCTGGTCCATTGCTTCATGGGAAATAGATGGGGAGACAATGGAAATAGCATCATTTTTGGGCTCCAAAATCACTGCAGATGGTGATTGCAGCCATGAAATTAAAAGATGCTTACTCCCTGGAAGGAAAGTTATGACCAACCTAGATAGCATATTCAAAAGCAGAGACATTACTTTGCCGATAAAGGTCCGTCTAGTCAAGGTATGGTGTTTCCAGTGGTCATGTATGGATGTGAGAGTTGGACTGTGAAGAAAGCTGTGGGCCAGAGAATTGATGCTTTTGAACTGTAGTGTTGGAGAAGACTCTTGAGAGTCCCTTGGAGTGCAAGGAGACCCAGCCAGTCCATCCTAACAGAGATCAGTCCTGGGTGTTCATTTAACCAGTTGATCATTGACTGATGCTAAAGCTAAAACTCCAATACTTTGGCCACCTCATGCAAAGAGTTGACTCATTGGAGAAGACTCTGATGCTGGGAGGGATTGGGGGCAGGAGGAGAAGGGGACGACAGAGGATGAGATGGCTGGATGGCATCACCGATTCAATGGACGTGAGTTTGAGTGAACTCCAGGAGTTGGTGATGGACAGGGAGGCCTGGTGTGCTGCAATTCATGGGGTCGCAAAGAGTCGGACATGACTGAGCGACTGAACTGAACTGAAGAGATCTTAAAAGTTATGATTGCAAGAAGAAAATTGTAACTATTTCTAGCGATGGATGTTCACCAGACTTATTTTGGTGATCATTTTGCAATATATATCAAATAATTACTTTGTACACCTGAAACCAAAATAACATTATATGTCAATATTATCTATGTATAATGATACCTGAAACTAAAATAGCATTATTTGTCAATGTGACCTATGTATAATGATCATATAATCATTATGTTATATACATAACACATATGCATACCTTCAGTTAAGTTCAGTCACTCAGTCATATCCAACTGTTTGAGACCCCACGGACTGCTGCACATCAGGCTTCCCTGTCCTCCACCGTCTCCTGGAGCTTGTTCAAACTCATGTTCCTCAAGTCGGTGATGCCATCCAACCATCTCATCCTCTGCCATTTCCTTATCCTCCTGCCTTCAATCTTTCCCAACATCAGTGTTTTTTTCAATGAGTCATTTCTTTGCAGCATTTGGTCAAAGTATTGGAGCGTCAGGCTCAGCAGCAGTCCTTTCAATTTATATTCAAAGTTGATTTCCTTTATTATTGACTGGTTTGATCTCCTTGAAGTCCAAGGGACTCTCTAGAGTCTCCTTCAACACTGCAGTTAAAAGCATCAATTCCTCGATGCTCAGTTTCCTTATGGTCCAGCTCTCACATCCATACATGATTACTGGAAAAACCACAGCTTTGACTAGATTGAATTTTATTTATATATATAAACATATATGTACACACACCTATGTAAGGAAAAGTTTTGAAACGGAATATGATTATATTTTGGAAAAGAAAACAAATCAACTAGTATAATTTTTTTTTCAAATGTACATTTTAGCTATCATGTTAGGTCTAAAACCTTATCTTCAAATGTAGTTAATGTTTATGCTGATAAAGGAAACAGAAATGTGTCTTAACCTTGTAACAGTAATTGCAGAACAGCTTATTTACAATAGATATTCAAAACCACAAAATTTTGAAACCTGTAGGCCTGCCCAGTGCTCTGCTACTGGTCATTTAACCAGTTGATCATTGACTTAATTCCTCCTTGACTCAGAAACTCTTATAGGTGCTTAGTTTACATAAGTAAACAAAGCTGGCAGACACTTGTCCTCATGGAACTTATATTCTAGCTAGGGGAAGACAGATAATCTCCAATAAACATGAATCCAAGTACATTATATGATATGTTAACAGGTAATCTGTACTCTGGGAAAAGAAATAGTAAAGCAGAGGATGGGGATTAGGGAATAAAGGTGAAGAAAGGGAGGTGATTTAAAGAAAAACAACTTAGACCACACTGAGGGGAGGAAACATGCTTTCTTTCATTCAAGATTCAGGTTTTCCCCTGTCCAGGCAGGTCTCTTGGTCTTCGACCCAATTTCAAAAATGTTTCCATCTCTGAGACTATGCAAACACATGCAAACATGGATGCTCTGAACATTCTGCTTCTCTTCAGTTGAATTGGTTTCATGAAAAATTTTTGGTAAACTCCCCCAAATTAAGTAACATTTTATGCAGCAAATTTTGATAATTTTCTGTTTCCTGAAGAACTAATCTCCAAATTATTTTCCATTTTTTAACACACTGTCAGTGGCTTAATAACATTATGTAAAATATTATATATGCATTGCTATTTTCATATATTATGACATTTAAAAATATGCACAAAATATAAATTAAATGACAGTGAAATAAAAATAAATAGAAATGGAAATTCTAAAATTTTCTTCCCCAGGGAATGAGGACACTCATTTCTATTGCCACTGGACTAATGGATTTAGAATGTACACACATGATTATTCAACAGATATTTAACTATCATAATAAAATAATTTCTTCTACATATAGCTTCAATCAAAGTTCTCAGACTGTCGCCAAGGGCTGAGAATACAGTTATATGTGAATAACTCTCTTCATATGCATATATATAAAAATTTGTGATTTTTATATATATATATAAATATATAAATTTATATATATATATAATAAAAATATATAAATATATATATATAATTAAGTAATCATCTTTAGTTATTTTATTATTCCATCAATTCATCTACTGGTAAATAATCCAAAGTCTACAATAGATTTCTTTTTTCCGAGGGTATAAATCTCAAGGCATAATAATAGCAGAGCAATGACCTAGAAGAATAAATAAATGTCATATGGATATCATTGTACATATCCATTTGTAAGGAAAATTAATGAAAACATGCAGAAGACTTACAGTTTGCTGACACAGAAAGTGTACTCACTCAGAATTGAATATACATATCACCTAGAAAAAATACTTTTTCAGCTTCCCATGACTTCTAAAGAAAGGACTCCATGACTTTCATCTCCAGCCTACTGTGGACTCCTTTCCACTTTCCTCCTCAACTTCCCTCCATGAAATCTCTTCCCTTGGTTATAAAACACACCTTGGGCTTCCGGTTCAGACAAGATGGCCTTGATCTCTTTGTGCCCACTCCTCTGTGTGTTCTTGAAATAAGAAGAGACCACCAAAGGAGACCTTGTGTATTTGGCAAGAAGAAGGTGAACTAGATTAGGGCCTGAAGAATGGAAGAGCAACACAGCAGCACCTGAGAGAGGACAAGCCAGGCCCAGCATTCCTACCTCCAGCCTAGCGTCAGAAGGCAGCCTGAGTAGGGCTGTTCCTCCCAAGGAATACATGTGAAGGAACATCAGGTGGTGGTTTAGTTGCTAAGCTGTGCCTGACTCTGTGTGACCCCATGGACTGTAACCCACCAGGTTCCTCTGTCCATGGAATTCTCCACACAAGAATACTGGAGTGGGGTCCCATGCCCTCCTCCAGGGCATCTCCCCAACTGAGGGATCAAACCCAGGTCTTTGCATTGCAGGCAGATTTCTTCCCATCTGAGCCACTAGGAAAGCCCAAGAAACTCATTAATGGCAAGGATATTTGGAAAATAAAAGGATAAAAAATATGTTAAAATCAGATAAAGTGGACTTTAGAACAAAGAAAATTTCTAACAACAAAGGAATACAAGGACATTACATAAGGAAAAAGAATCAATCCAGCAGGAATACATAATAATCCTAAATATATATGCACCAAACAATATAATCTCAAAATACTTGAAGCCAAATTATATACATCTTCTGAATAGTCCTATAACATTTAAAAAGATTGAAAATGTAATATAAAACTTTTGAAAAAAAAACATCAATCCATGAGAGAATTACAACAAATATTTTAAAAATTAAGAATAATTTGACATACTCTCCTCAGGAAAATAAAAGAGTAGGAAAACATTCCCAACTAATTTGATGGGGCCAGTATTGCTCTATACCAAAATCAGATAAAGGCAGTACAAAAAAGGCAAATTTCAGACTAACGTCTCTCACAAATTTGGAATTAAATGTTTTCACTCTAACACATACAAATCAGCCAAATGAATCCAACAATGTATAAAACCATCTCTTGATCATTTCTGGTCCCTTCCTAAGTCTGGTCACATTACCTATCTCTTCAAAGGGTTTAACTGAATCAAGGATATAAGCAGTTAGGGTCCCAGTAATAATATTATGATACCAGAAATACAGTGACAAATGCTCAAGTCTAGGTCAAATCAGAAACTGACTTCTCCTGTTAAGTTAATCATACCAGTCATCCTAAATGTCTAGCAAAAACAACTGCAACTAGATTCATAAGATAAAGAAAACATAGCTACTATATAGAAATGGTGGGTATGTTTGATATTCTTTATATGCCCCTCGGGAACCCTGTTGATCATTTTCTATTATGTTATGAACCTTCGAAGGCTAAGAAGACCAGACTTTATTCCTCTAGCTCTCCTGGCCTCTGACTTCTACTTGAGTTTGGCCAGGGGTGGACATGTCAGTGGAGAAAGAGATTAGTGGATTGATTCTTTCTTCTGACTCCTTTCTTGCTGGAAAGTGGCCAAGTTTCTTCACTGAAGCCCAGAACTCTGGTCAGAGGCCCTCAAGTTTATCTGCAGGTATGTACACGTCTCTTTAGAAACTGCAATATCCACTTTCTTCCTTTGCCCTGTGGGCCTAAAATGTTCATGTATATATCCATGTTTTTGCCTCTCTCAAAGAGTTTTGCTTTTCCTTTTAAGTTGTCCTTAGCTCTGATACAGCTTCTAAATCCTTAGTATTCATTGTGTGTTAGTTGCTCAGGCATGTCTGACTTTTTGTGACCCCCATGGACTGTAGCCTGCCAGGCTACTCTGTCCAAAGGATTCTTCAGACAAGAATATTGGAGTGGGTAGCTACTCCCTTCTGCAGGGATCTTTCCTGACCAAAGGTCCAACCCAGGTCTCCAACATTGCAGGCAGATTCTCCACCATTTGAGCCACCAGTGAAGCCACTTTTCTTTATTTTCCTTACCTGTGTAAATCATCTTGATTTCTGACAATGATAGGGGTGGCTATGGAGCTGTTAAATAAAGATGGTCCCTCAAAGAACTATCAGTAAACTGTTTACAACAAGAGGGGGACATCTTTCTTCCTGACTCCAAAATCATAAATATAAAACATGTCACAGGTCATGTAAAAATAAGCCCTTCTAACACCATACACAAAAATAAACTCAAAATGGATTAAAGATCTAAACGTAAGACCAGAAACTATAAAACTCCTAGAGGAGAACATAGGCAAAACACTCTATGACATACATCACAGCAGGATCCTCTATGACCCACCTCCCAGAATATTGGAAATAAAAGCAAAAATAAACAAATGGGACCTAATTAAACTTAAAAGCTTCTGCACATTAAAGGAAACTATTAGCAAGGTGAAAAGACAGCCTTCAGAATCAGAGAAAATAATAGCAAATGAAGCAACTGACAAACAACTAATCTCAAAAATATACAAGCAACTCCTACAGCTCAACTCCAGAAAAATAAGTGACCCAATCAAAAAATGGGCCAAAGAACTAAATAGACATTTCTCCAAAGAAGACATACAGATGGCTAACAAACACATGAAAAGATGCTCAACATCACTCATTATCAGAGAAATGCAAATCAAAACCACTATGAGGTACCATTTCACACCAGTCAGAATGGCTGCAATCCAAAAGTCTATAAGCAATAAATGCTGGAGAGGGTGTGGAGAAAAGGGAACCCTCTTACACTGTTGGTGGGAATGAAAACTAGTACAGCCACTATGGAGAACAGTGTGGATATTCCTTAAAAAACTGGGAATAGAACTGCCTTATGATCCAGCAATCCCACTGCTGGGCATACACACTGAGGAAACCAGAAGGGAAAGAGACACATGTACCCCAATGTTCATCGCAGCACTGTTTACAATAGCCAGGACATGGAAGCAACCTAGATGTCCATCAGCAGATGAATGGAAAAGAAAGCTGTGGTACATATACACAATGGAATATTACTCAGCCATTAAAAAGAATACATTTGAATCAGTTCTAATGAGGTGGATGAAACTGGAGCCTATTATACAGAGTGAAGTAAGCCAGAAGAAAAAACACCAATACAGTATACTAATGCATATATATGGAATTTAGAAAGATGGTAACAATAACCCGGTGTACGAGACAGCAAAAGAGACACTGATGTATAGAACAGTCTTATGGACTCTGTGGGAGAGGGAGAGGGTGGGAAGATTTGGGAGAATGGCATTAAAACATGTATAATATCATATTTGAAACGAGTCGCCAGTCCAGGTTTGATGCACGATACTGGATGCTTGGGGCTGGTACACTGGGATGACCCAGAGGGATGGTATGGGGAGGGAGGAGGGAAGAGGGTTCAGGATGGGGAACAAATGTATACCTGTGGCGGATTCATTTCAATATTGGGCAAAACTAATACAATATTGTAAAGTTTAAAAATAAAATAAAATTAAAAAAAATAAAATGGATAGCCAACAAAAATCTATTGTATAGCACATGGAACTCTGCACAGTGTTATATGGCAGCCTGGATGGGAAGGGGTTTTGGGGGAGGAATGGATACATGTATATGTATGGCTGAGTCCTGTTGTTGTTAATTGGCTATACCCCAAAACAAAATAAAAAGTACAAAAAATACAGAGAACATTCATTCTCACAAAAAATAAAGCTTTAATTGAATGTAACAACAACAAAAAAATAAGCCGTCAGAAATCAATGATTTAAGTATGAATTTGGTCAAAGTGCACAAATTTTAAGCTGTAAGATGATGCATAAGGTCTGAGGATCTAATGTGTAACATGGTGACTAAGGTTTGTAAAGTGTTACTGACATTTGTGGGGCTTCCCAGGTGGTGTTCGTGGTAAAGACCCCTCGTGCCAGTGCAGGATGCATCTGAGATGTGGGTTGAATCCCTGGGTCAGGAAGATCCCCTGGAGGAGGGCATGGCAACCCACTCTAGTATTCTTTCCAGGAGAATCCCCATGGACAGAGGAGCCTGGCAGGCTATAAACTCCATGGGGTCACAAAGAGTTGTACATGACTGAAGTGACTTAGCACACATTTAAAAGAGTAAAACTTAAAAGTTCTTACTAAAAAAAGATCTTTAAAAGGTAAACATGTGAGGTGATATTAATAGATATGTTAATAAAATCAATGAGGAAATCCTTTAATAATGTACACTTATTTAAATTATCATGTATACTTTAAATATCTTGCCATTTTATCTGGAAATTATATTTCAAAGAAACTGAAAAAAGGAAAAAAAAGCAATAATTTCAATGCTTTTTTATATAAGTTTGTAGATATTTCAGCTATTACACTTGGCATGTAAAAGACTTTTTAAATTCCAGATATTTACCACTGGTCATTCAGAAAAGGAAGAAACCTTGGAAATTACCAAGACAATCCTCCCAAATTAAAGATACATTAGTAAATCCAAGAATGTTTAAATCACATATCTAAACCTATAAAACTTGATGTAAAAGTAGCAATATAAACCAAGTTTCCTAAGTTTAATTGAATCTTTACCTAATTATCGGCAAATGGAAATATCTCCTATGTTCTGCAAAACTTGATTTTATCTCTTTCACAGAACTGATAATATTCCACCTTGTATTCACTGGCCAGTTTTCATAAGTTTTACTAAGTAAATTAAATTCCTTGAAGGTTCAATCCTGGCCTCTCTGTTCTCACTCTACAATCTCAGATATGGCTAGAACTCTATAAATGCCATTTCTTCTCCCTGGAAGACCCTCTCGCTTTTACCTGATTACGTCCTTGACATCTTTCAGATCTCAATAAAAACCGCTTCCTCAAAGCAGCCTTTCGTGACTCTAACACAGCTCAGGTCTCCTTGTTATATGGACATATGGCATTCTGTGTTTTTCCCTCTTGACACGTGTCCCAACTGTGGTGCAACATTTAACTTTGAAATTCACTTCTTTCTGTTTTTCTGTTAAAATTTAAGTCCTAATTCACAAAGTCCACATGTGTGCTCTTCACTGCTGTACATTCTTTGCATCCAGCAGGCCTTCATTATGTGTTTGTTCAATGAAACATTTTTATTCATGCAGAATAAAATGTCAATGAATATTGATGCTGCTCTCATGGCATACAGTGAACTAAAACCATTGAGGTCTTTTCTTCCCACCCAAGCCCTCATATCCTGATTATTTGGACGTAATTACAAAACTAGAACTGTGGGGGCTTCCCTTGTGGCTCAGCTGGTAAAAAATCTGCCTGCAATGTGGGAGGCCTGGGTTTGATCCCTGGGTTGGGAAGATTCCCTGGAGAAGGGAAAGGCTACTCACTCTAGTATTCTGGCCTGGAGAATTCCATGGACTATATAGTCCATGGGGTCACAAAGAGTTGGACGCGACTGAGCGATTTTCACGTTCACAGAACTGTGGATGCATTTGCTTTTAATTGTTACCCTATTAGATGGAAAGCACTGGGTGTTCAGTCTTTTATTCCACATACACTAGCCCTCACAGTTTCATGTCCTAAGATAATGTGATAATCGAGTCACTGACCAAAAGGCTGAATAGGACAGAACTAGAGACAGTGCTCTGAACCTGCCGCTTGAGTCTACTTTTTACCATAGGATTCTCAGCTTCGCTAGAGGAGTTCAGTTTCTTAGCTGTACTCTCTGATCTTGACAGATGAAAATACTTTAAGGAGAGTCTACAAATCAAATATTCTTTCATTGTACACAAACACCTACTCTCTCTTTGAAGGTTCAAAAGAAATTCACCTCCTTGATGAGTTGTTACCTATTTTTCCCAGATGAAAGTACCATCTTCCTCCTTATGGCTTCCTAATTTCATTCTCACCATTTTTATCTCACTGACCACATTCTGACTTATAGTTAATTATCTGAACAACACAAATTCCCACTCCTTTAATTCAGTTCCCTTGGGGCTACAAAGGCTATGCCAACTGTCCTGAAGTTACTGTTTACTGTATATCAACCATGGCAGAACTGGCCAGCCATTTGTTCTTTCTGAGATAAATATTATAATTAAAAGCCTCTGGTATTTTGGATAAACTGACAACCAGACAAAACCTTAACTGCTATTCCAGATAAAAGTTCCTTTTGTGTTAACTTTGTTCTTTTAGAGAGCCTCATTCTAGATAGCGTTCAGGTGAATAGAAACAGGACTGACTGATAAGTTAAAAAAAAAAAAAAAAACACTGTTGCAGGATATAAAAGTGGACATATCACGCATCTTCTGTATACTTCAAGACCCATTTTGTTTGGAGCTGGCAGCTCAGACAGTAAAGAGTCTGCCTGAAGTATGGGAGAACTGGGTTCCATCCCTGGTCAGGAAGATCGCTGGAAGAGGGCATTTCAAACCACTCCAGTATTCTTGCCTAGAGAATCCCCATGGACAGAGGAGCCTCTCGGCCTGCAGTATAGGGGGTCGTCAGTCCATGGGGTCATGAAGTGTTGGACACGACTGAGCAACTACACACAGCAAACTTCTCAAGGTGACATACTGACATTTAGAAACAGTTTCTCTCACTAGTGTGCTTAACTACAACTCCTGCTATTCAATGGAAGATCAAAGATAAAAGTAACATTCCGTAACAATCAAGTAATTATTTCTATCAAGGATTTTTTCTTAAAGCTAAGCTAGAGAAATACACTGTGGGATAGAGCAGATAATGAGAAGTATAAGAGATCCAAACATGGAAGCTGCACAACCAATCGATACTTTTCTTTTCGGGAAAAAGAATAAAACCTCAGTTTGGAATCATGTTTTATACAGAGATTTGCATAATCTTTGGAAATGTAAATGATTTTCTACTCTAATTTTCTTTATCCAGTTGAGAAAACCAAGGCCTAGAGAAGTGAAGATAAGTTTTCAAGTCAAAGAGCAGTTACGTTAGGATTCTGAAGAGAGCCCAGTGACAGGCCTTAGGGTCCAATAGCTTCATCTTTAGGCTGATAGGCTGGAGATTGGGGTACCAGTTAATGGTGCCGTCTTCAGGCTGAATTGCTTTGATTTTGGGAAACCTCTATTTATGCTCTTAAGGCCCTCAACTGATTGCATAAAATCCACAGTCTATTGGTTTAAATGTTAATTACCTCTAAGAAAATATCTTCCCAGGCGAGCATGTCAAAGAACTACAATTAGAAAGAAATGTACAATTCTATGGAGTATGTTACCATGTGCCACTTTATTTGGAATTGTAGATCTATGCTACCTGTTTCACATTCATGACCTTGGAAGGGAAAACAAGATTGACAATTTTTTTGTTTTCCATTTAATCATGTCCAGTGTTTTAGTGCATTCAGGCTGCTATTACAAAATGCCAGAGGCTGGGTGGTTTATAAACCACTTTATTTATCATAGTTCTGGACACTAGAATTCCAAGATCAGGGTACCAGTATGGTAGAGTGAGTGAGGGCCTCTTCCAGGACATATCACTAAATAGAAGGGATGAGCAAGTATTTCAGGCCTCTTTCACAAGAGCCCTAATCCCATTTATGAGGGCTCTGCCCTCATGACCTAATCATTTTCCAATGGTCTCCCCTCCTAAAATCATCACTTTGGGGATTAGATTTTCAACATATGAATTTTGCGAGAACACAAGAACTTAGACCATGGCACCCATCAAGGAGACTGACTTGTAAGGTAACTCGATGTCTCATCCATACTGAGTGCTCTGTGGTGCTGATAAGAAGCCAAGGACTAAGGAAGCTGAATAAGGACCAGCAGCCCCTGGTGGAGGGTCTGAGATGGATAACTCCTTGATGGATTTCACAATAGTATATGAGTATCTCCAGGGTCTTCCTTGGTTATCAGTCATTGAGCAATTCCCCCGCCCTGCTATTCATGTTCCTATTTGAAATATGAGTTAATTACTGAGTTCTTGGACAAAGTACCAGTTGACCAACATGGAAACATCACAGCCATGCATATGGAGAAAAGGGCCTTAGACAGATACAAATTTCAGAGTAGAACATCCTCAAGCTTTATTCACTTTAGATAGCAATTATAAGTTTGGGGATTTCCCAAGACCATTCTTGGATTCCATAATCAGCTAGGATTCCAAGAGCTCACTGAAAGGTGTTATGCATGTGGTTATGATTTATTCCAGATCTTTGATTTATTTTTAATTCATTTTTTATTTTTAGTGCAATATAATTGATATACAATGCTATAAATGTCAGTTTTTGTTGTACAAAGCTAGTAAAGTAATGCTCAAAATTCTCCAAGCCAGGCTCCAGCAATACGTGAACCATGAATTTCCAAATGTCCAAGCTGGTTTTAGAAAAGGCAGAGGAACCAGAGATCAAATTGCCAACATCCGCTGGATCATTGAAAAAAGAAGAGAGTTCCAGAAAAACATCTATTTCTGCTTTATTGACTATGCCAAAGCCTTTGACTGTGTGGATCACAATAGACTGTGGAAAATTCTGAAAGAGATGGGAATACCAGACCACCTGATCTGCCTCTTGAGAAACCTGTATGCAGGTCAGAAAGCAACAGTGAGAACTGGACACGGAACAACAGACTGGTTCCAAATAGGAAAAGGAGTACCTCAAGGCTGTATATTGTCACCCTACTTATTTAAGTGGGAGTATGTCAAGGGCTACAGGACTCCAAGGTTCATACTTAAAGCCACTATGTGGCAAAGACCCCAACATTTCTTTCTTTAGCCTTTTTATTATTTGGTTGCAATGTGTTTTAATTGTAGCACATCCAGATCTTCCACCTCCTTTGTGGCATGTGGGATCTAGATCCCTGAGCAGGGATTGAACCCCAGGCCCCCTGCATTAGGAGCATAGATTCTTAAGCACTGGACAACCAGGAAAGTTCCAACACCATTTCCATTTGGAGTAAATGTTCACATGCAAGTGCATATCCAAAGAGGATTGTTGAATCAATATTGTCCAGTCCTGTCATTCTATTCCACAGTATATATGAATTAATGAAGTTACAGCATTAACTCTTCTTGCTATCCATTTAACAGAGATAAATAAAAGACAGAAAGACGTGAAGACTTACCATAAGTGCATGATGCCATGATCAAAGAAGGTTTAGGCGACAGAAGCATTTCAAATGGTCTTTTGTCTGGCATCCCAGAATTCTGTACACCCTGGGGCATCACACAATAATAAGATTCCAGATAGTGAAAGGCATGCCTTTCTTTATCAAAGAGGGCCAGGGCAATTCTGAAATGGGAGGTGGGAAAGAAGACCAGTATTTAAGCCTTCAGATACAAATGCTTTCTCAGAGAGAAAAATTTAGAAAAGAATTCATATGAATGTAGAGAGTCTGAAAATTGCTTCGCTTAAAACTCTCTCCATGAGCATACGACATGGAAAACTTCGTGTACCCTAGAATGCCGTGATTTGTTAATACAATCTGACTGATCCAGTATTTTAATGATTTTCTTAATTTTGGGTGAAGCTTTCATGAACTTCCCATGTGACCAATGGTGTCGATAATTGATAAATCAACTGGAAGGGGGTTCCTGAAAATGGAGTGGACAGATGAGAAATGTAATCTGAAGTCTAAGTGAAGGGAGTTTGATAAACAGAGGCAGAAAGGAATTTTAACTTCTCTGAGGAATGGTGGTTGGTGAGATGTGGTCCTCAAGGTTCTATGTGAAGAAGCCCACTTCCTGCATCAACTGAGGATGGGGAAAAGGATGGAGTCTAAGCTCTGGTGGCAAGACAGAAGTGTTTCAGCCCATAGCCCTTCATTATAGACAGAGTGAGCTCTCTGTAGGCAATAGTATCCAAAATAGGATACCAGCAACAGCAATACGAATGACCAAGCGATGGAGGAGCAACACAGACCTGTTCTAAGCAACCCAAGGTGTTCCTAGTGGGAAAATACTGATGGCCTCCCCAGCCCTTTACTTCTTAGTTCTACTTTTGTCTGACAGAAAAGATCCTCCAAGAAGGATAGGAGTTCACACTCCTTCCAGGAAGCCAATTGTGGACTCTAAGCCATGGAATTACCATTTTCATCTAGAGTCAGTTTTATAACAATACTGTGTCTCCCACCTCTCAAGTGGGTGGCCTTGGAAACAGCAGTTACAATCGTGATTTTAAAGAAATATTAAATACAGATGTTCTTCTCTTGTACTGCTCATAAATTTTAGAAACAGGTGATTGGGAAATTGTTTTTCAAAGATGGGACAGCTGCCTGCTTTTTAATTACCTTGATTACTCTAGAATATGCCCTGAGGTTAAAATGTCTTTTGCTGAGAAAAGTGACCTTGTCCCTACCACACCCAATGTGTCATCTTCTTCACTAAATTTCCTGTAGAAATGTAAGTTTTAATTTTTAATTTCTTAATACCTACTGTCCCAAGGAAGAGTTGCAAAGAGGCAGACATGACTAAGCGACTGAGCTGCACTGAACTGATCTGAATACCCACTGTCCCCAGGAAGTAGAAGCTTTATGGAAAAATGAGTACCCTGTCTTAATATAAAGTGTCCCCATATGGCTACTGTTCTTAAAGACTCAAATGGCATTTTTCCTACCACCACAACTTTATTCAGTGCATATTTTACATTTATTTATTGTTCTTTTCTTTTTCTCCAATGTCAGGTTTAACCATCTAGTTTTTTGTTTTAATTTTGTTCCCCTATTGTGACATTAGCCACAGGATTTCTTAGCAAACAAAACATAGTAGATTCAATGTAAATTTGAGTCATGCTCTATGATAAAGAATAAAACTTTGATATATAAATCAGAATCACTAAAGAAACATGGTAATTGGTTAAAAAAAGTCAAAATGTGGTTATTCTAAGGCTATATAATTTTTTAATCACATTTATCTTGATGAAAATTTTGAGTTAGGTATTTGATAGGCCTCACATGTTTTATTTTCTTGGGGTCCATAATCAGTGCAGATGATGACTGCAGCCATGAAATTAAAAGCTGCTTGCTCCTTGGAAGAAAAGCTATGAGAAAACTAGACAGCATATGAAAAAGCAGAGACATAACTTTGCCAAAAGAATGACTGTATATTCAAAAGTATGGCTTTTCCAGTAGTCAGGGTCCAGCCCCGGCTGATCCAGGGTATTCGAAGGAGAGACGGCATAGGCGAGGATCAGGATACAATAGCTTCAATTAGATATTAATTAAAGATATAAAGAGTAATAGAATGAGGATAGCTCAGTAGGAAAATTCAGTGGAGAAAAGAGGCTGAGTAGCTTGGTTTATGCGGGAGACCAATAAAACTTCAAGACAAGAAGTTTGCACCACTTACGTAGGCCGCAGGCGTCCTTCCGTTCTCCCAAAGGAGAGGAGACACTGAGGCCTCCCCGGTCGGATCTTAGAAGCCCAGGCATAATTAGTAAGCAGCATGGGGTTCAAGCGCTCCAGATGGAGACTCAGCCAGAGTGAGAGAGAGAGAGACATGGGGAGACCAGTATTTCGAGAAACTGATCCCCATTCTTTATTTTCCATGGTCTACTTTTATACACTGAGATGTTATGCAAAAGTCACGCGGGGTCAGCAGTCCTGACTTTTATCAAAGTCAGGTGCTTCATACAAATGTATACAGAGGTCTTAGGGGTGTTACATCATCTTCTGGCCAGGAGGGCCTGCTGACAATTTACTACCCTCTCCTTGTGACAGCGGTCAGTCAACCAGGACACTTATTTCTCCAGGGCTGATTATTCTCAAAACAGACGCCACCCAAATAAAGTTACATTCCTACAGGGTGAGGGTGTAGTGGGTTTTAGTTAAGGAAAGAATTTACTTAGCCTAAGGTCTAACGTGATTAATATCAAAGGTTAATACTTATTCCTTCTATATATTCATTAATGTGTGTAAGGGCAGGGGATGTGGAGACTTAGCAACAAACATTGGCTCAACAAATGAAAAACCCTTCACCAACACAATTTCTAATCAGCCCATTATACTTATACTAATAGTTTTCTAACTTTTCTAAGGAACCTGTTTTTAGAAGGTTTAAAGCATCTTGTGCCTCTCACGGTTGGGAGGCTGTGAGCAATCACATGTGGCCGGACAAGCCTGTCAGGCAGGCCAGAGAACCTTCAGAGGAGTTTGTAGGTTAAAACACTCTTATCATGCCCAGGAATTATTATTAACTGGAGCTCTAAGTTAACTCTTTCTCCGAAAGAGGTGGTGGGGGACAGCACCCCGTAAAGTCAGAGATGTAGGTGAGAGCACAAAGTAGTAAAGTAGGCAGGCTCTGGTTATGGGGGTAGATGCTTGAGGATTTCCAGGGGGACTCCTGAGGCTCGATCCCGCCTTTGCGTATGTCGAGCCTCCTTCCTCATGACCTTTGTCACGGGCAAAGTACCTCACTCTGGCCCCCAACAGTCATGTATGGATATGAGTGTTGTACCATAAAGAAGTCTGAGCACTGAAACACTGATGTTTTTGAACAGTGGTGCTGGAATTACTCTTGAGAGTCTTTTGGATTAAAGGAGATGAAACCAGTCAATCCTAAAGGAAATCAACCCTGAATATTCAAAGGCAAGTACTAATGGTGAAGTTCCAATACATGGGCACCTGATTCGAAGAGCTGACTCATTGTAAAAGACCCTGATGCTGGGAAAATTTGAGGGCAGGAGGAGAAGGGCCAACAGAGGATGAGATGGTTGGATGGTATTACCGAACCAATGAACATGAGTTTGAGCAAACTCCAGGAGATTGTGAAGGTCAGGGAAGCCTGGTGTGCTGCAGTCCATGGGGTCACAAATGTCAGATATGACTTAATGACTGAACAACAAGAACAATAAGGCCTCACGTGTGGATATGAAGTTCAATATTTATGAAATACAAGCAGTCTTACATTACACATACAGAATAACTTCAGTAATCTGAGTTGTAATAAAGGCTAATCACAGCACAATTAAAAGGCCCAATGTAATCACAATTCTTTGATTTGTTGTTACTACCATTTTCTAACTGTTGTTGCTATTTAGTTGCTAAGTCGTGTCTGAATCTTTTGGGACCTCAGGGGCTGTAGCCCACCAGGCTCATCTGTGAGATTTTCTAGAAAAAAATATTGGATTAGGATGCCATTTCCTTCTGCAGGGGATCTTACCTATAGAACCCAGTGCTCTCTCCCAAGGCTTGTCTCCAGGATAGACAGGAGTGGAGGGTTCGCTCCTAGGCTCATGAGTCCATGTGTCCGACAGGAAGTCCACTCATAGGAAGGACACACTACAGGGAGCAAGTGTGACATGTGAGTCACAGGCTGGGGATCTTTTGCTGTTTTTGCCTGGCCCTCCCAAAGATAGGAGAGAGCTGATAGAATTCAGCATCCTTCCCCAAACCTGCGGTGCTCTTCGGATTTTAAGTGTCTTTATTTTCTATAAGCCCTTCTCCAACCTGGAGTCCCATCCCCATCTCCTCCTGGGGAGCTCCTCCAAATCCTATTTCACTTGCTTTTTGAAAATTCTTGTGACTTTTCCAGACAAATCAGCTCTTCTCTACTTTGGGTTGCTATGTTAAGTTTTACTTACATTCACCAAAGAAATGAATACAACTGGACTAATTTATTCACATATTTATCTCTTTCTCATGAAAAATTTGGGACCAGCAAGATTAAATTTAAACACTAACCCCTAAAATAGTCAATTAATGTATGTTGAACAATGCTCAAAATACGTCACCTATTTATATATTGGTTATTGATAAATTGGCATGGTCATTTCTCATGCCAGAATGCCTTAGGCTATGTTTCAGGATAGTATTACATTTTTATTAATGTAAAGGAGTAAAGTAGTAAACTCAAAATCAAAATTTAAATCAAAGTTAAATATTTCACAAATGTGAATAATTTCAAACACTCATCTCTAAATACAAATTCTTAACATAAAGGGATCCTTGAAAATATTGAGTTTTTATACTTAACCTTCAAGGTAACTTTTTACTCTTGATCCCCAGTGTGGCAAGAGGTAGAGGGTTTATCAGGAAAGTCTGGGGAATCTTATTTTTTTGTTATCCAGGGTCGAATGCCTGTTGAATAAGTATTACAACCTAGACGCCCTTTCTTTCCCCTCCTATGTCAGGAAAACTTCACAAGTCATCAAGTTATTCAGGGCTATATCCTCCTAGATTCTTATATCAGTTAATAAGGTGAAATAGGAATATGAAGGACAGTAGAAAAACATATGGTAAAAGTCTACATCTACTTTTTTCCCCAAGATGTAGGTTATGTTTTAATTGACATATAACACCATGCACATTTTAGATATGCAACACAATGGTTTGATATTTGTATGTATTGCAAAATTATCACCACAGTTATTCTAGTGTTAATTTACTAGTGTGATCCATCATCACACACTGCTTCAAATTTTTCTTCTGGTGAGTACTTCGAGATCTACTCTCTTAGCAACTTTCAGGTATACAATACACTATTATTAACTATAGTCACCACGCTCTGTATTATATCCCCATGACTTATTTATAATGGGAAATCTGTATCCACTTCACCCATTCTGGCTCCCCAACCCAAACCCTGCCTCTAGAAAACACCAAAGTGTTCTCTATTTATATTTTGTTCTTTGTGGTTATTGGTTTTTGATTCCTCATTTAAGTGAGCTCATACAGTATTTGTCTTTATCTGACTTATATCGCATAGCATAATTCCCTCAAGTTTCATTCATGCTATTACAGAGAGCAAGATTTCTTCATGGTAAGTCCATAACTAATACATTAATAGTATTTGCATAATCCTGAGGATAATGTTGGTTAGCTCCATACCCTACTCACCCCTCATGGTGAACAAACTGTTGATAGTGGTATAATTCGTGTAATTTACTCTTTAATTGTTCCCTGTCTGTTTGCTTGACACCATTTTGCTACCTGCCCCTCTGGACCTGAGTCCCGACGTCCAGTGCAATAGCAAGCATCATTTGCACCTGGCCTGAGAGGTGGGACATGGAACAGTTGTTATACTTTGGCAAAAACCATTACGACTATATAAAAATAAAACTGGAGTGAAGCAAATACAATTTTTACTAGAGAAACTATAAAATATATCAGTTTTTAAATCAAAAAAGCAATGCAGTGACTAAATTTTGTGGATTTTAACGCTTCACAATTGCTTACTATTTCTTTCCTTGGCCATTTCAGTTTATGTGAAAAAATTATATTAAGAAATGAACATTTATCACTGTTTATAGAAATACAATGCAAATCTATCCATGATGCTACCCAACATGGAAAAAAAAAGATGAGACACTAATAAAACAATTAAAATATTCAATATTAAAATGAATTTCTAACTCTAGCTTATTTAATATTTCCCTTTTATCTAGTTGTAACCCTATGATGAAGTCTATACATAAAGAAAATTCAAAAATAAAATCAATCTATTTAATGTATTCCTCTCAATCAAAAATTCCATTTCCTTTATCCTTCCTAAATTTAAATCGCCTCAGAACACTACATCTCTATTTATATTTTGCTCATATCAGAAAACACATTTTAACATAGGGTTACAAATGCATCACTTATAAAGTAGTTGCATCTTTAAATATAACTCATTCATTTCACATGTTTCATTTCATTTCACTAATAATATATAATAATATTGTCCAATTTAGAATGAATGTCAAATATGTGGTAGATGAGATGCATATTTATGAACTGCATTTTTAACATCACTCACGACCAACTATATGGATATATATGTCTACAATGTTCTTCAGAAATTATTTCTTACAGTGAAACATAGTTTTACTTTGTATAAAAAAATTACTAGAGCTAATCAATGAATATAGTAAAGTTGCAGGATATAAAATCAACACACAGAAATCCCTTGCATTCCTATACACTAATAATGAGAAAATAGAAAGAGAAATTAAGGAAAGAGTTCCATTCACCATTGCAATGAAAATAACAAAATACTTAGGAATATATCTACCTAAAGAAACTAAAGACCTATATATATAAAACTATAAAACACTGGTGAAAGAAATCAAAGAGGACACTAATAGATGGAGAAATACGCCATGTTCATGGATCAGAAGAATCAATATAGTGAAAATGAGTATACTACCCAAAGCAATCTATAGATTCAATGCAATCCCTATCAAGCTACCAATGGTATTTTTCACAGAGCTAGAACAAATAATTTCACAATTTGTATGGAAATACAAAAAACCTCGAATAGCCAAAGCAATCTTGAGAAAGAAGAATGGAACTGGAGGAATCAACCTGCCTGACTTCAGGCTCTACTACAAAGCCACAGTCATCAAGACACTATGGTACTGGCACAAAGACAGAAATATAGATCAATGGAACAAAATAGAAAGCCCAGAGATAAATCCACACACCTATGGACACCTTATCTTTGACAAAGGAGGCAAGGATATACAATGGAGAAAAGACAATCTCTTTAAGAAGTGGTGCTGGGAAAACTGGTCAACCACTTGTAAAAGAATGACACTAGAACACTTTCTAACACCATACACAAAAGTAAACTCAAAATGGATTAAAGATCTAAACATAAGACCAGAAACTATAAAACTTCTAGAGGAGAACATAGTCAAAACACTCTTGACATATATCACAGCAGGATCCTCTATGATCCACCTCCCAGAATACTGGAAATAAAAGCAAAAATAAACAAATGGGATCTAATTAAAATTAAAAGCTTCTGCACAGCAAAAGAAACTATAAGCAAGGTGAAAAGACAGCCTTTAGAATGGGAGAAAAAATAGCAAATGAAGCAACTGACAAACAACTAATCTCAAAAATATACAAGCAACTCCTGTACCTCAATCCCAGAAAAATAAACGACCCAATCAAAAAATGGGCCAAAGAACTAAATAGACATTTCTCCAAAGAAGACATACAGATGGCTAACAAACATATGAAAAGATGCTCAACATCACTCATTATCAGAGAAATGCAAATCAAAACCACAGTGAGGTACCATTTCATGCCAGTCAGAATGGCTGTGATCCAAAAGTCTACAAGGAATAAATGCTGGAGAGGGTGTGGAGAAAAGGGAACCCTCTTACACTGTTGCTGGTAATGCAAACTAGTAGAGCCACTATGGAGAACAGTGTGGAGATTCCTTTAAAAACTGGAAATAGAACTGCCTTATGACCCAGCAATCCCACTGCTGGGCATACACACTGAGGAGACCTGAATTGAAAGAGACACGTGTACCCCAGTGTTCATCGCAGCACTGTTTGTAATAGCCAGGACATGGAAGCAACCTAGATGCCCATCAGCAGACAAATGGATAAGAGAGCTGTGGTACATATACACAATAGAGTATTACTCAGCCATTAAAAAGAATGCATTTGAATCAGTTCTAATGAGGTGGATGAAACTGGAGCCTAATATACAGAGTGAAGTAAGCCAGAAAGAAAAACACCAATACAGTATACTAACACATATATATGGAATTTAGAAAGATGGTAATGACAACCCTTTATGTGAGACAGCAAAAGAGACATAGATGTATAGAATAGTCTTTGGACTCTGTGGGAGAGCGGGGCGGGGGATGATTTGGGAGAATAGCATTAAAACATGTATAATACCATATAAGAAACGAATCGCCAGTCCACGTTCGAAGCAGGATACAGGAAGCTTGGGGCTGGTACACTGGGATGACCCAGAGGGATGGTATGGGGAGGGAGGTGGGAGGGGGTTCAGGATGGGGAACACGTGTACACCTGTGGTGGATACATGTTGATGTATGGCAAAACCAATACAATATTGTAAAGTAAATAATAATAATAATAATAATAAAAATTAAAAAAAGAGTTAGAACATAATTATCTTCTTTGGTAAAAATACAATATATTACCATATTACTACATGGAATTGTACACATCTATAAGGTGACCACATCTCTTATGTTATACCACATATATTAAAATGCAAAAAAAAAATAACAAATAACATAAATATAGAAACACATCACAGAATACACAAGCATATTCCTGGATTGCTTTACCCTGACTAAATAAGAGTGGAAAACAGATCATTTCCTCATTTCTTGGCATATTACCTTGTGGCTCAGCTGGTAAAGAATCTGCCAGCATTGTGGGGGACCTGGGTTCGATCCCTGGGTGGGGAAGATTTCCTGGAGAAGGGAACAGCTACCCACTCCACTGGAGAATACAGTCCATGGGGTCAAAAAGAGTCAGAGATGACTGAGCAGCTTTTACTTTCATTTTTCACCACTGGGACAAAGGGCAGAGGGTTTATCAGTAAAATCTGGGGAGTCTTATTTTCTGCTTTCTAAGGTCAAATGCCTGTTGCATGAATATTAAAACTTAGAGTCTCTTCCTTTCCTCTCTTTTTGTCAGTAAAATTTCTCAAGTCATCATGTTATTCAGGGATATGTGGGCATAGATTCTTAGGTCAATTAATATAGGTGAAATAAGACCATAAGAAACATAAAAATACATATGATCAAAGTCTCTCTCTCCTTTTATTTTCATGGTGTATTTTTTAGATTGAGATATTAATATAATGACATATAGCATCACACAAGTTTTAGATGTACAACACAATGATTTGATATTTGTATATACTGTAAATAGGGGCTTCCTGGTGGCTCAGATGGAAAATAATCACCACAGTAAATCTAGTTAACATCCATCATCACACATTGTTATGATTTCTTTCTTGTGGTGAGAACTTTTAAGATCTACTCTCTTTGCAACTTTCAAGTGTGCGATACACTATTATTAACTAGAGTCACCAGGGCCTGTGTTATGTCCCCATGACTTATATGTAACTGTACATTTGTAGCTTTTAACCCACTTCACCCATGTTGGCTGCCCACCCAAACCCCGCATCTGGAAACCACCAATCTGTTCTCTGTATTTATGTTTTGTTCCTCGTGGTTGTTGTTTGATTCCACATTTAATGTGATCATACAGCATTTGTCTTTCTCAGACTTATTTCATGTAGCATAATGTGCTCAAGATTCATTCATGTTATTGCAAACAGCAAGATTTCTTTATGGTTAGTCCATAACCAATACATTAAAAGTATCTGCACAATCCTGATGTATAAACTTGGGGTACCTCCACACCCTCTACACCCTTATAGTGAATAAATAGTTGATAGTTGTATGTGTGTCTTATTTGCTCAGTCATGTGTGACTCCTTGTGACTCCATGGCCTGTAGCCCATCAGGCTCCTCCATCCATGGAATTCTCTGGGCAAGGATACGGAAGTGGGTTGCCATGCCCTCCTGCAGGAGATCTTCCCAATCCAGGGATCAAATTCAGGTCTCTTTCATTGCAAGTGGATTCTTTAACATCTGAGCCATCAAAAAGCACTTAGAAGACGATAAACAAAACAAAACAAAAAATACTTACTTTAAATTTTAACATAAAATTCAAGGTGAAAATTAGAAGTAGTTAATGATAGATTTCACAAGAACATTCTAGATTATATAACTTTCTGAAACATGTAGAAATATCCCTAAGCAGGCATCTATAATTTTCAAAAAACTTTTTTAAAGTTTATGATCTATATTCACAAAGATCTTAGAACTGTCCATTATATAAAACAGTTTTTTTTATAACATTTTATAACATTTTAAAAACTGTTTGCATAATGACAACTGTCCATTATATAAAACTGATCAAAATACTGTTCCAAGGGCAGAAAAGAGGAGAAAGTATAAATGAACCTTTCTAGTCTCACCAGCCCTTCCTCAAGGTAGCAGTCAAATGGAGGGAAAGCTGGACTCTCTTGATAAACACACGTGGGTTCTAATCCAGGTGTGGCCAGAGGTATAACTTGTATGACTCAGGGCAGGAGATTCAACCTCTCCAGTTTTCTGTTTTCTTAAAACCTTTATGTATTTGACAACGGTTTACTGAATGCCTCCCCAGCACCAGATTCTACACTACAAAAAGAAAATACTTTGATAAATGCGGCAAATGAGGTGACTGATTTCATTAAGATTATATTCTAGTGGAAAAGACAGGTATTTGAACAAGTAATGCAAACATGAAGAGAGGGGAAAACAGGAAGGATTCACACTGTGGGAGCAGAGAGCAAGGGAACTCAGCTCCTAGTCTAAAGGGTTAGGAGTCACTGTCCAAGGAACTGACACAGAAGCTAAAAGTCTAAATGATACATGGGAGGAAGCTGAACAAACTATAGGAAAAAATGTTCTAGGCAGAGCAAAACAAGGCAAGGAAGATAGTGCAGGACCATGCTATGTTCAGGGAACTGGTCAGGTCTGGTGTAGTTGGACTGGAGAGAGGAGAGGATGGGGCAGGAGTGGAGTGGAAGCCCAGGCAAGGGCCAGATCTAGGAGAGACCCAGGAACAGCAGGAAGAAAAGGAGGCTCTCTCTAGGGAAAAGGGTAGCCATCCAAGGATTTAGGGAGCAGAGGAACGATTATACTTGCATTTTTAAAACAAAGTCCTGCTGAAGAACGGAGCCAGAATTAGAGGGAGCAGAAGGGGATTCCAGGGATATTAATTTGGGGACTAGGGATCACTCAGGGGATTAATGGAGCAGTTTGTGGTAGAAGGTCTGGAAAGAAGAGAAATCTTTAGAAGATTTAAGTAAAAGAATGTTTAAAACTTACAACAAAGTCTAATAGGTAGGAGGGATAGGAAAATCATGAGAGAAAGTTCTCTAGCTATAAAATAACTAAAGAATCATCCCTGCCATGTGTGCTCGTGTGAATAAAAATATAAATGTGACAATGTAGACTACATTAAGCATCTCTTATACTGCCTAGTTGGAGAAGGCAATGGCCACCCACTGCAGTACTCTTTCGTGGAAAATCCCATGGACAGAGGAGCCTGGTAGGCTGCAGTCCATGGGGTCGCACAGAGTCGGACACGACTGAAGTGACTTAGCAGTAGCAGCAGCATACTGCCTAGTGCATAGAAGAAACTCAAAAAAAAGAAAATGGTTATCTTTAGGGTGAAATAACAATTCACACTTCTTACAAGTGATTGGTTGAATTTTTTTCTGGGTCAAATCCCTTATTTTGCACTCTACCATTGGGTGCAAAGACTGCAGTTCACCAATGCAAATGGAAAGGGATCTGGCAGGAGGCTCTGTATGTGGAAAGAGTCTACACTGTGATCTCCAGATTATGAATGCTCCACCTTTAATGCTGGCAGCCAATAAAAAATTTTATTTGAAAATATATATCTATCTGTTTGGTGAGATTTTTCTCTTAAATTTATGAAGATGATCAAGAGTATGATCTTGATCATGGTTTGCATTCTTTTCCAGGGAGTCTGTTTTTACTCCTATGGGTTATACTTTTCTGATGAAATCCTTTGGGATGAAATAAAATCTTGAGACTCTGCAGTTTGCATCTCCAGCGGCCAAGGCAAGTTCTTGGTGGGGTTCTATAGAATGCGGTTTACCCACACACAAGGTAGGCATAGATGGAGATGGCCACACAGAGACCTCTCTGGTGGGCAGGGCACAGGAGAACCATCCCACAACAGAAGAAGCATGTTTTACTTCCCTAGCTATAGACACAGACCATCACTATCACCAAGGAGGAAGGTGGTGTTTCTGTATTATAGGTTAACATGCATACATTTAGACTTCATATCTGCTGCTGCTGCTGCTAAGTCACTTCAGTCCTGTCTGACTCTGTGCGACCCCATAGATGGCAGCCCACCAGGCTCCCCCGTCCCTGGGATTCTCCAGGCAAGAATACTGGAGTGGATTGCCATTTCCTTCTCCAATGCATGAAAGTGAAAAGTGAAAGTGAAGTCACTCAGTCGTGTCCGACTCTTCGAGACCCCATGGACGGCAGCCTACCAGGCTCCTCCGCCCATGGGATTTTCCAGGCAAGAGTACAGGAGTGGGGTGCCATTGCCTTCTCCGAGACTTCCTATCTACAAGGATGCAATTCTAACAAAAGAACCGGAGTTGAACAGGCTTTTTTTCTAAATTTGTAAGACCTCCATATTAATACAGAATTACTCTCTCTGAATATTCTGAAAGACTGGGAAGTCTGTGTGCTACAGTCTGTAGAGTCGCAAATAGTTGGACACAATTTAGGACTGAACAACAACAACTCTAAATATTCTGTTGTGCCATTACAATGGAGCTGTATGTTACTCAGGAATTAAATAAGTGGGAAAATTTGTATGGAGAAAAACTTACTCTTGAACTTTCTTTAAATCACACACAAAGAATGGTATATGTGATTTTATATGTACTTTGTGGTCTTGCAATAAGCCTAACATGGTCAGGCTTCTTCAAGGATTTAGACAAATTCCTACCTCTTTAGTGGAGAAACCAGATGAAACACTAGACCTCCGTTTATGGTTAGTTTTTAAAAATAAATTTTTGTCTGTATTCTGCTTTTTTAAAACAATATATACAGTGTTTAAAGGTTGCTTTCTACTTATATTTACTACAAAACGTTGACTACATTACCCATGTTGTACAAAACATCCTTCAGCCTATCTTATATCCAACAATTTGGACACTCCCCAGCATTAAATAACCCCCCATCCACTACTAACCTCAAGTTCATTCTACACATCTGTGGGTCTACTTTTCTGATTTTCTGATTTTTTCTCAATACACGTTAGTTGAGTAACTCCAGTTCAGTTCAGTAGCTCAGTTGAGTCCGACTCTTTGCAACCCCATGAATCGCAGCACGCCAGGCCTCCCTGTCCATCACCAACTCCCGGAGTTCACCCAGACTCACATCCATTGAGTCGGTGATGCCATCCAGCCATCTCATCCTCTGTTGTCCCCTTCTCCTCCTGGCCCCAATCCCTCCCAGCATCAGAGGCTTTTCCAATGAGTCAACTCTGTGCATGAGGTGGCCAAAGTACTGGAGTTTCAGCGTTAGCATCAGTCCTTCCAAAGAACACCCAGGAAAGATCTCCTTTAGAATGGACTGGTTGGATCTCCTTGCAGTCCAAGGGACTCTCAAGAGTCTTTTGCAATACCACAGTTCAAAAGCATCAATTCTTCGGCCCACAGCTTTCTTCACAGTCCAACTCTCACATCCATATATGACTACTGGAAAAACCATAGCCTTGACTAGACAGACCTTTGTTGGCAAAGTAATGTCTCTGCTTTTGAATATGCTATCTAGGTTGGTCATAACTTTCCTTCCAAGGAGTAAGCGTCTTTTAATTTCATGGTTGCAGTCACAATCTGCAGTGATTTTGGAGCCTAAAAAAATGAAGTCTGACACTGTTTCCCCATCTATTTCCCATGAAGTGATGGGACCACATGCCCTAATCTTCGTTTTCTGAATGTTGAGCTGTAAACCAACTTTTTCACTCTCCTCTTTCACTTTCATGAAGAGGCTTTTTAGTTCCTCTTCACTTTCTGCCATAAGGGTGGTGTTATCTGCATATCTGAGGTTATTGTTATTTCTCCCTGCAATCTTGATTCCAGCTTGTACTTCTTCCAGCCCAGTGTTTCTCATGATGTACTCTGCATATAAGTTAAATAAGCAGGGTGACAATATACAGCCTTGAGGTACCCCTTTTCCTATTTGGAACCAGTCTGTTGTTCCATGTCCAGTCCTAACTGTTGTTTCCTGACCTGCATATAGGTTTCTCAAGAAGCAGGTCAGGTGGCCTGGTATTCCCATCTCTTTCAGAATTTTCCACAGTTTATTGTAATCCACACAGTCAAAGGCTGTGGCATAGTCAATAAAGCAGAAGTAGATGGTTTTCTGGAACTCTCTTGCTTTTTTGATGATCACGCAGATGTTGGCAATTCCTCTGCCTTTTCTAAAACCAGCTTGAATATCTGGAAGTTCACGGTTCACATATTGCTGAAGCCTGGCTTGGAGAATTTTGAGCAGTACTTTACTAGCGTGTGAGGTGAGTGCAACTGTGTACTAATTTGAGCATTCTTTGTCATTGCCTTTCTTTGGGGTTGGAATGAAAACTGACCTTTTCCAGTCCTGTGGCCACTGCTGAGTTTTCCAAATTTGCTGGCATATTGAGGGCAGCAGTTTCACAGCATCACCTTTCAGGATTTGAAATAGCTCAACTGGAATTCCATCATCTCCACTAGCTCTGTTCATAGTGATGCTTTCTAAGGCCCACTTGACTTCACATTCCAGGATGTCTGGCTCTAGGTCAGTGATCACACCATTGTGATTATCTGGGTCGTGAAGATCTTTTTTTGTCCAGTTCTTCTGTGTATTTTTGCCACTTCTTCTTAATATCTTCTGCTTCTGTTAGGTCCATACCATTTCTGTCCTTTATCGAGCCCATCTTTGCATGAAATGTTCCCTTGGTATCTCTAATTTTCTTGAAGAAATCTCTAGTCTTTCCCATTCTGTTATTTTCCTCTATTTCTTAGCATTGATCGCTGAGGAAAGCTTTCTTATCTCTCCTTGCTATTTTTTGGAACTCTGCATTCAGATGCTTATATCTTTCCTTTTCTCCTTTGCTTTTCACTTCTCTTCTTTTCACAGCTATTTGTAAGGCCTCCCCAGACAGCCATTTTGCCTTTTTGCATTTCTTTTCCATGGGGATGGTCTTGATCCCTGTCTCCTGCACAATGTCACGAACCTCAGTCCATAGTTCATCAGGCACTTTATCAGATCTAGTCCCTTAAATCTATTTCTCACTTGCATTGTATAATCATAAGGGATTTGATTTAGGTCATACCTGAATGGTCTAGTGGTTTTCCCTACTTTCTTCAATTTAAGCCTGAATTTGGCAATAAGGAGTTCATGATCTGAGCCACAGTCAGCTCCCGGTCTTGTTTTTGCTGACTGTATCGAGCTTCTCCATCTTTGGCTGCAAAGAATATCATCAATCTGATTTTGGTGTTGACCTTCTGGTGATGTCCATGTGTAGAGTCTTCTTTTGTGTTGTTGGAAGAGGGTGTTTGCTCTGACCAGTGTTTTTTCTTGGCCAAACTCTATTAGCCTTTGCCCTGCTTCATTCCGTATTCCAAGGCCAAATTTGTCTGTTACTCCAGGTGTTTCTTGACTTCCTACTTTTGCATTCCAGTCCTCTATAATGAAAAGGATATCTTTTTTTGGTGTTAGTTCTAAAAGGTCTTGTAGGTCTTCACAGAAATGTTCAACTTCAGGTTCTTCAGTGTTACTGGTTGGGGCATAGACTTGGATTACTGTGATATTGAATGGTTTGCCTTGGAAACGAACAGAAATCATTCTGTCATTTTTGAGATTGCATCCAAGTACTGCATTTTGGACTCTTTTTTTGACCATGATGGCTATTCCATTTCTTCTAAGGGATTCCTGCCTGCAGTAGTAGATATAATGGTCATCTGAGTTAAATTCACCCATTCCAGTCCATTTTAGTTTGCTGATTCCTAGAATGTCGACGTTCACTCTTGCCATCTCCTGTTTGACCACTTCCAATTTGCCTTAATTCATGGACCTAACATTCCAAGTTCCTATGCAATATTGGTCTTTGCTGCATCGGATCTTGCTTCTATCACCAGTCACATCCACAACAGGGTATTGTTTTTGCTTTGGCTCCATCCCTTCATTCTTTCTGGAGTTATTTCTCCACTGATCTCCAGTAGCATATTGGGCACCTACTGACCTGGGGAGTTCCCCTTTAAGTATCCTATCATTTTGCCTTTTCATACTGTTCATGGGGTTCTCAAGGCAAGAATACTGAAGTGGTTTGGCATTCCCTTTTCCATTGGACCACATTCTGTCAGACCTCTCCACCATGACCCACCTGTCTTGGGTGGCCTCACATGGCATTGCTTAGTTTCATTGAGTTAGACCAGGCTGTAGTCCGTGTGATTAGATTGACTAGTTTTCTGTGATTGTGGCTTTAGTGCGTCTGCCCTCTGATGCCCTCTTGCAACACTTACCATCTTACTTGGGTTTCTCTTACCTTGGATGCGGGTATCTCTTCACGGCTGCTCCAGCAAAGTGCAACTGCTGCTCCTTACCTTGGACGAGGGGTATCTCCTCACCGCTGCCCTCCTGACCTTGAACATGGAATGGCTCCTCTTGGGCCTTCTGCAACTGCGCAGCCACCGCTCCTTGGACATGGGTTAGCTCCTTCTGGCCGCTGCCCCTGACCTCAGACGTGGGGTAGCTCCTCTTAGCCACGCTTCTGCAAGGTCTGTCACAGCCAGCACACTTCACCCCGCGGTTAAAGCTATTCAACTCTGCTGCATAAAAAAGAAAAAGACTTTTCTAAATCTATTTTCAAAATCAACACTCAAAGTTGTATTCTAATTTTTTTTATTTTATTTTTAAACTTTACAATATTGTATTGGTTTTGCCAAATATATAAAAATGAATCTGCCACAGGTATACATGTGTTCCCCATCCTGAACCCTCCTCCCTCCTCTCTCCCTGTACCATCCCCTGGGTCGTCCCAGTGCACCAGCCCCAAGCATCCAGTATCGTGCATCTAACCTGGACTGGCGACTCGTTTCATATATGATATTATACATGTTTCAATGTCATTCTCCCAAATCATCCCACACTCTCCCTCTCCCACAGAGTCCAGAAGCCTGTTCTATACATCAGTGTCTCTTTTGCTGTCTTGTATACAGGGTTATTGTTACCATCTTTCTAAATTCCATATGTATGTGTTATATACTGTATTGGTGTTTTTCTTTCTGGCTTACTTCATTCTGTATAATAGGCTCCAGTTTCATCCACCTCATTAGAACTGATTCAAATGTATTCTTTTTAATGGCTGAGTAATACTCCATTGTGTATATGTACCACAGCTTTCTTATCCATTCATCTGCTGATGGACATCTAGGTTGCTTCCATGTCCTGGCTATTATAAACAGTGCTGCGATGAACATTGGGGTACATGTGTCTCTTTCCCTTCTGGTTTCCTCAGTATGTATGCCCAGCAGTGGGATTGCTGGGTCATAAGGCAGTTCTATTTCCAGTTTTTAAAGGAATATCCACACTGTTCTCCATAGTGGCTATACTAGTTTTCATTCCCACCAACAGTGTAAGAGGGTTCCCTTTTCTCCACATCCTCTCCAGCATTTATTGCTTGTAGACTTTTGGATCGCAGCCATTCTGACTGGCGTGAAATGGTACCACATAGTGGTTTTGATTTGCATTTCTCTGATAATGTGTGATGTTGAGCATCTTTTCATGTGTTTGTTAGCCATCTGTATGTCTTCTTTGGAGAAATGTCTATTTAGTTCTTTGGCCCATTTTTTGATTGGGTCATTTATTTTTCTGGAATTGAGCTGTAGGAGTTGCTTGTATATTTCTGAGATTAGTTGTTTGTCAGTTGCTTCATTTGCTATTATTTTCTCCCATTCTGAAGGCTGTCTTTTCACCTTGCTTATAGTTTCCTTTGTTGTGCAGAACCTTTTAAGTTTAATTAGGTCCCATTTGTTTATTTTGCTTTTATTTCCAATATTCTAGGAGGTGGGTCATAGAGGAACCTGCTGTGATGTATGTCAGAGAGTGTTTTACCTATGTTCTCCTCTAGGAGTTTTATAGTTTCTGGTCTTACATTTAGATCTTTAATCCATTTTGAGTTCATTTTTGTGTATAGTAAAATCAATTTTCAAAAATAATTCGAATCAATTTATTGTCTAATTTAACTAGTAAATTACCTAACTCTTTTGCCATGTCATTTGAAACAGTAAAACATCATTGGCCTAATTAGTCATGCTTTTAATGAACTGGAATATTAAATGTGCAGAAAAGAGGGGGGAGTAATATAAGATTTCCCTCCTCTTTTCTCACTCATATGTGTACATTAATCCAAATGAATCCCAATGTCATGTTGTTCTAGACTTTTATTCATTCTCATTTAACTGTAGAACTTAAAGACAAGTCCAGGATTATCTGCCATGCCAGATATCTTCTCTTTGCCCTTCTGTATATA